>NC_134404.1:131663060-132263060 GCF_038048845.1 Mixophyes fleayi | reverse complement strand
TGTTTGCAGAATGATTCTAGGGAAGAGCACTGATCTGTGAGGGCTGGTGTATCTTATTTTCTTATGGTTGTATGCTTGCAAGCAGGGCCCTCTTATCTCTTTGTCTGATTGGTAATAGTAATTGCATTATTACTCTGTTTGTTCCCAATTGAAACTTGTGGCGCATTATGCTGGCGCAATAGAAAAAACTGTTTATACAAAGAAAATAAATATGTCAAGTGGGTGCAACAGAGTCCCTACCACTCCGGCCAACCTTATCTACATCAGTACATTGAGAGTTTTAAAGGGATCACTGACAAAAAAGGGAGACAGATAGCGTTGTCATCATATGCTGTTTAATTGCTGCACAGTGCAATCAGGGTGAACAGACAGGATGATTTTTTAATAGTAGAAACTGTAATTTCTGCCAGTTTTTAAATAAATAAATAAAAAAATATATAAATAAAGCTCTATGTCCTTCCATGGCAACTGGTGCACTTTAATTATTGATGTTAAAATTTACCCATACTGTCCTCTTACTATATTCCTACTTTGTTTCTTAATAGTACCTGAAACAGTGAAGAACCTTACAGCAGAGAATATCACTACCACTTCTGTATCTCTGAGCTGGCAGCCACCTATTGGAAATGCAAGTTCTTATATCATAGAAATCTTGGAAGATTCAACATTCAGTGCAACTGTGGACACAACATCTGCTACAATAGGGAAACTGATCCCTGGATATTATTACACATTCCTGGTCTCTGCTCTTGCTGTAGGGGAGTTAAAAGGGAAGAGTTCTCCAGTAGCTGTTTATACCAGTAAGTGTGTTTTAGGAGAGGTAATTTAACTTTTCAAATCTAAATCCTATTATGGTATGAGGAAAACAAATAATTAAGCAAAAAGCCCGTTGCATGTCTTCTAGACATATATGAAGGATATCAGTACACAATACATTCAGGCTCCATTCCTCTTAAAAGCATAATTTCAGTAGTACTAAACTTTTCCAAAAAAAACACATCTTATACCTGAAGTTTTGTTTTGCAGTGCTGAGCCAGTTTTGGCCTTTCTAATTTGCTTTAGCCTGCTGTAGGTTTTCTTGATATCTATGATGAACCTTTGTCTTTCACTGATGTCTTTGATATAAGTCTAATGTAAAGTTCCAAAATAAACCTAAATGACAACAAGGATAACTTGATAATTGCAAAATCAGGGGGAAAAAATGCGTCCCATAGAAAATCCCATCACCATCCCTTGCCTATGTCAGCTAGAGCTGGTGATAGTATAACAGGGAAACCCTTTAGTGGTACCAAAAGAACTTAGGCCTGTCAGCAGGTCTGAATTCCCTAGGGTGTTTGGGTTAGTAAAATAAGCACTAGGACTATACTAAAAGCCATGAGGTGAAGGTATGATTTAAAAATAAATGTTTACATTTTATAGAAACATTTTTACATCATGCACTACTTATCCAGGGCATGCTGGATCCTGTAGTGCACCTTGGTAAAATGTGAAGAATAGAAACACATGGTAAAAAAAAAAATTCTAAGCAAAGTCACCCCCACACATCCCTCTATAATCAGATTCATGCATTTCAGTGCTTCAGAAAATAAAAAAAACATTATTGTTCCCCAAACAACTTGCTCTGTCAAGAGTGGCAACAAAAATGATCAATAAGCTGCATCGCATTCATATTTATAAGCTTCACGACTTGACATCAGAGTGTCAGACTTTTCCAACGTATAAATATGATTGTTCACATACTTTATTTAACTAACAGTACACAATAGTAGACTCCCCTCCTATTTGAACAGTTGGGAGAAATTTTTAAAGCAATGCTTCTAAACAACTAAACTTTTTGAAAAACAAATTTGTCCTCTTGCACAGTTTCCTTCAGTCAGCTGAAAGTCTGTTTGATATCTGTGACAGACCACTGTCTTATATTGATGTCTACGATATAAGTATAAGGAATATGAACTAAATAAATCACTTGTTCACAAAGGTCAACTTTATGATGGTATTAGAAGTTCAAGACCAGAAAATCTGTTTCAGTCAGAGCTCTTTCCTTTAATGGAAAAGGCGTAATTTGCTACAAAGATAAATCAATGTGGATCTGTTGTAATGGGTTACATAAGTTTTTATAAGTTCCCTGTAAAGTTTACTGATTTTTGAAAAAGTCTTTTAAAAGCAATACAATGTCCTCCTACCTGTTAACTCAACTGAACAATTGCATTATAGAGCAAACACCAGGTTAACCTGAATATGTGGGTAGTCCTAAGGCTTTTTTCCCACCCACATATTCTTTGTCAGTTGTCACAACCAGAAACATTGCAGGAAATGCTCCAGTTAAAGATTCCCCCTTGCAATGGAGAAACCATACTCTGCTTTCTTAAAATATTGAAATGTAAGTCAAGAAGGTGCAGCTAAGGCTCCACTGCACTGGCCTCTTTACTCCACTACTTCACAAACAAAAAAAATGTAATTGTTGTGTAAACTGACAAAGAGGTTTAGGTAGATAGTGTTTTCTTTATGTGCTATTTACAATACGGTAAACTCTTTAATGTATTTCCTTAATGGGTTTACAAGTAGGTTTAGCATTTTGATTGTTATAGAAAACTTTAAAGTCAACTAAACATTGAAAAACTCCATATCACCAATGGTAGCTGGTTCACTTTAAGTATTATTTTTAAAGTATACAACATACTCTCCTATTAAACTTTGTTTCTTAATAGTTCCTGAAATAGTGAAGAACCTTGCAGCAGAGAAAATCACTACCACTTCTGTATCTCTGAGCTGGCAGCCACCTGTTGGAAATGCAAGTTATTATATCATAGAAATCTTGGAGAATTCAACATTCAGTGTAACTGTAAACACAACCTCTGCTACAATTGATCAACTGACTCCTGGGAATTATTACACATTCCTGGTCTCTACACTTGTTGGAGGAACAGTAAAAGGGAAAAGTTCTGAAATAACTAATTATACCAGTAAGTGTCTTAAAGAAGGGTTAGGATAATTTTTAAAATATATTATTTATGTGTTATAAGTCAACAAATAATATAAGTAGTTAGATATCTTGATACAAAAAAACACAGTGTTATTAATTATGCTAGATTTCACAGAAAAATTCTTAAACCTGAAGGTTTTATATGCAGGGCTTAGGTGGTTTGTCCTTTCTATATTTTTGTAGCCTGTTATATGACTTCCTGGCATCTATAACGTGATATATGTATTTCATTGATATCTGTAATGTCAGTCTAAAACAGGATTGCTAAATAAGTCAATATATCAAAACAGCAAATATGTGATGGATTGGCTTTAAGAGAAGCTCCAGAACAAAGATATATTTCTGCTATATGCCACTAATTCCAAGAAATAGGCTAGAATTGCAGCAAGGATGATTGCAAGTGACCTGTTGTGTTGGATTGCAAGAGTTTTAATTAATTTTTACTATATATTAGCAAATTAAAAGCATTGCTATATATAATGACAAAAGGTTCCTCCCAAATTTTCATCCAGGAAAGCATCCTTAACGTACTGTGTTCTGTTAATTAAATTATACATTTTGGCAGTGCCAATTCTTTCTTCCAACCCCAGTTGACAATGACCGTTCTCAAACAGTAAGAAGTGTTGCAAGTGTTGATTCAAAGTTTAGAATCAAGTGCTGCAGAAATTATGGTCTACCTCTTGCAAAGTACTGACCGTTAAGTCAAGCAGTCATAGCTGAGTGTCTATAGCTTCAGCCTCCCAACACTAGAATCGCATTATTTATGGAAACTGTTGGAATGAACGGAAGCACTAACAATGAGGATGTGATATAGTGTTATCCTCTATTGCTATTTATAATACTGTCAGTTCCACAAAGTGACCCCATTCCTGGTTGAGCAGTTAGGTGGAAAACTTTGTATGTTTTAGAAAACTGACAATAACAACATTTTTGAAGAAAGTCTCTCGTCTTATGAGGTTTTTTATGTATTGATTTTAAAATATACTGCATACTCTCCTATTAATATATTTCTACCTTGTTTCTTATTAGTACCTGAAATTGTGAAGAACCTTGCAGCAGAGAATATCACTACCACTTCTGTATCTCTGAGCTGGCAGCCACCTGTTGGAAATGCAAGTTCTTATATCATAGAAATCTTGGAAAATTCAACATTCAGTGTAACTGTAAACACAACATCTGCTACAATTGATCAACTTACTCCTGGGAATTATTACACATTCCTGGTCTCTACACTTGTTGGAGAAACAGTAAAAGGGAAAAGTTCTGAAATAACTAATTATACCAGTAAGTGTCTTAAAGAATGGTTAGGATAATTTTTAAAATATATTATTTATTGTGTTATAACTTAATCAAATGATATAAGTAGTTAGATATCTTGATAAAAAAAAAACACAGTGTTATTAATTATGCTAGATTTCACAAAAAAATCTTAAACCTGAAGGTTTTATATGCAGGGCTTAGGTGGTTTGTCATTTCTATATTTTTGTAGCCTGTTATATGACTTCCTGGCATCTATAACATGATATATGTATTTCATTGATATCTGTAATGTCAGTCTAAAACAGGATTCCTAAATAAGTCAATAGATCAAAACAGCAAATATGTGATGGATTAGTTTTAAGTGAAGCTCAAGAACAAAGATATATTTCTGCTACATGCCACTAATTCCAAGAAATAGGCTAGAATTTCAACAAGGATGATTGCAAGTGACCTGTTGTGTTGGATTGCAAGAGTTTTAATTCATTTTTACTATAGATTAGCAAATTAAAAGCATTGCTATAAAGATGACAAAAGGTTCCTCCCAAATTTTCATCCAGGAAACATCCTTAACGTATTGTGTTCTGTTAATTAAATTATACATTTTGGCAGTGCCAATTCTTTTTTCCAACCCCAGTCGACAATGACCGTTCTCAAACAGTAAGATGTGTTGCAAGTGTTGATTCAAAGTTTAGAATCAAGTGCTGCAGAAATTATGGTCTACCTCTTGCAAAGTACTGACCATTAAGTCAAGCAGTCATAGCTGAGTGCCTATAGCTTCAGCCTCCCAACACTACAATCGCATTATTTATGGAAAATGTTGGAATGAACGGAAGCACTAACAATGAGGATGTAATATAGTGTTGTCCTCTATTGCTATTTATAATACTGTCAGTTCCACAAAGTGACCCCATTCCTGGGTGAGCAGTGAGGTGGAAAACTTTGTATGTTTTAGAAAACTGACAATAACAACATTTTTGAAGAAAGTCTCTCGTCTCATGAGGTTCTTTATGTATTGATTTTAAAATATACAGCATACTCTCCTATTAATATATTTCTACCTTGTTTCTTATTAGTACCTGAAATTGTGAAGAACCTTGCAGCAGAGAATATCACTACCACTTCTGTATCTCTGAGCTGGCAGCCACCTGTTGGAAATGCAAGTTCTTATATCATAGAAATCTTGGAAAATTCAACATTCAGTGTAACTGTAAACACAACCTCTGCTACAATTGATCAACTGACTCCTGGGAATTATTACACATTCCTGGTCTCTACACTTGTTGGAGAAACAGTAAAAGGGAAAAGTTCTGAAATAACTAATTATACCAGTAAGTGTCTTAAAGAATGGTTAGTATAATTTTTAAAATATATTATTTATTGTGTTATAAGTCAATCAAATGATATAAGTCGTTAGATATCTTGATGCAAAAAAACACAGTGTTATTAATTATGCTAGATTTCACAAAAAAATCTTAAACCTGAAGGTTTTATATGCAAGGCTTAGGTGGTTTGTCCTTTCTATATTTTTGTAGCCTGTTATATGACTTCCTGACATCTATAACGTGATATATGTATTTCATTGCTATCTGTAATGTCAGTCTAAAACAGGATTGCTAAATAAGTCAATAGATCAAAACAGCAAATATGTGATGGATTGGCTTTAAGAGAAGCTCCAGAACAACGATATATTTCTGCTACATGCCACTAATTCCAAGAAATAGGCTAGAATTGCAACAAGGATGATTGCAAGTGACCTGTTGTGTTGGATTGCAAGAGTTTTAATTCATTTTTATTATAGATTAGCAAATTAAAAGCATTGCTATAAAGATGACAAAAGGTTCCTCCCAAATTTTCATCCAGGAAACATCCTTAACGTATTTTGTTCTGTTAATTAAATTATACATTTTGGCAGTGCCAATTCTTTCTTTCAACCCCAGTCGACAATGACCGTTCTCTAACAGTAAGATGTGTTGCAAGTGTTGATTCAAAGTTAGAATCAAGTGCTGCAGAAATTATGGTCTACCTCTTGCAAAGTACTGACCGTTAAGTCAAGCAGTCATAGCTGAGTGTCTATAGCTTCAGCCTCCCAACACTACAATCGCATTATTTATGGAAAATGTTGGAATGAACGGAAGCACTAACAATGAGGATGTGATATAGTGTTGTCCTCTATTGCTATTTATAATACTGTCAGTTCCACAAAGTGACCCCATTCCTGGGTGAGCAGTTAGGTGGAAAACTTTGTATGTTTTAGAAAACTGACAATAACAACATTTTTGAAGAAAGTCTCTCGTCTCATTAGGTTCTTTAAGTATTGATTTTAAAATATACAGCATACTCTCCTATTAATATATTTCTACCTTGTTTCTTATTAGTACCTAAAATAGTGAAGAACCTAGCAGCAGAGAATATCACTACCACTTCTGTATCTCTGAGCTGGCAGCCACCTGTTGGAAATGCAAGTTCTTATATCATAGAAATCTTGGAGAATTCAACATTCAGTGTGACTGTAAGCACAACCTCTGCTACAATTGATCAACTGACTCCTGGGAATTATTACACATTCCTGGTCTCTACACTTGTTGGAGAAACAGTAAAAGGGAAAAGTTCTGAAATAACTAATTATACCAGTAAGTGTCTTAAAGAATGGTTAGGATAATTTTTAAAATATATTATTTATTGTGTTATAAGTCAATCAAATGATATAAGTAGTTAGATATCTTGATGCAAAAAACACAGTGTTATTAATTATGCTAGATTTCACAAAAAAATCTTAAACCTGAAGGTTTTATATGCAGGGCTTAGGTGGTTTGTCCTTTCTATATTTTTGCAGCCTGTTATATGACTTCCTGGCATCTATAACATGATATATGTATTTCATTGATATCTGTAATGTCAGTCTAAAACAGGATTGCTAAATAAGTCAATAGATCAAAACAGCAAATATGTGATGGATTGGCTTTAAGAGAAGCTCCAGAACAAAGATATATTTCTGCTACATGCCACTAATTCCAAAAAATAGGCTAGAATTGCAGCAAGGATGATTGCAAGTGACCTGTTGTGTTGGATTGCAAGAGTTTTAATTAATTTTTACAATAGATTAGCAAATTAAAAGCATTGCTATAAAGATGACAAAAGGTTCCTCCCAAATTTTCATCCAGGAAAGCATCCTTAACGTACTGTGTTCTGTTAATTAAATTAAACACTTTGGCAGTGCCAATTCTTTCTTCCAACCCCAGTCGACAATGACCGTTCTCAAACAGTAAGAAGTGTTGCAAGTGTTGATTCAAAGTTTAGAATCAAGTGCTGCAGAAATTATGGTCTACCTCTTGCAAAGTACTGACCGATAAGTCAAGCAGTCATAGCTGAGTGTCTATAGCTTCAGCCTCCCAACACTACAATCGCATTATTTATGGAAAATGTTGGAATGAACGGAAGTACTAACAATGAGGATGTGATATAGTGTTGTCCTCTTTTGCTATTTATAATACTGTCAGTTCCACAAAGTGACCCCATTCCTGGGTGAGCAGTTAGGTGGAAAACTTTGTATGTTTTAGAAAACTGACAATAACAACATTTTTGAAGAAAGTCTCTCGTCTCATGATGTTCTTTATGTATTGATTTTAAAATATACAGCATACTCTCCTATTAATATATTTCTACCTTGTTTCTTATTAGTACCTGAAATAGTGAAGAACCTTGCAGCAGAGAATATCACCACCAATTCTGTATCTCTGAGCTGGCAGCCATCTGTTGGAAATGCAAGTTCTTATATCATAGAAATCTTGGAATATTCAACATTCAGTGTAACTGTAAACACAACCTCTGCTACAATTGATCAACTGACTCCTGGGAATTATTACACATTCCTGGTCTCTACTCTTGTCAACAAAGGCAATATAAAGGGAAAGAGCTCTTCAGCAGCTGAGTATACAAGTAAGTGTCCATTGACAGGGGCAATTACATGACCTGAAATATAGTTCTTATTCTTTCATCAATAAAACAAATGTTGGCAATTTACAGGAGAATAGGTAAAACATCTCTAGCAACAAGAACGATTATAATGAGAACAAAGTATTGTTACTGTTGAACACATATACAAGTCTTTACTTATTATGTTGCATGTTCCTGTCATGTATATTTACACCTGTAATCTGGAAATAGATGGATTACCGCAGATGATAGGGCACAAATAGTTATGCCTGCAGAATAGTGAAGTTTGGTTGTCATTTAAAATTCTTTGTACAGTTTCCTTAATGTTTTGGTATCCTTGTTATGACTAATCTATGAACATGGACATGACTGCTACAGTGTCTGACAAAGTGTTCCTAGGACATTTACTGCAGTATAAGCAGGCAATCCCCTTACACGGCACTATGCATATTGTATACCAGAATATTTCCTAATAATCTTTTATTTTATGTTTACTATTTTTGTAGTTCCTAGTATTTTTGCTTTGCTGTCTATGTGCATAGATGCTATGCCATCCTAGCTTATTAACATTACTTAGAGAAAACAGATACTACATGTGAGAGGAACTCCTATTAATTGGGGTGTACATCTAATGTATATTCATAGTTATTTTGAAATTCACGTTAAGTCCAGCATCATCTTGAGGAAACCTCAATGCACTCTATGTAAATTTCTTGAATAGTGTATAAAAGAGAAACACAAATAATACATAACTTTTGCTACGTATCATTTAAATTCAATAAGAAGAGAAATATTCTATTTTTGAAATGAATGAGTAAAATATGGGTAATTGTATATTCAATTTGTTCAGATCATTAATGAGGGATTATAATGAGCTTAACCGCCTAATATATTGAGCTATATATAGATATATAATGAACTTAATTTTTCTGTAAAGGTATTGTTGAGACTGATTCAGTTCCTTCATTAAGTACCAACAATTTAATTGTCTTACTTCTGTCTGTCTCAGAGTCTGTGTCCAAGTTATTCGTGTGTAGAGTGATATAATGATAACCAGCTGTATCAAGATATACAGATATTATACTTTCAAATTTATCTGTATTGGATTCACTCTTTATATGAGAAAAGGATTTGTATCCATTTGTTTCACCATTCTTGTAGCTTTATCTTGTTGAAAAGATTTTCAAAATGTTATTTGTATATTCTGTGTTGAGCTCATAAAAGTAATCTCCTATGTCACTTAATGATAGGGACCAATTTTGAGGTAATTCTTATCCAATTGTCATCACTCTAACACTGTAAAGTATTGATCAAGTTTAAATAAGCATAATAGTGTGTGTCCTACACAGAACATGTTCTAAGAACTGTTCTCAATCTAAAAAAAAGACACCAGTCTATTATACAGGCACTTGCTCTTTATTACTTTTTTTAATACAGTCACTGTAATAAAGAAAGGGAAAATTACCTGACTAGTTGTAAAACTTGTTTCAAAATGTTCTGTTTGTGAAACAATCCAGTGCTCTGTGAATCCTGCTTCACAATGATAGGAATATTCACAAGATATATACAATATATCCATAGAGTTCAGGCTGGGCTAACGGTGAAAGTGGTAAAATAGGAATATGTATTTTTTGTGTTTTCCAGTATCTCTTTCTCTTTATATCATAATAAAAGTAAGTTTCCAATTGCAGAGCCTGCCATGGTAACAAATTTAACAGCCTCTAAAATAAACAACACAGTAAATGTAACGTGGCAGCTTCCAGAAGGAAACAGAAGTTCATATCTGGTGGAAGTGTTGGGAGATCCCCCTCAAAGTTTTATAGCCATGTCAGAATCAGCAACTGTCGGTAACCTGACCAGTAAGAACCAGTACACAGTGAGGATCTCTGCAGTTGCAGGCAATAGCGTACAGGGCAGCAGTAGTGAGATTCTAGTATTAGGTGAGTATGAAAATCTGATTAACCAACGTATTGTCACCTGTGCAGAATGTAATTATATGAGTAGCATTTTGATTTTTGAAATTCACAACTTAATATTCTTTCTATAAGTCATTAACTCGCTTCTTTCTGTGATGTAATTTTGACTATCACATTACCAATCTAAGCCATGGAATTATTTACTAGACTCCTGAAGACAAGTTGGACTTGTCCTGTATAATTCAATTTAATGTAATACCCAATTTTAGTACTATACTTATGATTTGGGGACACATCAGTGAATTAATTATACATAAAACTGTTGCATTCTAGAAGTGCGCAAGGTGACAAATGAATATTTCTAAATTAGACAGAGAATCCAAACCAGTTGGACTGAACTCTAATATCTGAGATTGAACATTGTAGAGATGTAATATACTTTTCTTTTCCAGTGTCAGAAATCATCAGTGTTACAAATATTAATACAACCTCTGTCTGGCTCCATTGGGATCCATATGTTGATGAAAATACAACTTACCATATCTCTGTGTATGGAGAACCATCCATGAACTTTAGAGTGAACACCACTGACAACCTGATTAGTAATCTGACATCTGGGAATTTCTATCAGATTCAGATATCTGCATATAAAAGAAACATGTTATTATATGGCTACAGCGAGGACATCACTTTGTATACACGTAAGTAACTACATTTATCAACAAGTATTTCTTCTCTGAACACTTGCACTGCATGTATTTACATCATTCTATGTACCAGAATAATCATTTTATTTGGCAGTATACTTGTCTTCTTATTGAGATATATTGTACCAAGAACAGTATTAGTAGAAGTACTTTGCTTAACAATGTTTAGCTGCTAACGCCTCATTTTTGTGAGTTACAAACAACTAAACTAATGTGTATAAAGATCCAAGCTGACAAGATTTTTCAACTTCTATGATGTAGCGGATTACTTTAAAAGATATTAAAATGTTTTGATGACTTTTGTACACCTGTATCTGTCATTCCACCAATTGTTTGTTCTTCACCTATTAAGCCATCATTAGAAATAGAGAGCATCTTAAAGTGCTGAAAAAGTAAAATTATTAGTTACAGCTACAACTAACTGAGGCGATTAAGGAAATTTACATTGGTAAATACATTGAGCTGATGATTTAATATAAATGTTATTAGCAATCTGATAATTGGTAAAGTGATGCATGTAGTCATATTATTAAGGAAATAATATTTTATGTTCATCCTGTGTTTCAGTAATGGATCGAACATTTAGCTTAATAACCCTCCCATCCCTAACTATTTTCCATTTACTTATTTTCTTTACTTACAGATGATGAATTGATGGAACATTAGAGTAACAAGTCTCACATTATTGCCATGTAGTATATGTAATACATATAATCGTAAAAATATAAACATTAATTCAAATAAATATATTTTTATATTTTTTGTCTTTTCTGTTTATATGCAGGAATTTTAACTGTATACTTAGGTTACTTTTTATAAGTGTATTTAGTTATGAAATGTTATAGAGTAATACACAAGGATTTTGAAGCAATGTGATAACATTTGTGCAAATATATCATCTTATCTTACTCAAACCCAGGACCTGGTATTATTAAGGATGCCCAGACTCAAATGTTACCTAATTACTCTTTGAATCTCAGCTGGGTCCCCCCAGATGGCAATTACAGTTACTTTCAGGTTGAAGTCCCGGAGAAATCGTCTATGAACCAAAACACAACTCAAACGTCATTGCCCGTCCAAGTCCTCACACCTGGAAACAAATACACTTTTACAATCCGTGCAATTGCTGGACCAAATATCCAAGGAGAAGCTTATGAAGTGCTTGTTACTATTGGTAAGAATAGACATGTTTGTTTGTGAAGTTTTATTCTTTTAGTTTTCCAATAAGAATTAAATTGCAACATTGAAATGTTAGATTTTTATGTATCTCACATTTACTGTATCTATTTGGGGTTTGCGTTGGAATAAGATTGTTATGATTACAATTGTGCCATTAGTGTTACTTTTCTACTTATTTCTGATGTAACAACGAGGTAAAACAAATCAAGAGTTTAACAGGTTTCCAATAATGCAATTATTGAGATGCATATGTTTAATAGCACAATGATAATGTATTGCAAAAAGCTTTGTGAAGAAAGTAATGAATTAATAAGATATAAATTAAGTGGGGAGCCCCCACCATGCACTGGTCCCAATAATTGATAGTCTGGTCTTGTGCTGGCACTGCACGTCAAAGGATGAGGCTAACTAAATGGTGCTGAACTCCTCTTTATGTATTTAAACACATAAAATAAACATAGATGAAGAAGTATTTTGCTAACTAACATGGACATGCAGCCAAATATAGGGCCTGATTCATTAAGGTTCTTAAATGAAGAGGATACTCATTTCAGTCTCCTGGACAAAACCATGTTACAATGGAAGGGGTGCAAATAAGTGTTCTGTTTTGCACATAAGTTAAATACTGACTGTTTTTTCATGTAACACACAAATATCAACTTTAAATTTCAGTGTACAAATAAGCTATCAAATATTTGTGTGTTACATGAAAAAACAGTCAGTATTTAACTTATGTGCAAAACAGAACACTTATTTGCACCCCTTCCATTGTAACATGGTTTTGTCCAGGAGACTGAAATGAGTATCCTCTTCATTTGAGATCCTTAATGAATCAGGCCCATAGTTATAAAAGTAGACATGTCAGCATAATTAAAACAGATGTGTCCAGTAACCACAGGATATGTTGCTAGATCACTTCTGGAAATGTATAGATAGATCAAGAAACCAACCTGTAAATATCTTATCACAATTGACTAGATCAAGCTTTGTCTGTTTGTACGTAAAAACATATCAAAACAGTTTTGGCTGAAATTAAGAAATGAGATCTATAAAACTGCAATTCAAAAAACTGCAGTGTCATTGATGAGCTGTGTGAGAGGCATGTCACAATACTTGGATGTTACAACCAAAACTCACACTATAAACCCGGTACATATGATTTTGCTGATCACACAAGTAAGAACAATATGGATTAATCTTTACTACAAAAAGTATAGACAAAAGTTTTTGCGGATGCTGTTTCCAGGACAGCCGCAGTGGTTATGTTGAGTACTTCTTGCTGATCCCAGCCATTCGGCCATGTTACCCTCTGCCAGCGTGGTAGGGACTTGACACCTAGTTTACCTACTTCTGTAAGCTCACTAGTCTATCAGATCATGGGTTCCCTTAATGGGTAGGAGAGTTCAGAATATCAACAAAGCAGGGAAATAAACAACACAATAGTCCTAAAACACAGTATTACAACAAAAACTGTTAGAAGCCTAGATTGCAACATCTGTCCCTAAAATTCAACAACCATTAATTCTTCCAGTTGTTTATTTTTAAAGGGATACAATTTCCCTCAATGTGAAAGGTGTGCAGTGGACAGGGGCCGATGAGTCAGAAGAGGATTATCATGTCTCCTCTTGGCTTATTGGCCCAACATGCACCCACATATCAGGCCTGCCGTTTGAGTACTTTTTTAAAAAAACTTAAAGTGCAAAAAGGGATTTCTTGCATGGTGATACAGTGGGACCAGGGGCCATGGTGTTGTAGCTCAGGCTTATCATGGGTGGCCTCTCCCCCTCTCCTTTGTTCCCCACCTACACCTCCCTCTTTCCTACTTTTTACCTCTACTCTCCTTAGACTAACCACCCCACCTTCTTCCTTTACTCCACCTCTTCCTACCCTTTGCACAGGCAAGCCCTTATCCATACCTCAGCTACCTTGTGCTAGCTCCCCAGTGTGCATAGAACACTCAGGGGGCAGACAGAGGAGTCTGCTTCCCACATTATTCAAGCTCTATAGATCTGCTAAATGTTGGTTGGTATAAATGTAGTGGAGGTTATTAATATAATGCAGGGGCTTTCAAATGTCAGCAATATATTGTGGGGGCCAGCAATATAATGTGCAGTCTATTCTTAAAAATTATTAGCATATGGGGCTATTAGTTAAATATGAAATGTCTATTAAATGTTTGAGATATTCATTTAATGTGGGGGTATTAATGTCATTTATTGGGGTATTAAAGAAATGTGACTGCTGGGAATTACTATCTATGTATTCTAGCAGCATCTGGTAGGGGATATTAATGTAATGTTGGGTTGAGGCCGGCTATCAACATATTGTAGGGGCTAATAATGCAATGTGGGTTCTTTGTATTAAATGTTGGGTCTAACAAGTTAATGATGGGACTAGTTGGGGGAAAGGAGGCATTTTATTTTATAAATGTGTTGCTAATTTAATGTATGGGCTGGTTGAGGCGTGGGAGGCCTAGATTGCTCACTTGTTCCCTCCTTCCCAGCAGTGGAATTGTTCCTATATATATATCCATATATAGCACATCATGTCTCCAGAAATTGGCACATTTTAAAGATGTTACTATACACTTGCTACATCTGTACTCTTCTTAGGCTGCCTCATTGTTTAATTATGCTCAAACATTCCTTTGCATTATTTAGATGACACAAAGTACATTCCTTCATTACTTAATTAACATACAACACTCACAGAGATTATTTCTCAATAGTTACTGGACCAATGTTGTATAGAAAACCCATAATCATAGAAACAGAGAAACATGGAATTTGACGACAAATAAGAACCGCTTGGCCAATCTAGTCTGCCCATTTTGTAACCCATGGTAACCTCAAACCCTTTTAAATCATTAGTTCTTTGTAAGGATATCCTTATGTCTATCCCAAGCATGTTTAATTTGTTCTAAAACCTCTACTACCTCTGATGGGAGGCTATTCCACTTATCCACTGCCCTTTCTGTTAAGTAACTTTCATAGTGCAAACATAATTGAAAAATGATATATTTTACTGACACAATAATATTACAACATATATTCTCAATAACATGATCTTGCACACAGTAAATATACCTGTTCAACAAAGAAGATGCTATATATGTGTGTGTGGGTACATCATTGACCCCTCCCTTTGTCTCCCATTTGACCCGTATCTCCAAGTGCAGGTGTACCATTTTAGTATATAATAACAGTAACATATTGTGTGTACATATACAGAATACCATTAATACTTATACTTTCTTTAAAAAAGTGGATAGTAATAGTTATATAGACTATAAGAGCTGCCACTTAAGATGCTGGAAAGACAATATACCTATTTCTCAGCTGACGAGGATAAGACGAAATTGTGAGGATATGGAGACCTTTGAAATACAAGCTTCATTACTTATGAAAATTTTTTTAGATTGAGGTTATCCTGAAAAGATTTTGACAAATAGTTTGGACAAAGTCAGACAATATGATAGGACACAATTGTTGATTTATAAAGCAAAGAAACAAGAGCTTCGTAGTAATATATCTGATTGTACTTTTATTACTACTTACAATGCAGCCAGCCAACAGATTATTAAAACATTAGAAAAACATTGGGCAGTTTTAAAACTGGACCCGGCATTATCTAGCGTATTACCGGCAAAACCGCATATTATTTTCAAAAAAACGAAAACATTAAGATCCATGTTAGCTCCATCACATCTTAAGGAATTATCCAGTAAAAATAATTGGCTATTACCTACTAAAGGCTTTTTTGCATGTGGGCATTGTAAAGCCTGTAAATATGTACATTCTGATCATAAATGTTTTCCTGATATGTCTATTAACAAAAAAGAGAGAATGATCCAATCTTTTATGAACTGTAATACCACATATGTGGTGTATTTGCTGGAATGTGGATGTGGGAAATAAATATGTGGGTAAAACCAAGAGAGCGGTTAAAATAAGAGTTTTTGAACATCTACGTAACATTCAGCATAAGATAGATAATTACAGTGTACCAAGACATTTTTCTTCCTGTCATAATGCCAGTCCTGAATCCTTAAGTTTCAAAGCAATAGAACATGTGGAAATGAATATTAGAGGAGGAGATCGATTACTTAGATTAGCCCAGAGGGAAACCTTTTGGATCTATACTCTTAACACGTTTGTGCCCTGGGGGTTGAGTGAAGGTTGGGAAGTTACACCTTTTTTATGAAATGTTAAAATAGGATTTTGTTCTTATACGCTATCTGTTTCCTTGAAAATATTTTTATGTGTTTTATATTATGTTTTTATATTAAGCTGGTATAAATCCAGTATTACTGTTATCTATAGAGATTTGCTAATCTTGAATATAAGGTTAATATGTGCAACTACTTAGAAATGAAGTGAATGAGTGGAGTGTGTTCCACCTGTGAATTAATTAGTAACATCCTAGAAATAGGTGAACATGGACACAAAGATCCACGCCTCCTGACGAAGTCCTGAGAGATGAAACGCGTAGAGGTGTTCATGGATTCTGTTTGACTTAGAACTGCTTCAGATTGAGCTGTCCGTGTTTGGAGATAGAACTGAGCTGTTGTGTTATCTATGCCTGAAAATATTTACCATCTGGTACGTGCAATTTTTTTTTTTTTTTTTAAATCCAGTATTTTTTATTGGAAATTTTCAAGGTACATACATACCAACAACAAAACAAAAAAATAAACAAATACAGAAGAAAGAAAATACAGTCGCAAATATGTCAATATTGAATATAAAATATTGGTTAAATTGTAAGACACCAGTATCGCATAATGATAACATTTGTACAATACTTAATTAGGAATATACATCGTAAATACTCTTGCATACGTACTCTGCAGAGGCGGGGCTCTGCTTTTTGTTATCAACTTTATTATTGTTATTATGTAATCCAGGGGAACCAGACCCTCATGTATTCGGGACATCATGACTAGAGGATACAAAATAAAATGGAGACTCCACCCACCTGTACCATATATTCTCAAACTTTGGCAATGCCTGCCTGCTCGTGTAGACAAATCTTTCATGCCCTATAGTGGCATTTACCAGGATTTTCCAACTCTTAATTGTGGGGCTCGTCGAGGCTAACCATAAGCGGGCTATGCTAACCTTAGCCACCATAAACAACTGGGAAATATAAATTTTTGTCAGCTTGTTGACCTTTCCCTTCAGACGGAGCCCAAATAAACAAGTGGCCGATGACCTAAGTGGGACTTCAATTCCCGTTTTTTGAACACATCGTATGACTCTTCGCCAGAAGTTTTGTATACAGGGACATTCCCAAATGAGATGCCAGAAATTGCCATTTTCCGAACTACATTTTGGACATTTAGAAGTGCTATCAGGGCGGAACTTAGCCAGCCTAATAGGAGTCAAGTAGGCCCTATGCAGAATGAACACCTGTATTTGCTGGAATTTTAATGATGCTGTGTAGCCACTAGTGCTATCCGTGACCATCCCCCATTCTTTGTCTGTTAAGGGCCCAATATCTATTTCCCATTGATTTCTCAGGTCATTCAAGTCATTTACAGTGGATTCATACAAAAGACAGGAGTACATACATGAAATCAGACCCCTGTTGCTCAAAGCTTGTAACTGCTTTCTCAGTGGGGCTATGGCAACCACTGGTGACTCCCCTTTGAATTGTGTGTACATGGCATGTCTCAGTTGGAGGTAGGAAAAGAACATTGTTCTAGGCACAGAAAATTCCCTGGACAACTGTTCAAAAGATTTAAGAACATTTACTTCATACAGTTGACCTACAGCCACTACACCATACCGGGACCACCGCCTGGACCCTACTACTGTGTCCAACTCCCTCAATCTCCTCGCCCCCCAAATAGGAGTACATGGATCTATATCTGTGAATCCCACCATTTTATTACTGACTGCCCAAATCTTAATTGCCTGAATCAGGAGCGGAGAAGCCTGAGGGCCGAGCCTCCCGGACAACAGTGCCTGCAAAGGCGTATGATTGGCATTAAATTGATGGACTAATATCCAGTGTAGATCCTGGTAACCCGGATCGGAAATCCATGCCTTGAGGTGGGTCAGTTGAGAAGCAATATAGTATAATTTTAAATTTGGAAACGCAAGACCACCACCAGCCCTGGACCTGCACAACGAGCTGAGCTTAACCTTAGCCCTCCCCCCTCCCCAGACCAGAGAGGTCAAATAACGGTCAACACTGCGAAAGAAAGAGGGTGGGATATATATAGGTGATTGCTGAAGTATATATAAAAACCTTGGCTGCACCACCATCTTAATTAAGTTTATCCTGCCAGACACAGAAAGAGGGAGCTTCCTCCACACATGTATTTTTGATTTAAGATATTCAACCTGAGGCTGTAAATTTAGTTCCATAAATTCTGAGGGGGTGTTAGTGATCCACAATCCCAGGTACTTAAATTTTGGTGTCCACCTCAGTTGGAGATCTTTTAGTGGAGTAATTGGACATTTCCAACCCACTGGGAACACACTGGACTTATCCCAATTGATTTTCAGACCAGAGAATACCCCAAAACAATCAACCACCCTCAGGAGAGTACCCAGAGACTCTTTATGGTCAGCAAGGAACAGCAGCATATCATCAGCGTATAACGCCACCTTATCTTCCCTATGCTCTGATTGAAGTCCCTTAATATCTTTATTATTACGAATAAGGCAGGCCAGTGGTTCTATTGCTAGTGCGAACAAAGCAGGAGACAGTGGGCATCCCTGTCTAGTGCCTCTTTCCAATTTAAATGGCTGGGAGAGGTGGCCATTTACACATACCCGAGCTACAGGATGTGAATAAAGTAACTTAACCCATTTTATGAAGTTGGAACCCACCCCGAAACGGGACAACACCTCCCACAGGTACAGCCACTCCACCGAGTCGAACGCCTTAGCCGCGTCGAGGGATACCACCACTTCACTCTCCTCAGGAGGCGACCGCACCTGTAGGAGGGTATATAACCTCCTAAGGTTAATAGATGTGGACTTGCCCGGCATGAACCCGGTCTGATCCGGGTGAATCAATTCCAACACCACCCTATTTAGCCTCAGTGCCAGCAGTTTAGCCAAGATCTTTACATCACACGTCAGGAGTGAGATCGGGCGATATGACTCTGGGTACAATGGATCTTTACCTGATTTAGGTATCACCACCACCACTGCCTCCATCATGGAGGGGGAGAGGGCGTTGGCCCCGCACAGCTCGCCGAGTGTTCCCAACAATTTAGCTACAAAAAAGGATCGATGTTTTTTATATACTTCAATGGGTATGCCATCTATTCCAGGCGCCTTTCCATTAGGGAATGACATAATGGCCATATCAATCTCTTCTTCAGTAAAAGGAGAGTCCAAATACTCCCTACTAGCCGCAGAGAGTGTGGGAAGAATAATAGCATCTAAGTATACTTGTAAGGTGGCCAAATCATATTGAACCTGTGACTTATATGTAGTAGCGTAATATTTGTAAAAAACCTCAACAATATCAGGCATCAGGAATTTCTTAGCCCCACTTTCATCACAAATAACTGGAACAGCCGCATTAGCCCTCTCAACCCTTGCCAGGTATGCCAAGAAACTGCCATTTCTGTCTCCCTCAGCATACTGCACATGTTTAGAGAAAAGAAACTTACGTTTAGATTTATCAAACACATAGTTTACCGACTCCCTCTGAGCCACCTGCCAAACACATCTTGAGGCCTCAGTCCTACAATTTATATATTGCCTTTCTAGTAATTTGCATGTGTCCTCCAATTCTTTCTCTTTATGCCTAGACGACTTTTTTATTTCCGCCACACTAGCAATTAATGTCCCCCTCAGAAAAGCTTTAAAAGTGTCCCATACCATAGGGGGTCGTGCTGTACCAGAGTTATCCATGAAAAATCCTTCCCACTGAGCCACCAATGTTGCCCCTGTACCCATCAAGGAGAGCCAGAAGGGGTTCAACTTCCAAAAGGACTGACCTCTAACAATAGCAAAGTCAATATTCAGAAGAAGAGGCGAGTGATCAGAAATTCCTCTAGCCTTGTATTCCACCCCCCGTACCGCCGGCACCAGAGAATGCGACAACAAAGCCATATCAATCCTAGAAAATGCATTGTATGATGTAGAAAAACAGGAGAATTGCACCTCTTCTGGATATCTTAAGCGCCAGACATCAACCAAGCCCAACTCCCCTACCAGGGCAGCAAAGGCCGACACAGAGTCACTGACTGCAAGATTTTGTTCCCGCCATCTATCTAAAGATTTATTCATCACATTGTTAAAATCCCCTATACATATGGTAGGAATCTCTGGAGACATTGCCATAAACTCACCACATTTTTTTAAAACTTCACTATTATATGGAGGGGGTATATACACCACAAGAAGGAGCACCGGAACCCAATTAATGACAGATTTCATTAAAACAAATCTCCCTATTGGATCCACCTGTATTTTTTCCAGGGTGAAACTAAGGCGCTTATGAACCAATACAGTAACCCCTCGAGAATGAGTTGTGTGTGTGGAGTGGTACGCACCACCTACCCATGACTTTTTAAGGGAGAGTGTTCTTTCACCATGCAGATGGGTCTCCAATAAACAAATTATGTCAGGATCATTTTTCCTGATTTGACGTATAACAAGGGAGCGCTTTACACTGTTGTTTAAACCTCGAACATTCCAGGAGAGGATTCTCAGCTCCCTGTCAGATGTACCAGAGCACATACATAAAGCATAAAATCTTGTAACATTTCCCCCGAGACCCACTGCCCCGTATCCCACAGCCCCGCAGAGCATACATAATCAAGTATAGATGTAGTCTTACAAAAGCATTGGTCATATTTTTGCGAACACATAACTGCACTCAAACTAAATTAGTAACCTTAACACTAAACCCCTACCCCCACCCTGTATACTCCACCCAACTAAAGTATACCTCAGACCCGAACAGTAATTAACTTAGGATGCCCAACAAGCCAGCACACAGCCACCCGTCAAGCCCGCACTGTGCAAAACAGCCCGAGCTCAACAAGACAGGCCGCCCACCAACAAGGAGGGTAAACAAAAATAGAGTACAAGGACAAAGAAAAGAAACAAATGGAAAATAAGGGGGGGCAAACTGAGACCAGAATAGGCCTTAAAGCCATGGGCTCTCCAGCCCGTTACCTCATATATGAGCCTTAGAGCAACTTTCTTTCTCATCAACACATTTTAAACCTTAATGAGCGTAGCAAGTACCAAGAAGAACACAATACATATTGCATAATGTAACTCAGCACCAGAGTGTCCCAAGGACAAAGTAGAGGGATGCTAAACTGCTCATCTGACATCCCGTTTCAGCGTCCTCCAGCAGCCAGACGATCCAGCCAGGTAGCAGCCTCACGCGGTGTATCAAAGAAGGATGTGCGACCCTCTGAGACCACACGCAGTCTAGCAGGGAAGATCATGGCATATGGGATCTGTAAGTCACGCAATCTTCTCTTCACCGGGATAAACTGGGCCCTATTTTTTTGAACATCTAGAGCAAAGTCAGGATACATTTCTACTCGTTGACCATTATATTCCACTGGGCCTTTCTGCCTAGCTAGGCGTAGTACAGCATCTCGATCACAATAGTGCAGGAATTTGGCTATAAATGTCCGCGGAGGAGCTCCAGGCGGAGGTGCCTGAGTTGGAATGCGGTGTGCTCGCTCCACTGCAAATTGGGCTGTGAACGGATCTGCGCCAAATAATTGGATTAACCATTTTTCCAGGAAGGATTCTGGAGCAGTGCCCTCCACCTTCTCAGGTAGCCCCACTACACGAATGTTGCTGCGGCGTAGGCGCCCCTCGATATCCGTGAGCTTTTGCCTGAAAAGCGAGGCCTGGGACTCCAGACCCTCCAACCGACCCCCAACCGGAGCAGAACCATCCTCAAGCGTGGACACACGGGCCTCTACCTCGCCCACTCTCTCCCTAATCTTCTGTACATCCTGCCGGAGAAGAGATACATCCACCTGTACTTCTGCAATTTTATCAGTCACCCGCTTCTCAGACGCCCCGATGGCCTGTAGAACCTGCTGTAATGTGACCTCCTGCTCATCCTGCGGTGCTGACAAA
Source organism: Mixophyes fleayi (assembly GCF_038048845.1). Classification (NCBI taxonomy): domain Eukaryota; kingdom Metazoa; phylum Chordata; class Amphibia; order Anura; family Limnodynastidae; genus Mixophyes; species Mixophyes fleayi. The sequence goes on along the minus strand of NC_134404.1, from coordinate 132,240,997 downwards.
GGAGGGGGAGCAGATTGTGATGTTTCACCTGAGCCAGTAACACTCGTGGAGGATCGGGCAAAACGTTCCAGTTTTCCCGCAGCAGTGGATCGACCATGCTTCCCCATGGTTTTACACAGCAAAGTGGGTAGTATTTCTCCTATGAACTTGTATATGGCCGAGAATCAGGGCCAGACCCAACAAGACAGTTGTGCTTCAGGGTTATACTGCCAGCAGACTATACAGCCCGACCCCCTCAGGACTTGGAAGATGGCCGCCAGCTGTAATCACCCTCCACCAGATAGTATAAGTAAAGCAGTCACAGTAACAGTAGGAGGCTTTAAAAGTCCAGACAGCTCCTGGTAGTATGCAGGTTCAGATAATAGCTTAACACATCTATGTCTCCAGTGTAAACAGATTGTGCACAAGCTGCTTTGTAGCTCTTAAGCAGTGACTTACTTGGATACAGCCAGAAGGCAATATGGCGCCCGGAGCGTATAATGTTTCCATCCAGGTGAATGTCAGGAGGTGTGGAGCGAGTCCTTCCCTGTCTGCTGTGCCTCTGGATGCCGCCGCTAAGCCCCGCCCCCTCTCCTTACCACTTTAAACAGAGGTTCCCCGCGGCAATGTGCTGGCTGGCCTTATGTGTAAATGCACCTCGTTCTCTAGGGCCTTTGATGCAGATATATTGCAGCGGAAGCTCAAGGCTGTGTCCCCCTCTCTCCGGCGATCAGGCTCCCACCGCCGACCGGAAGTTGACCTCCGAAAACCGGAAGTCAGGTCACTCAGGCGATCAAAGGAAATAACAGCCGAGGCTGCAAAGGCGCGGCTAGGCCGCAAATCGCTGAGACGCCGCCGAGGGGTCCAGAGACCCAGCAGAGTCAGACAAGGATCGCGTGGACCCGTTTTTATCTGCAGGGCTTCAGGGTTCACTTCCCACACTCGGTAAGCAGTTTTTAGTCGATTTTAGTCGCTATACAGGAGATATCAGGATATTCAGGCTGGAGAGCTTGTAACAGTACGTGCTACTCCATGCTTGTCCAGGCCACGCCCCCCAATTTTATTGTTTTAAATAAACATTTTACTTGGTTAATACACCATGGAAGCGCCCCTGTCTATTTGATATTTTAGGAGTTTGGCTGTTCCCCCGTTGAGATCGGGTGGTAGAAGGGAAGGACGCGCAGACTATATCCTGCTGGTGTTTTGAACTTTTGTGGAAAAGAGATTGAGCACGAATGAGCACGTTTAAGACTGAACTGTCTATTATATATGAACTGTGCGCACCGTTCTTTGTATTGTATATATATATATATATATATATATATATATATATAAAAATAAAAGTAAAAGCGCCACGCATAGTGTAATCATGTAAAAGAGAAATAAATCTCTAATTAGGTGAACAAGTGGATTAGCCTCGTACCAAAAGATAAAGATAAACATCTTATCTGTAGTCAGCTTCCAGACATCTGTATGATAGAAGTCCTCTCATATATTGATCTTTCTGACCTCTTGATAGTGAAAGAGCTAGAAGGCTCAGAGAGAAACTATCATAGTACAGTATGTTTCAAACAAAATGATAAAAAACATAATTAGGCTTATCTATAGATTTCCCAGATGGTAGATGAGGATCCCTCGAATCCAGGGTAGGTATGGTGATCCACAGGGAAAAAGAGTCAGAACCGCCTTATCCCCCTCAACGCGTTTCATCGACGAAACGCGTCAGTCCGACTGTGAAGTCCGAACTGAAGTACCTTGTACTGAAACAATCCATTCTTTGGTTGAAAAGGTTGTCTCAGCCATGGCATATGGCGTTAGAAGTATCTGCTAGTAACCTTTGGTCAGATCTGATGTGGTAAAGTACCAACTGTTGGCCAAGGTCTCCACTACTTCATCAATTCTGGGCATTGGGTATGTGTCGAAACAGGAAACTTTAATTAGTTTTCTAAAGTCATGACAGAAACGAATACTCCTGTTTGGCATGGTCAACAATGGGGCTATTGGATTCCTCAATAAATTGCGGTCCAACAACTTTTTAATTACCTCTCTAACAGCTATAGACTTGGCTTCAGGAATGTGTAACATCTTACTCTCACTATCACCCCTAGAGGTGTAACTATGTTGTGTTCTATCAGGGTGATTCATCCAGGTACCTCAGTCTGTCATCTCCTCTCCGGCGACAGATCGAACCTTACGGGAACTTTGGTTTCCTGCACCACTTCATTTACTAACGTGACTTGTGGCTTCTCCCTCTCATGCCATGGCTTTAACAAGTTGACATAATAAGTCTGAACTGTATTCCTCCTATCTTCCTGTCTGACTTTATAATTTTCAAGCCACACAGCCTCAACCACCTCATATGGCCCTGCTAATGAGTGAATAGATTACTTTCTATATGTGGATACCAGTGCAAAAATGTTGTCCCCTGATTGGAAAGTACTAATTGCAGCCGACATATCATAGTTGTTTTTTTGTCTTGCTTGCACCTCATGCATATGCTGCAGAACCAACGGGGAGATCTTCCCCAACTTGTGTCCCATACAACTGGGGCACAAATTTGATTACATTGGGTATATTAGGACTCTGTTGCTCCCAGTCCTCCTTGAGAACATCCAAAATGCCATTTGGCTGCCTGCCTTACAATAATTTGAGGGGGCTAAACCATGTGGACATGTGAGGCACCTCTCTCACAGCAAACAATAAATAGGGTAACAACACATCTCACTTCTGTTTCCTGTGCTACTACCTCTCTCACCATATGCTTGAGGGTCCTGTTAAAATGTTTTACTTATCCATCAGTCTGTGGGTTGTTGCTAATGTGTGTAACGTTTCTCACTTCAACAATCGGCACAGCTCTTTAATGAGATGGGACATAAAGGGATACCCTGATCAGTCAAGATTTCCTTGGAGATGCCTAACCGGGTGCAGTACAAAAGGAGTTTTTTTTATAATTGTACTGGATTTTATATACCGCAAGCATATGCATCAAGATGCCTGTTGGCTTAGTCCACCTACCAAATCCATACCAATATGCTTGAATGGAGTCTGCACCACGGAAATGGAAACTAAGCGCTGTAATCCATGTAGGACATACAATTATATTATGCACAGATTTCGATAAATGTGTGCCAACTGCAACAGTTAGGAGCCATCATATGACAAGCCATATCTGTTGCCAGGTATAATACACTACCCTATATTTGTGTCAAAGTGAACAACATAGTGTCATCTCTTGCTCCAAGTCTAATATCTAGATACCTATATGATGTAAGTAAAATAAACAGAGCCATATCTAGTGCCAAGTATAAATAGAAAGCCATATATGGTTGCAAAGCCTATTACAAAGAATTAGATATGGTACCAAATCTAATATTCAGAGTTATATCTGGGACAAAATCCCCCCAAAAAAATGGTATCTAGTGCCATGTCTATGTCTAATGACAAGGTGATTCAGCAAACCAATATCTAGTGCCAAGAATAATAATCAGACCAATATCTGGTGCTAAGCCTAATATGATAATAAACTATGAAGTCTGATATGAAGCTCCATATCGAATTCCAAGTCTAATAGTTACAACTCTATTCTGTTCCAAGCCTAATAATCAAATCAGTATTTATTGCCAAGTCTAATATGCAGACCCTTATCCACTGTAGTACTTACCAACCTTCACTGGCTCCCTTTAATCTGATCGGAAAGTATGCTAAATCCTCCCACTGGTTTCCACTCACAGCAGCTATCCTCCTTTGTCCTTGTCTCTTGGGGTACTGGACAGGGACAGAGGTTCTGGCAATTTCACTTTAGAACACCCTCCTGGCACTTTCTCCAAGTCTAGCGAAAACATGCTGGCACAGTGGTTCTTAAAAAAATAAAATAATCACTCATGATAAAGTTAGCTAAGTCTTTCTCCCTGAATTATCTCCTTCTAGACTTTTTATGGGATCTGAAGGTCCTAACGCACTGCCTTTTCCGGTCTCACATGCATAAAAGCTAAGTCACCATGTCTGAGGAATGAGCCAGTGCTTAACACATATTGGAAGAGTTCAGTGCTTAGTACACTCTTTACAGTAGAATAACTATTTTACGATAAACCATACAAAGATCACAGTAACACATAACAGTAGAAATTAATGACGAACAACTGACTATGAAGAAGACAGTGTTCCAGATGTCCTTAATATTAATTAAACATGCCCGGTTTCCACCTCTTCTCCTCTATGTGGAATACAGGGGAACAAAAGAGCTAAAAAGTACTGTGTCCATAGTCCATTAATTTTGTGAAATAAGTACATGTTCTGAAAATTCTTGAATTAAAACTAATTCTGACTCAAACTCTTTCTCTGGTTATACATCTCTCAACTCACATGCCTTTTTAAGAATCTTGAAAGACGCTTGACTAAACTCCTCTCACCCAACATACTGGACCCTCTTCATTAAGACCTTTTTTACCAAAACGTCACAGAGTTTAAGGTGGTCAGTGATTGTATCACTGCAAAATCTAACAGACACTATTCGCTTCTAATTCTTCTGACCCTCGCTGCTATAGTTGACACTTGACTGACATAGAATCTGTATCCAAATCCTGCTACACGCCTTTAACATACATTTTCAGACTTTGCACATATGTCACATAAAATACTGCAAAAAACTTTAATTCATGCGTTGACTATTGTATTTCTCTTCCTAAAGGTTTTCCTCTAATTCAAACAATCCATTCTAAATGCAGCGGCTAGACTAGACTACTTTTCCTTGCAAAACGTTCTTCTACTGGTGGTCCGCACTGTCTGTCCAACACTGTGGGATCATTCTCTTTCATTACCTACCCCCATGCCCCCATTGCTGGTTAAAAATCTTTTTTCGGGCAACACCTTCCCTTTCCTGCAAATCTTCTATCATACATCTCATGGAATGTGTCAAATTCCTAAAACACTCTTTTAAACTGTTCAATCAAACTTGCATTTATTTTCATTCTATACGCAAACAACATTCCAAATTCTAAAACCAATATTGCAGTGTTGCTATATCATTTAGCCCCAAAAAACATTTATTCCCATTGCATTCTGGCTGGACCAATATACACTATGTGACAATCATGTATCTTATTTTCTTTTTTTTTTAAACATACATGTTTATTGTTTATTTAAACACGTTTACACGTATGAAATATAAGCAAGGAGTTGTATATATGAAGAAGAACATAAATACATGAGGATAAAATGTTAACAACATTTGTAAACTCATAATAAATAAAATGAAGTAAAATCCAAATGTAGATTTGGTGTATACAATTCAAAGAGAAAAAGCTTGTAGGTGAGGGGAGACATACAGGGGGTTGAGGGGGAAGAGAAGGGAGGTATCTGAGGAGGGAAAGAGAAAAATAAAGATAAATGAATTTGTCTATGGTCAATGGAACAAGAGACTGGTATATTTAGTCAGTCATCTCCAATCAAAAAGAAGTATGTAGATAATAAGTTAAGATAAGAGAATGTCAAATAGTAGAAAGGGGCAGTTCTGCTTCATAAAAGGATGTCCAAGGGTTCCACACAGTTTTGAATTGAATTGGAGTAACGTTGAGGGTGGCGGTTATACTTTCCAAGCGGTATGTTAACCAAATAGAATTTATGGTTGCAGTAAGTGAGGGTGGGATCGAGCTCTTCCAGTGCGAAGCAATCTGGCACTTAACTGCATTCAGAATATGCCTAATTAGTTTTTGGGTTGGGCGGGATATATTAGGGAGAGGTCTAGGGAGTAATGAAAAGAGCGGTGTTTCAGGAATTTGAATATGAGTAATGGAAGATATCAACTTATGGACTTGTTGCCAGTATGAAATTATCTTGGGACAGGACCACCAAACGTGCAGCAGGGAGCCTCTACAACCACACTATAAATAAATATATAAATAAAGCTCTATGTCCTTCCATGGCAACTGGTGCACTTTAATTATTGATGTTAAAATTTACCCATACTGTCCTCTTACTATATTCCTACTTTGTTTCTTAATAGTACCTGAAACAGTGAAGAACCTTACAGCAGAGAATATCACTACCACTTCTGTATCTCTGAGCTGGCAGCCACCTATTGGAAATGCAAGTTCTTATATCATAGAAATCTTGGAAGATTCAACATTCAGTGTAACTGTGGACACAACATCTGCTACAATAGGGAAACTGATCCCTGGATATTATTACACATTCCTGGTCTCTGCTCTTGCTGTAGGGGAGTTAAAAGGGGAGAGTTCTCCAGTAGCTGTTTATACCAGTAAGTGTGTTTTAGGAGAGGTAATTTAACTTTTCAAATCTAAATCCTATTATGGTATGAGGAAAACAAATAATTAAGCAAAAAGCCCGTTGCATGTCTTCTAGACATATATAAAGGATATCAGTACACAATACATTCAGGCTCCATTCCTCTTAAAAGCATAATTTCAGTAGTACTAAACTTTTCCCAAAAAACCACATCTTATACCTGAAATTTTGTTTTGCAGTGCTGAGCCAGTTTTGGCCTTTCTAATTTGCTCTAGCCTGCTGTAGGTTTTCTTGATATCTATGATGAACCTTTGTCTTTCACTGATGTCTTTGATATAAGTCTAATGTAAAGTTCCAAAATAAACCTAAATGACAACAAGGATAACTTGATAATTGCAAAATCAAGGGGAAAAAATGCATCCCATAGAAAATCCCATCACCATCCCTTGCCTATGTCAGCTAGAGCTGGTGATAGTATAACAGGGAAACCCTTTAGTGGTACCAAAAGGACTTAGGCCTGTCAGCAGGTCTGAATTCCCTAGGGTGTTTGGGTTAGTAAAATAAGCACTAGGACTATACTAAAAGCCATGAGGTGAAGGTATGATTTAAAAATAAATGTTTAAATTTTATAGAAACTTTTTTACATCATGCACTACTTATCCAGGGCATGCTGGATCCTGTAGTGCACCTTGGTAAAATGTGAAGAATAGAAACACATGGTAAAAAAAATAATTCTAAGCAAAGTCACCCCCACACATCCCTCTATAATCAGATTCATGCATTTCAGTGCTTCAGAAAATAAAAAAAACATTATTGTTCCCCAAACAACTTGCTCTGTCAAGAGTGGCAACAAAAATGATCAATAAGCTGCATCGCATTCATATTTATAAGTTTCACAACTTGACATCAGAGTGTCAGACTTTTCCAACGTATAAATATGATTGTTCACATACTTTATTTAACTAACAGTACACAATAGTAGACTCCCCTCCTATTTGAACAGTTGGGAGAAATTTTTAAAGCAATGCTTCTAAACAACTAAACTTTTTGAAAAACAAATTTATCCTCTTGCACAGTTTCCCTCAGTCAGCTGAAAGTCTGTTTGATATCTGTGACAGACCACTGTCTTATATTGATGTCTACGATATAAGTATAAGGAATATGAACTAAATAAATCACTTGTTCACAAAGGTCAACTTTATGATGGTATTAGAAGTTCAAGACCAGAAATCTGTTTCAGTCAGAGCTCTTTCCTTTAATGGAAAAGGCGTAATTTACTACAAAGATAAATCAATATGGATCTGTTGTAATGGGTTACATAAGTTTTTATAAGTTCCCTGTAAAGTTTACTGATTTTTGAAAAAGTCTTTTCAAAGCAATACAATGTCCTCCTACCTGTTAACTCAACTGAACAATTGCATTATAGAGCAAACACCAGGTTAACCTGAATATGTGGGTAGTCCTAAGGCTTTTTTCCCACCCACATATTCTTTGTCAGTTGTCACAACCAGAAACATTGCATTAAATGCTCCAGTAAAAGATTCCCCCTTGCAATGGAGAAACCATACTCTGCTTTCCTGAAATATTGAAATGTAAGTCAAGAAGGTGCAGCTAAGACTCCACTGCACTGGCCTCTTTACTCCACTACTTCGCAAACAAAAAAAATGTAATTGTTGTGTAAACTGACAAAGAGGTTTAGGTAGATAGTGTTTTCTGTATGTGCTATTTACAATACGGTAAACTCTTCAATGTATTTCCTTAATGGGTTTACAAGTAGGTTGAGCATTTTGATTGTTATAGAAAACTTTAAAGTCAACTAAACATTGAAAAACTCCATGTCACCAATGGTGGCTGGTTCAATTTAAGTATTATTTTTAAAGTATACAACATACTCTCCTATTAAACTTTGTTTCTTAATAGTTCCTGAAATAGTGAAGAACATTGCAGCAGAGAATATCACTACCACTTCTGTATCTCTGAGCTGGCAGCCACCTGTTGGAAATGCAAGTTCTTATATCATAGAAATCTTGGAAAATTCAACATTCAGTGTTCCTGTAAACACAACCTCTGCTACAATTGATCAACTGACTCCTGGGAATTATTACACATTCCTGGTCTCTACACTTGTTGGAGAAACAGTAAAAGGGAAAAGTTCTGAAATAACTAATTATACCAGTAAGTGTCTTAAAGAATGGTTAGGATAATTTTTTAAAATATATTATTTATTGTGTTATAAGTCAATCAAATGATATAAGTAGTTAGATATCTTGATACAAAAAAACACAGTGTTGTTAATTATGCTAGATTTCACAAAAAAATCTTAAACCTGAAGGTTTTATATGCAGGGCTTAGGTGGTTTGTCCTTTCTATATTTTTGTAGCCTGTTATATGACTTCCTGGCATCTATAACATGATATATGTATTTCATTGATATCTGTAATATCAGTCTAAAACAGGATTGCGAAATATGTCAATAGATCAAAACAGCAAATATGTGATGGATTGGCTTTAAGAGAAGCTCCAGAACAAAGATATATTTTTGCTACATGCCACTAATTCCAAGAAATAGGCTATAATTGCAGCAAAGATGATTTCAATTTATCTGTTGTGTTGGATTGCAAGAGTTTTAATTAATTTTTTCTATAGATTAGAAAATTAAAAGCATTGCTATAAAGATGACAAAAGGTTCCTCCCAAATTTTCATCCAGAAAAGCATCCTTAACGTATTGTGTTCTGTTAATTAAGTTATACATTTTGGCAGTGCCAATTCTTTCTTCCAACCCCAGTCAACAATGACCGTTCTCAAACAGTAAGAAGTGTTGCAAGTGTTGATTCAAAGTTTAGAATCAAGTGCTGCAGAAATTATGGTCTACCTCTTGCAAAGTACTGACCGTTAAGTCAAGCAGTCATAGCTGAGTGTCTATAGCTTCAGCCTCCCAACACTAGAATCGCATTATTTATGGAAACTGTTGGAATGAACGGAAGCACTAACAATTAGTATGTGATATAGTGTTGTCCTCTATTGCTATTTATAATACTGTCAGTTCCACAAAGTGACCCCATTGCTGGGTGAGCAGTTAGGTGGAAAACTTTGTATGTTTTAGAAAACTGACAATAACAACATTTTTGAAGAAAGTCTCTCGTCTCATGAGGTTCTTTATGTATTGATTTTAAAATATACAGCATACTCTTCTATTAATATATTTCTACCTTGTTTCTTATTAGTACCTGAAATTGTGAAGAACCTTGCAGAAGAGAATATCACCACCACTTCTGTATCTCTGAGCTGGCAGCCACCTGTTGGAAATGCAAGTTCTTATATCATAGAAATCTTGGAAAATTCAACATTCAGTGTAACTGTAAACACAACATCTGCTGCAATTGATCAACTGACTCCTGGGAAATATTACACATTCCTAATCTCTACACTTGTTGGAGAAACAGTAAAAGGGAAAAGTTCTGAAATAACTAATTATACCAGTAAGTGTCTTAAAGAATGGTTAGGATAATTTTTAAAATATATTATTTATTGTGTTATAAGTCAATCAAATGATATAAGTAGTTGGATATCTTGATGCAAAAAAACACAGTGTTATTAATTATGCTAGATTTCACAAACAAATCTTAAACCTGAAGGTTTTATATGCAGGGCTTAGGTGGTTTCTCCTTTCTATTTTCTTGTAGCCTACTATATGAGTTCCTGCCATCTATAAAGGGATATATGTATTTCATTGATATCTGTAATGTCAGTCTAAAACAGGATTCCTAAATAAGTCAATAGATCAAAACAGCAAATATGTGATGGATTAGCTTTAAGTGAAGCTCCAGAACAAAGATATATTTCTGCTACATGCCACTAATTCCAAGAAATAGGCTAGAATTGCAACAAGGATGATTGCAAGTGACCTGTTGTGTTGGATTGCAAGAGTTTTAATTCATTTTTGCTATAGATTAGCAAATTAAAAGCATTGCTATAAAGATGACAAAAGGTTCCTCCCAAATTTTCATCCAGGAAACATCCTTAACGTATAGTGTTCTGTTAATTAAATTATACATTTTGGCAGTGCCAATTCTTTTTTCCAACCCCAGTCGACAATGACCGTTCTCAAACAGTAAGATGTGTTGCAAGTGTTGTTTCAAAGTTTAGAATCAAGTGCTGCAGAAATTATGGTCTACCTCTTGCAAAGTACTGACCGTTAAGTGAAGCAGTCATAGCTGAGTGCCTATAGCTTCAGCCTCCCAACACTACAATCGCATTATTTATGGAAAATGTTGGAATGAACGGAAGCACTAACAATGAGGATGTAATATAGTGTTGTCCTCTATTGCTATTTATAATACTGTCAGTTCCACAAAGTGACCCCATTCCTGGGTGAGCAGTGAGTTGGAAAACTTTGTATGTTTTAGAAAACTGACAATAACAACATTTTTGAAGAAAGTCTCTTGTCTCATGAGTTTCTTTATGTATTGATTTTAAAATATACAGCATACTCTTCTATTAATATATTTCTACCTTGTTTCTTATTAGTACCTGAAATTGTGAAGAACCTTGCAGCAGAGAATATCACCACCACTTCTGTATCTCTGAGCTGGCAGCCACCTGTTGGAAATGCAAGTTCTTATATCATAGAAATCTTGGAAAATTCAACATTCAGTGTAACTGTAAACACAACCTCTGCTACAATTGATCAACTGACTCCTGGAAATTATTACACATTCCTAATCTCTACACTTGTTGGAGAAACAGTAAAAGGGAAAAGTTCTGAAATAACTAATTATACCAGTAAGTGTCTTAAAGAATGGTTAGGATAATTTTTAAAATATATTATTTATTGTGTTATAAGTCAATCAAATGATATAAGTAGTTGGATATCTTGATGCAAAAAAACACAGTGTTATTAATTATGCTAGATTTCACAAACAAATCTTAAACCTGAAGGTTTTATATGCAGGGCTTAGGTGGTTTCTCCTTTCTATTTTCTTGTAGCCTACTATATGAGTTCCTGCAATCTATAAAGGGATATATGTATTTTATTGATAGCTGTAATGTCAGTCTAAAACAGGATTGCTAAATAAGTCAATAGATCAAAACCGCAAATATGTGATGGATTGGCTTTAAGAGAAGCTCCAGAACAAAGATATATTTCTGCTACATGCCACTAATTCCAAGAAATAGGCTATAATTGCAGCAAGGATGATTTCAATTTACCTGTATTGTTGGATTGCAAGAGTTTTAATTCATTTTTACTATAGATTAGCAAATTAAAAGCATTGCTATAAAGATGACAAAAGGTTCCTCCCAAATTTTCATCCAGGAAAGCATCCTTAACGTACTGTGTTCTGTTAATTAAATTATACACTTTGGCAGTGCCAATTCTTTCTTCCAACCCCAGTCGACAATGATCGTTCTCAAACAGTAAGAAGTGTTGCAAGTGTTGATTCAAAGTTTAGAATCAAGTGCTGCAGAAATTATGGTCTACCTCTTGCAAAGTACTGACCGATAAGTCAAGCAGTCATAGCTGAGTGTCTATAGCTTCAGCCTCCCAACACTACAATTGCATTATTTATGGAAAATGTTGGAATGAACGGAAGTACTAACAATGAGGATGTGATATAGTGTTGTCCTCTTTTGCTATTTATAATACTGTCAGTTCCACAAAGTGACCCCATTCCTGGTTGAGCAGTTAGGTGGAAAACTTTGTATGTTTTAGAAAACTGACAATAACAACATTTTTGAAGAAAGTCTCTCGTCTCATGAGGTTCTTTATGTATTGATTTTAAAATATACTGCATACTCTTCTATTAATATATTTCTACCTTGTTTCTTATTAGTGCCTGAAATTGTGAAGAACCTTGCAGCAGAGAATATCACCACCACTTCTGTATCTCTGAGCTGGCAGCCACCTGTTGGAAATGCAAGTTCTTATATCATAGAAATCTTGGAAAATTCAACATTCAGTGTAACTGTAAACACAACATCTGCTACAATTGATCAACTGACTCCTGGGAATTATTACACATTCCTAATCTCTACACTTGTTGGAGAAACAGTAAAAGGGAAAAGTTCTGAAATAACTAATTATACCAGTAAGTGTCTTAAAGAATGGTTAGGATAATTTTTAAAATATAATATTTATTGTGTTATAAGTCAATCAAATGATATAAGTAGTTGGATATCTTGATGCAAAAAAACACAGTGTTATTAATTATGCTAGATTTCACAAACAAATCTTAAACCTGAAGGTTTTATATGCAGGGCTTAGGTGGTTTCTCCTTTCTATTTTCTTGTAGCCTGTTATATGAGTTCCTGCCATCTATAAAGGGATATATGTATTTTATTGATATCTGTAATGTCAGTCTAAAACAGGATTGCTAAATAAGTCAGTAGATCAAAACAGCAAATATGTGATGGATTGGCTTTAAGAGAAGCTCCAGAACAAAGATATATTTCTGCTACAGGCCACTAATTCTGAGAAATAGGCTAGAATTGCAGCAAGGAGGATTGCAAGTGACCTGTTGTGTTGGGTTGCAAGAGTTATAATTCATTTTTACTATAGATTAGCAAATTAAAAGCATTGCTATAAAGATGAAAAAATTTTGCACCCAAATTTTTATCCAGGAAAGCATCCTTAACGTATTGTGTTCTGTTAATTAAATTATACATTTTGGCAGTGCCAATTCTTTCTTTCAACCCCAGTCGACAATGACCGTTCTCAAACAGTAAGATGTGTTGCAATTGTTGATTCAAAGTTTAGAATCAAGTGCTGCAGAAATTATGGTCTTCCTCTTGCAAAGTACTGACCGTTAAGTCAAGCAGTCATAGCTGAGTGTCTATAGCTTCAGCCTCCCATTACTAGAATCGCATTATTTATGGAAAATGTTGGAATGAACGGAAGCACTAACAATGAGGATGTGATATAGTGTTGTCCTTTTTTGCTATTTATCATACTGTCAGTTCCACAAAGTGACCCCATTCCTGGGTGAGCAGTTAGGTGGAAAACTTTGTATGTTTTAGAAAACTGACAATAACAACATTTTTGAAGAAAGTCTCTCGTCTCATGATGTTCTTTATGTATTGATTTTAAAATATACAGCATACTCTCCTATTAATATATTTCTACCTTGTTTCTTATTAGTACCTGAAATAGTGAAGAACCTTGCAGCAGAGAATATCACCACCAATTCTGTATCTCTGAGCTGGCAGCCATCTGTTGGAAATGCAAGTTCTTATATCATAGAAATCTTGGAAAATTCAACATTCAGTGTAACTGTAAACACAACATCTGCTACAATTGATCAACTTACTCCTGGGAATTATTACACATTCCTGGTCTCTACACTTGTTGGAGAAACAGTAAAAGGGAAAAGTTCTGAAATAACTAATTATACCAGTAAGTGTCTTAAAGAATGGTTAGGATAATTTTTAAAATATATTATTTATTGTGTTATAAGTCAATCAAATGATATAAGTAGTTAGATATCTTGATGCAAAAAACACAGTGTTATTAATTATGCTAGATTTCACAAAAAAATCTTAAACCTGAAGGTTTTATATGCAGGGCTTAGGTGGTTTCTCCTTTCTATTTTCTTGTAGCCTACTATATGAGTTCCTGACATCTATAAAGGGATATATGTATTTCATTGATATCTGTAATGTCAGTCTAAAACAGGATTGCTAAATAAGTCAATAGATCAAAACAGCAAATATGTGATGGATTGGCTTTAAGAGAAGCTCCAGAACAAAGATATATTTCTGCTACATGCCACTAATTCTAAGAAATAGGCTAGAATTGCAGCAAGGATGATTGCAAGTGACCTGTTGTGTTGGGTTGCCAGAGTTATACTTCATTTTTACTATAGATTAGCAAATTAAAAGCATTGCTATAAAGATGACAAAAGGTTCCTCCCAAATTTTCATCCAGGAAAGCATCCTTAACGTACTGTGTTCTGTTAATTAAATTATACACTTTGGCAGTGCCAATTCTTTCTTCCAACCCCAGTCGACAATTACCGTTCTCAAACAGTAAGAAGTGTTGCAAGTGTTTATTCAAAGTTTAGAATCAAGTGCTGCAGAAATTATGGTCTACCTCTTGCAAAGTACTGACCGTTAAGTCAAGCAGTCATAGCTGAGTGTCTATAGCTTCAGCCTCCCATTACTAGAATCGCATTATTTATGGAAAATGTTGGAATGAACGGAAGCACTAACAATGAGGATGTGATATAGTGTTGTCCTCTATTGCTATTTATCATACTGTCAGTTCCACAAAGTGACCCCATTCCTGGGTGAGCAGTTAGGAGGAAAACTTTGTATGTTTTAGAAAACTGACAATAACAACATTTTTGAAGAAAGTCTCTCGTCTCATGAGGTTCTTTATGTATTGATTTTAAAATATACAGCATACTCTTCTATTAATATATTTCTACCTTGTTTCTTATTAGTACCTGAAATTGTGAAGAACCTTGCAGCAGAGAATATCACCACCACTTCTGTATCTCTGAGCTGGCAGCCACCTGTTGGAAATGCAAGTTCTTATATCATAGAAATCTTGGAAAATTCAACATTCAGTGTAACTGTAAACACAACATCTGCTACAATTGATCAACTTACTCCTGGGAATTATTACACATTCCTGGTCTCTACACTTGTTGGAGAAACAGTAAAAGGGAAAAGTTCTGAAATAACTAATTATACCAGTAAGTGTCTTAAAGAATGGTTAGGATAATTTTTAAAATATATTATTTATTGTGTTGTAAGTCAATCAAATGATATAAGTAGTTAGATATCTTGATGCAAAAAACACAGTGTTATTAATTATGCTAGATTTCACAAAAAAATCTTAAACCTGAAGGTTTTATATGCAGGGCTTAGGTGGTTTCTCCTTTCTATTTTCTTGTAGCCTACTATATGAGTTCCTGACATCTATAAAGGGATATATGTATTTCATTGATATCTGTAATGTCAGTCTAAAACAGGATTGCTAAATAAGTCAATAGATCAAAACAGCAAATATGTGATGGATTGGCTTTAAGAGAAGCTCCAGAACAAAGATATATTTCTGCTACATGCCACTAATTCTAAGAAATAGGCTAGAATTGCAGCAAGGATGATTGCAAGTGACCTGTTGTGTTGGATTGCAAGAGTTTTAATTCATTTTTATTATAGATTAGAAAATTAAAAGCATTGCTATAAAGATGACAAAAGGTTCCTCCCAAATTTTCATCCAGGAAACATCCTTAACGTATTGTGTTCTGTTAATTAAATTATACATTTTGGCAGTGCCAATTCTTTCTTCCAACCCCAGTCGACAATGACCGTTCTCAAACAGTAAGATGTGTTGCAAGTGTTGATTCAAAGTTAGAATCAAGTGCTGCAGAAATTATGGTCTACCTCTTGCAAAGTACTGACCGTTAAGTCAAGCAGTCATAGCTGAGTGTCTATAGCTTCAGCCTCCCAACACTAGAATCGCATTATTTATGGAAACTGTTGGAATGAACGGAAGCACTAACAATGAGGATGTGATATAGTGTTGTCCTCTATTGCTATTTATAATACTGTCAGTTCCACAAAGTGACCCCATTCCTGGGTGAGCAGTTAGGTGGAAAACTTTGTATGTTTTAGAAAACTGACAATAACAACATTTTTGAAGAAAGTCTCTCGTCTCATGAGGCTCTTTAAGTATTGATTTTAAAATATACAGCATACTCTCCTATTAATATATTTCTACCTTGTTTCTTATTAGTACCTAAAATAGTGAAGAACCTAGCAGCAGAGAATATCACTACCACTTCTGTATCTCTGAGGTGGCAGCCACCTGTTGGAAATGCAAGTTCTTATATCATAGAAATCTTGGAGAATTCAACATTCAGTGTGACTGTAAGCACAACCTCTGCTACAATTGATCAACTGACTCCTGGGAATTATTACACATTCCTGGTCTCTACACTTGTTGGAGAAACAGTAAAAGGGAAAAGTTCTGAAATAACTAATTATACCAGTAAGTGTCTTAAAGAATGGTTAGGATAATTTTTAAAATATATTATTTATTGTGTTATAAGTTAATCAAATGATATAAGTAGTTAGATATCTTGATGCAAAAAAACAAAGTGTTATTAATTATGCTAGATTTCACAAAAAAATCTTAAACCTGAAGGTTTTATATGCAAGGCTTAGGTGGTTTGTCCTTTCTATATTTTTGCAGCCTGTTATATGACTTCCTGGCATCTATAACATGATATATGTATTTCATTGATATCTGTAATGTCAGTCTAAAACAGGATTGCTAAATAAGTCAATAGATCAAAACAGCAAATATGTGATGGATTGGCTTTAAGAGAAGCTCCAGAACAAAGATATATTTCTGCTACATGCCACTAATTCCATAAAATAGGCTAGAATTGCAGCAAGGATGATTGCAAGTGACCTGTTGTGTTGGATTGCAAGAGTTTTAATTAATTTTTACAATAGATTAGCAAATTAAAAGCATTGCTATAAAGATGACAAAAGGTTCCTCCCAAATTTTCATCCAGGAAAGCATCCTTAACGTACTGTGTTCTGTTAATTAAATTATACACTTTGGCAGTGCCAATTCTTTCTTCCAACCCCAGTCGACAATGACCGTTCTCAAACAGTAAGAAGTGTTGCAAGTGTTGATTCAAAGTTTAGAATCAAGTGCTGCAGAAATTATGGTCTACCTCTTGCAAAGTACTGACCGATAAGTCAAGCAGTCATAGCTGTGTGTCTATAGCTTCAGCCTCCCAACACTAGAATCGCATTATTTATGGAAAATGTTGGAATGAACGGAAGTACTAACAATGAGGATGTGATATAGTGTTGTCCTCTTTTGCTATTTATAATACTGTCAGTTCCACAAAGTGACCCCATTCCTGGGTGAGCAGTTAGGTGGAAAACTTTGTATGTTTTAGAAAACTGACAATAACAACATTTTTGAAGAAAGTCTCTCGTCTCATGAGGTTCTTTATGTATTGATTTTAAAATATACAGCATACTCTTCTATTAATATATTTCTACCTTGTTTCTTATTAGTACCTGAAATTGTGACGAACCTTGCAGCAGAGAATATCACCACCACTTCTGTATCTCTGAGGTGGCAGCCACCTGTTGGAAATGCAAGTTCGTATATCATAGAAATCTTGGAAAATTCAACATTCAGTGTAACTGTAAACACAACATCTGCTACAATTGATCAACTTACTAAAGGGAATTATTACACATTCCTGGTCTCTACACTTGTTGGAGAAACAGTAAAAGGGAAAAGTTCTGAAATAACTAATTATACCAGTAAGTGTCTTAAAGAATGGTTAGGATAATTATTAAAATATATTATTTATTGTGTTATAACTTAATCAAATGATATAAGTAGTTAGATATCTTGATAAAAAAAAAACACAGTGTTATTAATTATGCTAGATTTCACAAAAAAATCTTAAACCTGAAGGTTTTATATGCAGGGCTTAGGTGGTTTGTCATTTCTATATTTTTGTAGCCTGTTATATGACTTCCTGGCATCTATAACATGATATATGTATTTCATTGATATCTGTAATGTCAGTCTAAAACAGGATTCCTAAATAAGTCAATAGATCAAAACAGCAAATATGTGATGGATTAGCTTTAAGTGAAGCTCCAGAACAAAGATATATTTCTGCTACATGCCACTAATTCCAAGAAATAGGCTAGAATTGCAACAAGGATGATTGCAAGTGACCTGTTGTGTTGGATTGCAAGAGTTTTAATTCATTTTTACTATAGATTAGCAAATTAAAAGCATTGCTATAAAGATGACAAAAGGTTCCTCCCAAATTTTCATCCAGGAAACATCCTTAACGTATTGTGTTCTGTTAATTAAATTATACATTTTGCAGTGCCAATTCTTTTTTCCAACCCCAGTCGACAATGACCGTTCTCAAACAGTAAGATGTGTTGCAAGTGTTGATTCAAAGTTTAGAATCAAGTGCTGCAGAAATTATGGTCTACCTCTTGCAAAGTACTGACCGTTAAGTCAAGCAGTCATAGCTGAGTGTCTATAGCTTCAGCCTCCCAACACTAGAATCGCATTATTTATGGAAACTGTTAGAATGAACAGAAGCACTAACAATGATTATGTGATATAGTGTTGTCCTCTATTGCTATTTATAATACTGTCAGTTCCACAAAGTGACCCCATTCCTGGGTGAGCAGTTAGGTGGAAAACTTTGTATGTTTTAGAAAACTGAAAATAACAACATTTTTGAAGAAAGTGTCTCGTCTCATGAGGCTCTTTAAGTATTGATTTTAAAATATACAGCATACTCTCCTATTAATATATTTCTACCTTGTTTCTTATTAGTACCTGAAATAGTGAAGAACCTTGCAGCAGAGAATATCACCACCACTTCTGTATCTCTGAGCTGGCAGCCACCTGTTGGAAATGCAAGTTCTTATATCATAGAAATCTTGGAGAATTCAACATTCAGTGTGACTGTAAGCACAACCTCTGCTACAATTGATCAACTGACTCCTGGGAATTATTACACATTCCTGGTCTCTACACTTGTTGGAGAAACAGTAAAAGGGAAACGTTCTGAAATAACTAATTATACCAGTAAGTGTCTTAAAGTAGGGTTAGGATAATTTTTAAAATATATTATTTATTGTGTTATAAGTTAATCAAATGATATAAGTAGTTAGATATCTTGATGCAAAAAAACAAAGTGTTATTAATTATGCTAGATTTCACAAAAAAATCTTAAACCTGAAGGTTTTATATGCAAGGCTTAGGTGGTTTGTCCTTTCTATATTTTTGCAGCCTGTTATATGACTTCCTGGCATCTATAACATGATATATGTATTTCATTGATATCTGTAATGTCAGTCTAAAACAGGATTGCTAAATAAGTCAATAGATCAAAACAGCAAATATGTGATGGATTGGCTTTAAGAGAAGCTCCAGAACAAAGATATATTTCTGCTACATGCCACTAATTCCATAAAATAGGCTAGAATTGCAGCAAGGATGATTGCAAGTGACCTGTTGTGTTGGATTGCAAGAGTTTTAATTAATTTTTACAATAGATTAGCAAATTAAAAGCATTGCTATAAAGATGACAAAAGGTTCCTCCCAAATTTTCATCCAGGAAAGCATCCTTAACGTACTGTGTTCTGTTAATTAAATTATACACTTTGGCAGTGCCAATTCTTTCTTCCAACCCCAGTCGACAATGACCGTTCTCAAACAGTAAGAAGTGTTGCAAGTGTTGATTCAAAGTTTAGAATCAAGTGCTGCAGAAATTATGGTCTACCTCTTGCAAAGTACTGACCGATAAGTCAAGCAGTCATAGCTGTGTGTCTATAGCTTCAGCCTCCCAACACTAGAATCGCATTATTTATGGAAAATGTTGGAATGAACGGAAGTACTAACAATGAGGATGTGATATAGTGTTGTCCTCTTTTGCTATTTATAATACTGTCAGTTCCACAAAGTGACCCCATTCCTGGGTGAGCAGTTAGGTGGAAAACTTTGTATGTTTTAGAAAACTGACAATAACAACATTTTTGAAGAAAGTCTCTCATCTCATGAGGTTCTTTATGTATTGATTTTAAAATATACAGCATACTCTTCTATTAATATATTTCTACCTTGTTTCTTATTAGTACCTGAAATTGTGACGAACCTTGCAGCAGAGAATATCACCACCACTTCTGTATCTCTGAGGTGGCAGCCACCTGTTGGAAATGCAAGTTCTTATATCATAGAAATCTTGGAAAATTCAACATTCAGTGTAACTGTAAACACAACATCTGCTACAATTGATCAACTTACTAAAGGGAATTATTACACATTCCTGGTCTCTACACTTGTTGGAGAAACAGTAAAAGGGAAAAGTTCTGAAATAACTAATTATACCAGTAAGTGTCTTAAAGAATGGTTAGGATAATTATTAAAATATATTATTTATTGTGTTATAACTTAATCAAATGATATAAGTAGTTAGATATCTTGATAAAAAAAAACACAGTGTTATTAATTATGCTAGATTTCACAAAAAAATCTTAAACCTGAAGGTTTTATATGCAGGGCTTAGGTGGTTTGTCATTTCTATATTTTTGTAGCCTGTTATATGACTTCCTGGCATCTATAACATGATATATGTATTTCATTGATATCTGTAATGTCAGTCTAAAACAGGATTCCTAAATAAGTCAATAGATCAAAACAGCAAATATGTGATGGATTAGCTTTAAGTGAAGCTCCAGAACAAAGATATATTTCTGCTACATGCCACTAATTCCAAGAAATAGGCTAGAATTGCAACAAGGATGATTGCAAGTGACCTGTTGTGTTGGATTGCAAGAGTTTTAATTCATTTTTACTATAGATTAGCAAATTAAAAGCATTGCTATAAAGATGACAAAAGGTTCCTCCCAAATTTTCATCCAGGAAACATCCTTAACGTATTGTGTTCTGTTAATTAAATTATACATTTTGCAGTGCCAATTCTTTTTTCCAACCCCAGTCGACAATGACCGTTCTCAAACAGTAAGATGTGTTGCAAGTGTTGATTCAAAGTTTAGAATCAAGTGCTGCAGAAATTATGGTCTACCTCTTGCAAAGTACTGACCGTTAAGTCAAGCAGTCATAGCTGAGTGTCTATAGCTTCAGCCTCCCAACACTAGAATCGCATTATTTATGGAAACTGTTAGAATGAACGGAAGCACTAACAATGATTATGTGATATAGTGTTGTCCTCTATTGCTATTTATAATACTGTCAGTTCCACAAAGTGACCCCATTCCTGGGTGAGCAGTTAGGTGGAAAACTTTGTATGTTTTAGAAAACTGAAAATAACAACATTTTTGAAGAAAGTGTCTCGTCTCATGAGGCTCTTTAAGTATTGATTTTAAAATATACAGCATACTCTCCTATTAATATATTTCTACCTTGTTTCTTATTAGTACCTGAAATAGTGAAGAACCTTGCAGCAGAGAATATCACCACCACTTCTGTATCTCTGAGCTGGCAGCCACCTGTTGGAAATGCAAGTTCTTATATCATAGAAATCTTGGAGAATTCAACATTCAGTGTGACTGTAAGCACAACCTCTGCTACAATTGATCAACTGACTCCTGGGAATTATTACACATTCCTGGTCTCTACACTTGTTGGAGAAACAGTAAAAGGGAAACGTTCTGAAATAACTAATTATACCAGTAAGTGTCTTAAAGTAGGGTTAGGATAATTTTTAAAATATATTATTTATTGTGTTATAAGTCAGTGAAATGATATAAGTAGTTAGATATCTTAATAAAAAAAAGACAGTGTTATTAATTATGCTAGATTTCACAAAAAAATCTTAAACCTGAAGGTTTTATATGCAAGGTTTAGATGGTTTGTCCTTTCTATATTTTTGTAGCCTGTTATATGACTTCCTGACATCTATAACGTGATATATGTATTTCATTGATATCTGTAATGTCAGTCTAAAACAGGATTGCTAAATAAGTCAATAGATCAAAACAGCAAATATGTGATGGATTGGCTTTAAGAGAAGCTCCAGAACAAAGATATATTTCTGCAACATGCCACTAATTCCAAAAAATAGGCTAGAATTGCAGCAAGGATGATTGCAAGTGACCTGTTGTGTTGGATTGCAAGAGTTTTAATTAATTTTTACAATAGATTAGCAAATTAAAAGCATTGCTATAAAGATGTTAAAAGGTTCCTCCTAAATTTTCATCCAGGAAAGCATCCTTAACGTACTGTGTTCTGTTAATTAAATTATACACTTTAGCAGTGCCAATTCTTTCTTCCAACCCCAGTCGACAATGACCGTTCTCAAACAGTAAGAAGTGTTG
This sequence comes from Mixophyes fleayi, assembly GCF_038048845.1. Lineage (NCBI taxonomy): Eukaryota > Metazoa > Chordata > Amphibia > Anura > Limnodynastidae > Mixophyes > Mixophyes fleayi. The sequence goes on along the minus strand of NC_134404.1, from coordinate 132,218,922 downwards.
CAAGTGTTGATTCAAAGTTTAGAATCAAGTGCTGCAGAAATTATGGTCTACCTCTTGCAAAGTACTGACCGATAAGTCAAGCAGTCATAGCTGAGTGTCTATGACTTCAGCCTCCCAACACTACAATCGCATTATTTATGGAAAATGTTGGAATGAACGGAAGTACTAACAATGAGGATGTGATATAGTGTTGTCCTCTTTTGCTATTTATAATACTGTCAGTTCCACAAAGTGACCCCATTCCTGGGTGAGCAGTTAGGTGGAAAACTTTGTATGTTTTAGAAAACTGACAATAACAACATTTTTGAAGAAAGTCTTTCGTCTCATGAGGCTCTTTAAGTATTGATTTTAAAATATACAGCATACTCTCCTATTAATATATTTCTACCTTGTTTCTTATTAGTACCTGAAATAGTGAAGAACCTTGCAGCAGAGAATATCACCACCAATTCTGTATCTCTGAGCTGGCAGCCATCTGTTGGAAATGCAAGTTCTTATATCATAGAAATCTTGGAAAATTCAACATTCAGTGCAACTGTAAACACAACCTCTGCTACAATTGATCAACTGACTCCTGGGAATTATTACACATTCCTGGTCTCTACACTTGTTGGAGAAACAGTAAAAGGGAAAAGTTCTGAAATAACTAATTATACCAGTAAGTGTCTTAAAGAATGGTTATGATAATTTTTAAAATATATTATTTATTGTGTTATAACTCAATCAAATGATATAAGTAGTTAGATATCTTAATAAAAAAAACACAGTGTTTTTAACTTTGCTAGATTTCACAAAAAAATCTTAAACCTGAAGGTTTTATATGCAGGGCTTAGGTGGTTTGTCCTTTCTATTTTCTTGTAGCCTGTTATATGACTTCCTGGCATCTATAACATGATATATGTATTTCATTGATATCTGTAATGTCAGTCTAAAACAGGATTGCTAAATAAGTCAATAGATCAAAACAGCAAATATGTGATGGATTGGCTTTAAGAGAAGCTCCAGAACAAAGATATATTTCTGCTACATGCCACTAATTCCAAAAAGTAGGCTAGAATTGCAGCAAGAATGTTTGCAAGTGACCTGTTGTGTTGAATTGCAAGAGTTTTAATTAATTTTTACTATAAATTAGCAAATAAAAAGCATTGCTATAAAGATGATAAAAGGTTCCTCCCAAATTTTCATCCAGGAAAGCATCCGTAATGTACTGTGTTCTGTTAATTAAATGATACCTTTTGGCTGTGACAATTCTTTCTTCCAACCCCAGTCGACAATGACAATTCTCAAACAGTAAGAATTGTTGCAAGTGTTGATTCAAAGATTAGAGTGAAGCGCTGCAGATATTATGTTCAACTTTTGCAAAGTACTGACCTTTAAGTCAAACAGTCATAACTGAGTGGCTATAGCACCAGCCACCCAACACTACAATTGCAATATTTATGGAAAATGTTGCAATGATTGGAAGCACTAACAATGAGGAGGGGAAATAGTGTTATCCTCTATTGCTATTTATAATACTGTCAGTTCTACAATGTGGCCCCTTTCCTGGGTGAGCAGTTAGGTGGAAAACTTTGTATGTTTTAGTAAACTGACAATAGCATTATTTTTGAATAAATAAAGTCTCACGTCCCATGAGGTTCTTTATGTATTGATTGTAAAATATACAGCATACTCTCCTATTATTATATTGCTACTTTGTTTCTTATTAGTACCTGAAATAGTGAAGATTCTTGCAGCAGAGTATATCACCACCACTTCTATATCTCTGAGCTGGCAGCCACCTGTTGGAAATACAAGTTCTTATATCATAGAAATCTTGGAAAATTCAACATTCAGTGTAACTGTAAACACAACCTCTGCTACAATTGATCAACTGACTCCTGGGAATTATTACACATTCCTGGTCTCTACTCTTGTCAACAAAGGCAATATAAAGGGAAAGAGCTCTTCAGCAGCTGAGTATACAAGTAAGTGTCCATTGACAGGGGCAATTACATGACCTGAAATATAGTTCTTATTCTTTCATCAATAAAACAAATGTTGGCAATTTACAGGAGAATAGGTAAAACATCTCTAGCAACAAGAACGATTATAATGAGAACAAAGTATTGTTACTGTTGAACACATATACAAGTCTTCACTTATTATGTTGCATGTTCCTGTCATGTTGTATATTTACACCTGTAATCTGGAAATAGATGGATTACCGCAGATGATAGGGCACAAATAGTTATGCCTGCATAATAGTGAAGTTTGGTTGTCATTTAAAATTCTTTGTACAGTTTCCTTAATGTTTTGGTATCCTTGTTATGACTAATCTATGAACATGGACATGACTGCTACAGTGTCTGACAAAGTGTTCCTAGGACATTTACTGCAGTATAAGCAGGCAATCCCCTTACACGGCACTATGCATATTGTATACCAGAATATTTCCTAATAATCTTTTATTTTATGTTTACTATTTTTGTAGTTCCTAGTATTTTTGCTTTGCTGTCTATGTGCATAGATGCTATGCCATCCTAGCTTATTAACATTACTTAGAGAAAACAGATACTACATGTGAGAGGCACTCCTATTAATTGGGGTGTACATCTAATGTATATTCATAGTTATTTTGAAATTCACGTTAAGTCCAGCATCATCTTGAGGAAACCTCAATGCACTCTATGTAAATTTCTTGAATAGTGTATAAAAGAGAAACACAAATAATATATAACTTTTGCTACATATCATTTAAATTCAATAAGAAGAGAAATATTCTATTTTTGAAATGAATGAGTAAAATATGGGTAATTGTATATTCAATTTGTTCAGATCATTAATGAGGGATTATAATGAGCTTAACCGCCTAATATATTGAGCTATATATAGATATATAATGAACTTAATTTTTCTGTAAAGGTATTGTTGAGACTGATTCAGTTCCTTCATTAAGTACCAACAATTTAATTGTCTTACTTCTGTCTGTCTCAGAGTCTGTGTCCAAGTTATTCGTGTGTAGAGTGATATAATGATAACCAGCTGTATCAAGATATACAGATATTATACTTTCAAATTTATCTGTATTGGATTCACTCTTTATATGAGAAAAGGATTTGTATCCATTTGTTTCACCATTCTTGTAGCTTTATCTTGTTGAAAAGATTTTCAAAATGTTATTTGTATATTCTGTGTTGAGCTCATAAAAGTAATCTCCTATGTCACTTAATGATAGGGACCAATTTTGAGGTAATTCTTATCCAATTGTCATCACTCTAACACTGTAAAGTATTGATCAAGTTTAAATAAGCATAATAGTGTGTGTCCTACACAGAACATGATCTAAGCACTGTTCTCAATCTAAATAAAAGACACCAGTCTATTATACAGGCACTTGCTCTTTATTACTTTTTTTAATACAGTCACTGTAATAAAGAAAGGGAAAATTACCTGACTAGTTGTAAAACTTGTTTCAGAATGTTCTGTTTGTGAAACAATCCAGTGCTCTGTGAATCCTGCTTCACAATGATAGGAATATTCACAAGATATATACAATATATCCATAGAGTTCAGGCTGGGCTAACGGTGAAAGTGGTAAAATAGGAATATGTATTTTTTGTGTTTTCCAGTATCTCTTTCTCTTTATATCATAATAAAAGTAAGTTTCCAATTGCAGAGCCTGCCATGGTAACAAATTTAACAGCCTCTAAAATAAACAACACAGTAAATGTAACGTGGCAACTTCCAGAAGGAAACAGAAGTTCATATCTGGTGGAAGTGTTGGGAGATCCCCCTCAAAGTTTTATAGCCATGTCAGAATCAGCAACTGTCGGTAACCTGACCAGTAAGAACCAGTACACAGTGAGGATCTCTGCAGTTGCAGGCAATAGCGTACAGGGCAGCAGTAGTGAGATTCTAGTATTAGGTGAGTATGAAAATCTGATTAACCAACGTATTGTCACCTGTGCAGAATGTAATTATATTAGTAGCATTTTGATTTTTGAAATTCACAACTTAAAATTCTTTCTATAAGTCATTAACTCGCTTCTTTCTGTGATGTAATTTTGACTATCACATTACCAATCTAAGCCATGGAATTATTTACTAGACTCCTGAAGACAAGTTGGACTTGTCCTGTATAATTCAATTTAATGTAATACCCAATTTTAGTACTATACTTATGATTTGGGGACACATCAGTGAATTAATTATACATAAAACTGTTGCATTCTAGAAGTGCGCAAGGTGACAAATGAATATTTCTAAATTAGACAGAGAATCCAAACCAGTTGGACTGAACTCTAATATCTGAGATTGAACATTGTAGAGATGTAATATACTTTTCTTCTCCAGTGTCAGAAATCATCAGTGTTACAAATATTAATACAACCTCTGTCTGGCTCCATTGGGATCCATATGTTGATGAAAATACAACTTACCATATCACTGTGTATGGAGAACCATCCATGAACTTTAGAGTGAACACCACTGACAACCTGATTAGTAATCTGACATCTGGGAATTTCTATCAGATTCAGATATCTGCATATAAAAGAAACATGTTATTATATGGCTACAGCGATGACATCACTTTGTATACACGTAAGTAACTACATTTATCAACAAGTATTTCTTCTCTGAACACTTGCACTGCATGTATTTACATCATTTTATGTACCAGAATAATCATTTTATTTGGCAGTATACTTGTCTTCTTATTGAGATATATTGTACCAAGAACAGTATTAGTAGAAGTACTTTGCTTAACAATGTTTAGCTGCTAACGCCTCATTTTTGTGAGTTACAAACAACTAAACTAATGCGTATAAAGATCCAAGCTGACAAGATTTTTCAACTTCTATCACGTAGCGGATTACTTTAAAAGATATTAAAATGTTTTGATGACTTTTGTACACCTGTATCTGTCATTCCACCAATTTTTTGTTCTTCACCTATTAAGCCATCATTAGAAATAGAGAGCATCTTAAAGTGCTGAAAAAGTAAAATTATTAGTTACAGCTACAACTAACTGAGGCGATTAAGGAAATTTACATTGGTACATACATTGAGCTGATGATTTAATATAAATGTTATTAGCAATCTGATAATTGGTAAAGTGATGCATGTAGTCATATTATTAAGGAAATAATATTTTATGTTCATCCTGTGTTTCAGTAATGGATCGAACATTTAGCTTAATAACCCTCCCACCCCTAACTATTTTCCATTTACTTATTTTCTTTACTTACAGATGATGAATTGATGGAACATTAGAGTAACAAGTCTCACATTATTGCCATGTAGTATATGTAATACATATAATCGTAAAAATATAAACATTAATTCAAATAAATATATTTTTATATTTTTTGTCTTTTCTGTTTATATGCAGGAATTTTAACTGTATACTTAGGTTACTTTTTATAAGTGTATTTAGTTATGAAATGTTATAGAGTAATACACAAGGATTTTGAAGCAATGTGATAACATTTGTGCAAATATATCATCTTATCTTACTCAAACCCAGGACCTGGTATTATTAAGGATGCCCAGACTCAAATGTTACCTAATTACTCTTTGAATCTCAGCTGGGTCCCCCCAGATGGCAATTACAGTTACTTTCAGGTTGAAGTCCCGGAGAAATCGTCTATGAACCAAAACACAACTCAAACGTCATTGCCCGTCCAAGTCCTCACACCTGGAAACAAATACACTTTTACAATCCGTGCAATTGCTGGACCAAATATCCAAGGAGAAGCTTATGAAGTGCCTGTTACTATTGGTAAGAATAGACATGTTTGTTTGTGAAGTTTTATTCTTTTAGTTTTCCAATAAGAATTAAATTGCAACATTGAAATGTTAGATTTTTATGTATCTCACATTTACTGTATCTATTTGGGGTTTGCGTTGGAATAAGATTGTTATGATTACAATTGTGCCATTAGTGTTACTTTTCTACTTATTTCTGATGTAGCAACGAGGTAAAACAAATCAAGAGTTTAACAGGTTTCCAATAATGCAATTATTGAGATGCATATGTTTAATAGCACAATGATAATGTATTGCAAAAAGCTTTGTGAAGAAAGTAATGAATTAATAAGATATAAATTAAGTGGGGAGCCCCCACCATGCACTGGTCCCAATAATTGATAGTCTGGTCTTGTGCTGGCACTGCACGTCAAAGGATGAGGCTAACTAAATGGTGCTGAACTCCTCTTTTATGTATTTAAACACATAAAATAAACATAGATGAAGAAGTATTTTGCTACCTAACATGGGCATGCAGCCAAATATAGTTATAAAAGTAGACATGTCAGCATAATTAAAACAGATGTGTCCAGTAACCACAGAATATGTTGCTAGATCACTTCTGGAAATGTATAGATAGATCAAGAAACCAACCTGTAAATATCTTCTTATCACACTTGACTAGATCAAGCTTTGTCTGTTTGTCCATAAAAACATATCAAAACAGTTTTGGCTGAAATTAAGAAATGAGATCTATAAAACTGCAATTCAAAAAACTGCAGTGTCATTGATGAGCTGTGTGAGAGGCATGTCACAATACAGGGATGTTACAACCAAAACTCACACTATAAACCCGATACATATGGTTTTGCTGATCACACAAGTAAGAACAATATGGATTTATCTTTACTATAAAAAGTATAGACAAAAGTTTTTGCGGATGCTGTTTCCTGGACAGCCACAGTGGTTATGTTGAGTACTTCTTGCTGATCCCAGCCATTCGGCCATGTTACCCTCTGCCAGCGTGGTAGGGACTTGACACCTAGTTTACCTACTTCTGTAAGCTCACTAGTCTATCAGATCATGGGTTCCCTTAATGGGTAGGAGAGTTCAGAATATCAACAAAGCAGGGAAATAAACAACACAATAGTCCTAAAACACAGTATTACAACAAAAACTGTTAGAAGCCTAGATTGCAACATCTGTCCCTAAAATTCAACAACCATTAATTCTTCCAGTTGTTTATTTTTAAAGGGATACAATTTCCCTCAATGTGAAAGGTGTGCAGTGGACAGCGGCCGATGAGTCAGAAGAGGATTATCATGTCTCCTCTTGGCTTATTGGCCCAACATGCACCCACATATCAGGCCTGCCGTTTGAGTACTTTTTTAAAAAAACTTAAAGTGCAAAAAGGGATTTCTTGCATGGTGATACAGTGGGACCAGGGGCCATGGTGTTGTAGCTCAGGCTTATCATGGATGGCCTCTCCCCCTCTCCTTTGTTCCCCACCTACACCTCCCTCTTTCCTACTTTTTACCTCTACTCTCCTTAGACTAACCACCCCACCTTCTTCCTTTACTCCACCTCTTCCTACCGTTTGCACAGGCAAGCCCTTATCCATACCTCAGCTACCTTGTGCTAGCTCCCCAGTGTGCATAGAACACTCAGGGGGCAGACAGAGGAGTCTGCTTCCCACATTATTCAAGCTCTATAGATCTTCTAAATGTTGGTTGGTATAAATGTAGTGGAGGTTATTAATATAATGCAGGGGCTTTCAAATGTCAGCAATATATTGTGGGGGCCAGCAATATAATGTGCAGTCTATTCTTAAAAATTATTAGCATATGGGGCTATTAGTTAAATATGAAATGTCTATTAAATGTTTGAGATATTCATTTAATGTGGGGGTATTAATGTCATTTATTGGGGTATTAAAGAAATGTGACTGCTGGGAATTACTATCTATGTATTCTAGCAGCATCTGGTAGGGGATATTAATGTAATGTTGGGTTGAGGCCGGCTATCAACATATTGTAGGGGCTAATAATGCAATGTGGGTTCTTTGTATTAAATGTTGGGTCTAACAAGTTAATGATGGGACTAGTTGGGGGAAAGGAGGCATTTTATTTTATAAATGTGTTGCTAATTTAATGTATGGGCTGGTTGAGGCGTGGGAGGCCTAGATTGCTCACTTGTTCCCTCCTTCCCAGCAGTGGAATTGTTCCTATATATATATCCATATATAGCACATCATATCTCCAGAAATTGGCACATTTTAAAGATGTTACTATACACTTGCTACATCTGTACTCTTCTTAGGCTGCCTCATTGTTTAATTATGCTCAAACATTCCTTTGCATTATTTAGATGACACAAAGTACATTCCTTCATTACTTAATTAACATACAACACTCACAGAGATTATTTCTCAATAGTTACTGGACCATTGTTGTATAGAAAACCCATAATCATAGAAACAGAGAAACATGGAATTTGACGACAGATAAGAACCCCTTGGCCAATCTAGTCTGCCCATTTTGTAACCCATGGTAACCTCAAACCCTTTTAAATCATTAGTTCTTTGTAAGGATATCCTTATGTCTATCCCAAGCATGTTTAATTTGTTCTAATGCCTCTACTACCTCTGATGGGAGGCTATTCCACTTATCCACTGCCCTTTCTGTTAAGTGACTTTCATAGTGCAAACATAATTGAAAAATGATATATTTTACTGACACAATAATATTACAACATATATTCTCAATAACATGATCTTGCACACAGTAAATATACCTGTTCAACAAAGAAGATGCTATATATGTGTGTGTGGGTACACCATTGACCCCTCGCTTTGTCTCCCATTTGACCCGTATCTCCAAGTGCAGGTGTACCATTTTAGTATATAATAACAGTAACATATTGTGTGTACATATACAGAATACCATTAATACTTATACTTTCTTTAAAAAAGTGGATAGTAATAGTTATATAGACTATAAGAGCTGCCACTTAAGATGCTGGAAAGACAATATACCCATTTCTCAGCTGACGAGGATAAGACGAAATTGTGAGGATATGGAGACCTTTGAAATACAAGCTTCATTACTTATGAAAAATTTTTTAGATTGAGGTTATCCTGAAAAGATTTTGACAGATAGTTTGGACAAAGTCAGACAATATGATAGGACACAATTGTTGATTTATAAAGCAAAGAAGCAAGAGCTTCGTAGTAATACATCTGATTGTACTTTTATTACTACTTACAATGCAGCCAGCCAACAGATTATTAAAACATTAGAAAAACATTGGGCAGTTTTAAAACTGGACCCGGCATTATCTAGCGTATTACCGGCAAAACCGCATATTATTTTCAAAAAAACGAAAACATTAAGATCCATGTTAGCTCCATCACATCTTAAGGAATTATCCAGTAAAAATAATTGGCTATTACCTACTAAAGGCTTTTTTGCATGTGGGCATTGTAAAGCCTGTAAATATGTACATTCTGATCATAAATGTTTTTCTGATATGTCTATTAACAAAAAAGAGAGAATGATCCAATCTTTTATGAACTGTAATACCACATATGTGGTGTATTTGCTGGAATGTGGATGTGGGAAAAAATATGTGGGTAAAACCAAGAGAGCGGTTAAAATAAGAGTTTTTGAACATCTACGTAACATTCAGCATAAGATAGATAATCACAGTGTACCAAGACATTTTTCTTCCTGTCATAATGCCAGTCCTGAATCCTTAAGTTTCAAAGCAATAGAACATGTGGAAATGAATATTAGAGGAGGAGATCGATTACTTAGATTAGCCCAGAGGGAAACCTTTTGGATCTATACTCTTAACACGTTTGTGCCCTGGGGGTTGAATGAAGGTTGTGAAGTTACACCTTTTTTATGAAATGTTAAAATAGGATTTTGTTCTTATACGCTATCTGTTTCCTTGAAAATATTTTTATGTGTTTTATATTATGTTTTTATATTAAGCTGGTATAAATCCAGTATTACTGTTATCTATAGAGATTTGCTAATCTTGAATATAAGGTTAATATGTGCAACTACTTAGAAATGAAGTGAATGAGTGGAGTGTGTTCCACCTGTGAATTAATTAGTAACATCCTAGAAATAGGTGAACATGGACACAAAGATCCACGCCTCCAGACGAAGTCCTGAGAGATGAAACGCGTAGAGGTGTTCATGGATTCTGTTTGACTTAGAACTGCTTCAGATTGAGCTGTCCGTGTTTGGAGATAGAACTGAGCTGTTGTGTTATCTATGCCTGAAAATATTTACCATCTGGTACGTGCAATTTTATTGTTTTAAATAAACATTTTACTTGGTTAATACACCATGGAAGCGCCCCTGTCTATTTGATATTTTAGGAGTTTGGCTGTTTCCCCGTTGAGATCGGGTGGTAGAAGGGAAGGACGCGCAGAGTATATCCTGCTGGTGTTTTGAACTTTCGTGGAAAAGAGATTGAGCACGAACGAGCACGTTTAAGACTGAACTGTCTATTATATATGAACTGTGCGCACCGATCTTTGTATTTTGTATATATATATATATATATATATATATATATATAAAAAATAAAAGTAGAAGCGCCACGCATAGTGTAATCATGTAAAAGAGAAATAAATCTCTAATTAGGTGAACAAGTGGATTAGCCTCGTACCAAAAGATAAAGATAAACATCTTATCTGTAGTCAGCTTCCAGACATCTGTATGATAGAAGTCCTCTTATATATTGATCTTTCTGACCTCTTGATAGTGAAAGAGCTAGAAGGCTCAGAGAGAAACTATCATAGTACAGTATGTTTCAAACAAAATGATAAAAAACATAATTAGGCTTATCTATAGATTTCCCAGATGGTAGATGAGGATCCCTCGAATCCAGGGTAGGTATGGTGATCCACAGGGAAAAAGAGTCAGAACCGCCTTATCCCCCTCAACGCGTTTCATCGACGAAACGCGTCAGTCCAAATGTGAAGTCCGAACTGAAGTACCTTGTACTGAAACAATCCATTCTTTGGTTGAAAAGGTTGTCTCAGCCATGGCATATGGCGTTAGAAGTATCTGCTAGTAAACTTTGGTCAGATCTGATGTGGTAAAGTACCAACTGTTGGCCAAGGTCTCCACTACTTCATCAATTCTGGGCATTGGGTATGTGTCGAAACAGGAAACTTCAATTAGTTTTCTAAAGTCATGACAGAAACGAATACTCCTGTTTGGCATGGTCAACAATGGGGCTATTGGATTCCTAAATAAATTGCGGTCCAACAACTTTTTAATTACCTCTCTAACAGCTATAGACTTGGCTTCAGGAATGTGTAACATCTTACTCTCACTATCACCCCTAGAGGTGTAACTATGTTGTGTTCTATCAGGGTGATTCATCCAGGTACCTCAGTCTGTCATCTCCTCTCCGGCGACAGATCGAACCTTACGGGAACTTTGGTTTCCTGCACCACTTCGTTTACTAACGTGACTTGTGGCTTCTCCCTCTCATGCCATGGCTTTAACAAGTTGACATAATAAGTCTGAACTGTATTCCTCCTATCTTCCTGTCTGCCTTTATAATTTTCAAGCCAGGCAGCCTCAACCACCTCATATGGCCCCAGCTAATGAGTGAATAGATTACTTTCTATATGTGGATACCAGTGCAAAAATGTTGTCCCCTGATTGGAAAGTACTAATTGCAGCCGACATATCATAGTTGTTTTTTTGTCTTGCTTGCACCTCATGCATATGCTGCAGAACCAACGGGGAGATCTTCCCCAACTTGTGTCCCATACAACTGGGGCACAAATTTGATTACATTGGGTATATTAGGACTCTGTTGCTCCCAGTCCTCCTTGAGAACATCCAAAATGCCCTTTGGCTGCCTGCCTTACAATAATTTGAGAGTGCTAAACCATGTGGACATGTGAGGCACCTCTCTCACAGCAAACAATAAATAGGGTAACAACACATCTCACTTCTGTTTCCTGTGCTACTACCTCTCTCACCATATGCTTGAGGGTCCTGTTAAAATGTTTTACTTATCCATCAGTCTGTGGGTTGTTGCTAATGTGTGCAACGTTTCTCACTTCAACAATCGGCACAGCTCTTTAATGAGATGGGACATAAAGGGATACCCTGATCAGTCAAGATTTCCTTGGAGATGCCTAACCGGGTGCAGTACAAAAGGAGTTTTTTTTATAATTGTACTGGATTTTATATACCGCAAGCATATGGCATCAAGATGCCTGTTGGCTTAGTCCACCTACCAAATCCATACCAATATGCTTGAATGGAGTCTGCACCACGGAAATGGAAACTAAGCGCTGTAATCCATGTAGGACATACAATTATATTATGCACAGATTTCGATAAATGTGTGCCAACTGCAACAGTTAGGAGCCATCATATGACAAGCCATATCTGTTGCCAGGTATAATACACTACCCTATATTTGTGTCAAAGTGAACAACATAGTGTCATCTTTTGCTCCAAGTCTAATATCTAGATACCTATATGATGTAAGTAAAATAAACAGAGCCATATCTAGTGCCAAGTATAAATAGAAAGCCATATATGGTTGCAAAGCCTATTACAAAGAATTAGATATGGTACCAAATCTAATATTCAGAGTTATATCTGGGACAAAATACAAAAAGCAGAATGGTATCTAGTGCCATGTCTATGTCTAATGACAAGGTGATTCAGCAAACCAATTTCTAGTGCCAAGAATAATAATCAGACCAGTATCTGGTGCTAAGCCTAATATGATAATAAACTATGAAGTCTGATATGAAGCTCCATATCGAATTCCAAGTCTAATAGTTACAACTCTATTCTGTTCCAAGCCTAATAATCAAATCAGTATTTATTGCCAAGTCTAATATGCAGACCCTTATCCACTGTAGTACTTACCAACCTTCACTGGCTCCCTTTAATCTGATCGGAAAGTATGCTAAATCCTCCCACTGGTTTCCACTCACAGCAGCTATCCTCCTTTGTCCTTGTCTCTTGCGGTACTGGACAGGGACCGAGTATCTGGCAATTTCACTTTAGAACACCCTCCTGGCACTTTCTCCAAGTCTAGCAAAAACATGCTGGCACAGTGGTTCTTAAAAAAAAAGCATAATCACTCATGATAAAGTTAGCTAAGTCTTTCTCCCTGAATTATCTCCTTCTAGACTTTTTATGGGATCTGAAGGTCCTAACGCACTGCCTTTTCCGGTCTCACATGCATAAAAGCTAAGTCACCATGTCTGAGGAATGAGCCAGTGCTTAACACATATTGGAAGAGTTCAGTGCTTAGTACACTCTTAAGAGTAGAATAACTATTTTACGATAAACCATACAAAGATCACAGTAACATATAACAGTAGAAATTAATGACGAACAACTGACTATGAAGAAGACAGTGTTCCAGATGTGCTTAATATTAATTAAACATGCCCGGTTTCCACCTCTTCTCCTGTATGTGGAATACAGGGGAACAAAAGAGCTAAAAAGTACTGCGTCCATAGTCCATTAATTTTGTGAAATAAGTACATGTTCTGAAAATTCTTAAATTAAAACTAATTTTGACTCAAACTCTTTCTCTGGTTATACATCTCTCAACTCACATGCCTTTCTAAGAATCTTGAAAGACGCTTGACTAAACTCCTCTCACCCAACATACTGGACCCTCTTCATTAAGACCTTTTTTACCAACACGTCACAGAGTTTAAGGTGGTCAGTGATTGTATCACTGCAAAATATAACAGACACTATTCGCTTCTAATTCTTCTGACCCTCGCTGCTATAGTTGACACTTGACTGACATAGAATCTGTATCCAAATCCTGCTACACGCCTTTAACATACATTTTCAGCCTTTGCACATATGTCACATAAAATACTGCAAAAAACTTTAATTCATGCGTTGACTATTGTAATTCTCTTCCTAAAGGTTTTCCTCTAATTCAAAAAATCCATTCTGAATGCAGCGGCTAGACTTGACTACTTTTCCTTGCAAAACGTTCTTCTACTGGTGGTCCGCACTGTCTGTCCAACACTGTGGTCTCAGTCTCTTTCATTACCTGCCCCCATGCCCCCATTGCTGGTTAAAAATCTTTTTTCGGGCAACACCTTCCCTTGCCTGCAAATCTTCTATCATACATCTCATGGAATGTGTCAAATTCCTAAAACACTCTTTTAAACTGTTCAATCAAACTTGCATTTATTTTCATTCTATACGCAAACAACATTCCAAATTCTAAAACCAATATTGCAGTGTTGCTATATCATTTAGCCCCAAAAAACATTTATTCCCATTGCATTCTGGCTGGACCAATATACACTATGTGACAATCATGTATCTTATTTTCTTTTTTTTTTAAACATACATGTTTATTGTTTATTTAAACACGTTTACACGTATGAAATATAAGCAAGGAGTTGTATATATGAAGAAGAACATAAATACATGAGGATAAAATGTTAACAACATTTGTAAACTCATAATAAATAAAATGAAGTAAAATCCAAATGTAGATTTGGTGTATACAATTCAAAGAGAAAAAGCTTGTAGGTGAGGGGAGACATACAGGGGGTTGAGGGGGAAGAGAAGGGAGGTATCTGAGGAGGGAAAGAGAAAAATAAAGATAAATGAATTTGTCTATGGTCAATGGAACAAGAGACTGGTATATTTAGTCAGTCATCTCCAATCAAAAAGAAGTATGTAGATAATAAGTTAAGATAAGAGAATGTCAAATAGTAGAAAGGGGCAGTTCTGCTTCATAAAAGGATGTCCAAGGGTTCCACACAGTTTTGAATTGAATTGGAGTAACGTTGAGGGTGGCGGTTATACTTTCCAAGCGGTATGTTGACCAAATAGAATTTGTGGTTGCAGTAAGTGAGGGTGGGATCGAGCTCTTCCAGTGCGAAGCAATCTGGCACTTAACTGCATTCAGAATATGCCTAATTAGTTTTTGGGTTGGGCGGGATATATTAGGGAGAGGTCTAGGGAGTAATGAAAAGAGCGGTGTTTCAGGAATTTGAATATGAGTAATGGAAGATATCAACTTATGGACTTGTTGCCAGTATGAAATTATCTTGGGACAGGACCACCAAACGTGCAGCAGGGAGCCTCTACAACCACACTCCCTCCAACATCTGTCTGAGTAGGCTGGGAATATAGTATGAAGACGCGATGGGACCAAGTACCATCTACTATATATTTTGAATGAATTTTCTTTGATTCGAACAGAGATAAAGGTTTTAGCCAGATTGGTTCTAATCTTTGTCCATTCTTTAGAATCTATCATCTCTCCTGTGTCTTTTCCCCATGCGAGTTCATGTGGTTCTTTAGATGGAAGGCCAAAATTATTTATTTATTGGTATAATGTGGATATGAGGCCTCTCGTTGAGATTGGGTGTTTGCAGAATGATTCTAGGGGAGAGCACTGATCTGTGAGGGCTGGTGTATCTTATTTTCTTATGGTTGTATGCTTGCAAGCAGGGCCCTCTTATCTCTTTGTCTGATTGGTAATAGTAATTGCATTATTACTCTGTTTGTTCCCAATTGAAACTTGTGGTGCATTATGCTGGCGCAATAGAAAAAACTGTTTATAAGAAAGGAAATAAATATGTCAAGTGGGTGCAACAGAGTCCCTACCACTCCAGCCAACCTTATCTACATCAGTACATTGAGAGTTTTAAAGGGATCACTGACAAAAAAGGGAGACAGATAGCGTTGTCATCATATGCTGTTTAATTGCTGCACAGTGCAATCAGGGTGAACAGACAGGATGATTTTTTAATAGTAGAAACTGTAAATTCTGCCAGTTTTTAAATAAATAAATAAATAAATAAATATATAAATAAAGCTCTATGTCCTTCCATGGCAACTGGTGCACTTTAATTATTGATGTTAAAATTTACCCATACTGTCCTCTTACTATATTCCTACTTTGTTTCTTAATAGTACCTGAAACAGTGAAGAACCTTACAGCAGAGAATATCACTACCACTTCTGTATCTCTGAGCTGGCAGCCACCTATTGGAAATGCAAGTTCTTATATCATAGAAATCTTGGAAGATTCAACATTCAGTGTAACTGTGGACACAACATCTGCTACAATAGGGAAACTGATCCCTGGATATTATTACACATTCCTGGTCTCTGCTCTTGCTGTAGGGGAGTTAAAAGGGGAGAGTTCTCCAGTAGCTGTTTATACCAGTAAGTGTGTTTTAGGAGAGGTAATTTAACTTTTCAAATCTAAATCCTATTATGGTATGAGGAAAACAAATAATTAAGCAAAAAGCCCGTTGCATGTCTTCTAGACATATATGAAGGATATCAGTACACAATACATTCAGGCTCCATTCCTCTTAAAAGCATAATTTCAGTAGTACTAAACTTTTCCCAAAAAAACACATCTTATACCTGAAGTTTTGTTTTGCAGTGCTGAGCCAGTTTTGGCCTTTCTAATTTGCTCTAGCCTGCTGTAGGTTTTCTTGATATCTATGATGAACCTTTGTCTTTCACTGATGTCTTTGATATAAGTCTAATGTAAAGTTCCAAAATAAACCTAAATGACAACAAGGATAACTTGATAATTGCAAAATCAGGGGGAAAAAATGCATCCCATAGAAAATCCCATCACCATCCCTTGCCTATGTCAGCTAGAGCTGGTGATAGTATAACAGGGAAACCCTTTAGTGGTACCAAAAGGACTTAGGCCTGTCAGCAGGTCTGAATTCCCTAGGGTGTTTGGGTTAGTAAAATAAGCACTAGGACTATACTAAAAGCCATGAGGTGAAGGTATGATTTAAAAATAAATGTTTAAATTTTATAGAAACTTTTTTACATCATGCACTACTTATCCAGGGCATGCTGGATCCTGTAGTGCACCTTGGTAAAATGTGAAGAATAGAAACACATGGTAAAAAAAAAAATTCTAAGCAAAGTCACCCCCACACATCCCTCTATAATCAGATTCATGCATTTCAGTGCTTCAGAAAATAAAAAAAACATTATTGTTCCCCAAACAACTTGCTCTGTCAAGAGTGGCAACAAAAATGACCAATAATCTGCATCGCATTCATATTTATAAGTTTCACAACTTGACATCAGAGTGTCAGACTTTTCCCACGTATAAATATGATTGTTCACATACTTTATTTAACTAACAGTACACAATAGTAGACTCCCCTCCTATTTGAACAGTTGGGAGAAATTTTTAAAGCAATGCTTCTAAACAACTAAACTTTTTGAAAAACAAATTTATCCTCTTGCACAGTTTCCTTCAGTCAGCTGAAAGTCTGTTTGATATCTGTGACAGACCACTGTCTTATATTGATGTCTACGATATAAGTATAAGGAATATGAACTAAATAAATCACTTGTTCACAAAGGTCAACTTTATGATGGTATTAGAAGTTCAAGACCAGAAATCTGTTTCAGTCAGAGCTCTTTCCTTTAATGGAAAAGGCGTAATTTGCTACAAAGATAAATCAATGTGGATCTGTTGTAATGGGTTACATAAGTTCCCTGTAAAGTTTACTGATTTTTGAAAAAGTCTTTTAAAAGCAATACAATGTCCTCCTACCTGTTAACTCAACTGAACAATTGCATTATATAGCAAACACCAGGTTAAACTGAATATGTGGGTAGTCCTAAGGCTTTTTTCCCACCCACATATTCTTTGTCAGTTGTCACAACCAGAAGCATTGCAGGAAATGCTCCAGTAAAAGATTCCCCCTTGCAATGGAGAAACCATACTCTGCTTTCCTGAAATATTGAAATGTAAGTCATGAAGGTGCAGCTAAGGCTTCACTGCACTGGCCTCTTTACTCCACTATTTTGCAAACAAAAAAAAAGTAATTGTGTAAACTGACAAAGAGGTTTAGGTAGATAGTGTTTTCTTTATGTGCTATTTACAATACGGTAAACTCTTCAATGTATTTCCTTAATGGGTTTACAAGTAGGTTGAGCATTTTGATTGTTATAGAAAACTTTAAAGTCAACTAAACATTGAAAAACTCCATGTCACCAATGGTGGCTGGTTCACTTTAAGTATTATTTTTAAAGTATACAGCATACTCTCCTATTAAATGTTGTTTCTTAATAGTTCCTGAAATAGTGAAGAACCTAGCAGCAGAGAATATCACTACCACTTCTGTATCTCTGAGGTGGCAGCCACCTGTTGGAAATGCAAGTTCTTATATCATAGAAATTTTGGAGAATTCAACATTCAGTGTGACTGTAAACACAACCTCTGCTACAATTGATCAACTGACTCCTGGGAATTATTACACATTCCTGGTCTCTACACTTGTTGGAGAAACAGTAAAAGGGAAAAGTTCTGAAATAACTAATTATACCAGTAAGTGTCTTAAAGAATGGTTAGGATAATTTTTAAAATATATTATTTATTGTGTTATAAGTCAATCGAATGATATAAGTAGTTAGATATCTTGATGCAAAAAAACACAGTGTTATTAATTATGCTAGATTTCACAAAAAAAATCTTAAAACTGAAGGTTTTATATGCAGGGCTTAGGTGGTTTCTCCTTTCTATATTTTTGTAGCCTGTTATATGACTTCCTGCCATCTATAACATGATATATGTATTTCATTGATATCTGTAATGTCAGTCTAGAACAGGATTGCTAAATAAGTCAATAGATCAAAACAGCAAATATGTGATGGATTGGCTTTAAGAGAAGCTCCAGAACAAAGATATATTTCTGCTACATGCCACTAATTCCAAGAAATTGGCTAGAATTGCAGCAAGGATGATTGCAACTGACATGTTGTGTTGGATTGCAAGAATTTTAATTCATTTCTACAATAGATTAGCAAATTAAAAGCATTGCTATAAGGATGACAAAAGGTTCCTCCCAAATTTTCATCCAGGAAAGCATCCTTAACGTACTGTGTTCTGTTAATTAAATTATACATTTTGGCAGTGCCAATTCTTTCTTCCAACCCCAGTCGACAATGACCGTTCTCAAACACTAAGAAGTGTTGCAAGTGTTGATTCAAAGTTTAGAATCAAGTGCTGCAGAAATTATGGTCTACCTCTTGCAAAGTACTGACCGTTAAGTCAAGCAGTCATAGCTGAGTGTCTATAGCTTCAGCCTCCCAACACTAGAATCGCATTATTTATGGAAAATGTTGGAATGAACGGAAGCACTAACAATGAGGATGTGATATAGTGTTGTCCTCTTTTGCTTTTTATAATACTGTCATTTCCACAAAGTGACCCCATTCCTGGGTGAGCAGTTAGGTGGAAAACTTTGTATGTTTTAGAAAACTGACAATAACAAAATTTTTAAGAAAGTCTCTCGTCTCATGAGGTTCTTTATGTATTGATTTTAAAATATACAGCATACTCTCCTATTAATTTATTTCTACCTTGTTTCTTATTAGTACCTGAAATAGTGAAGAACCTTGCAGCAGAGAATATCACAACCACTTCTGTATCTCTGAGCTGGAAGCCACCTGTTGGAAACGCAAGTTCTTATATCATAGAAATCTTGGAAAATTCAACATTCAGTGTTACTGTAAACACAACCTCTGCTACAATTGATCAACTGACTCCTGGGAATTATTACACATTCCTGGTCTCTACACTTGTTGGAGAAACAGTAAAAGGGAAAAGTTCTGAAATAACTCATTATACCAGTAAGTGTCTTAAAGAATGGTTAGGATAATTTTTAAAATATATTATTTATTGTGTGATAAGTCAATCAAATGATATAAGTAGTTAGATATCTTGATACAAAAAAACACAGTGTTGTTAATTATGCTAGATTTCACAAAAAAATCTTTAACCTGAAGGTTTTATATGCAGGGCTTAGGTGGTTTGTCCTTTCTATATTTTTGTAGCCTGTTATATGACTTCCTGGCATCTATACCATGATATATGTATTTCATTGATATCTGTAATGTCAGTCTAAAACAGGATTGCTAAATAAGTCAATAGATCAAAACAGCAAATATGTGATGGATTGGCTTTAAGAGAAGCTCCAGAACAAAGATATATTCTGCTACATGCCTCTAATTCCAAGAAATAGGCTAGAATTGCATAAGGATGATTGCAAGTGACCTGTTGTGTTGGATTGCAAGAGTTTTAATTCATTTTTACTATAGATTAGCAAATTAAAAGCATTGCTATAAGGATGACAAAAGGTTCCTCCCAAATTTTCATCCAGGAAAGCATCCTTAACGTACTGTGTTCTGTTAATTAAATTATACATTTTGGCAGTGCCAATTCTTTCTTCCAACCCCAGTCGACAATGACCGTTCTCAAACACTAAGAAGTGTTGCAAGTGTTGATTCAAAGTTTAGAATCAAGTGCTGCAGAAATTATGGTCTACCTCTTGCAAAGTACTGACCGTTAAGTCAAGCAGTCATAGCTGAGTGTCTATAGCTTCAGCCTCCCAACACTAGAATCGCATTATTTATGGAAAATGTTGGAATGAACGGAAGCACTAACAATGAGGATGTGATATAGTGTTGTCCTCTTTTGCTTTTTATAATACTGTCATTTCCACAAAGTGACCCCATTCCTGGGTGAGCAGTTAGGTGGAAAACTTTGTATGTTTTAGAAAACTGACAATAACAAAATTTTTAAGAAAGTCTCTCGTCTCATGAGGTTCTTTATGTATTGATTTTAAAATATACAGCATACTCTCCTATTAATTTATTTCTACCTTGTTTCTTATTAGTACCTGAAATAGTGAAGAACCTTGCAGCAGAGAATATCACAACCACTTCTGTATCTCTGAGCTGGAAGCCACCTGTTGGAAACGCAAGTTCTTATATCATAGAAATCTTGGAAAATTCAACATTCAGTGTTACTGTAAACACAACCTCTGCTACAATTGATCAACTGACTCCTGGGAATTATTACACATTCCTGGTCTCTACACTTGTTGGAGAAACAGTAAAAGGGAAAAGTTCTGAAATAACTCATTATACCAGTAAGTGTCTTAAAGAATGGTTAGGATAATTTTTAAAATATATTATTTATTGTGTGATAAGTCAATCAAATGATATAAGTAGTTAGATATCTTGATACAAAAAAACACAGTGTTGTTAATTATGCTAGATTTCACAAAAAAATCTTTAACCTGAAGGTTTTATATGCAGGGCTTAGGTGGTTTGTCCTTTCTATATTTTTGTAGCCTGTTATATGACT
This sequence comes from Mixophyes fleayi, assembly GCF_038048845.1. Lineage (NCBI taxonomy): Eukaryota > Metazoa > Chordata > Amphibia > Anura > Limnodynastidae > Mixophyes > Mixophyes fleayi. The sequence goes on along the minus strand of NC_134404.1, from coordinate 132,198,000 downwards.
TCCTGGCATCTATACCATGATATATGTATTTCATTGATATCTGTAATGTCAGTCTAAAACAGGATTGCTAAATAAGTCAATAGATCAAAACAGCAAATATGTGATGGATTGGCTTTAAGAGAAGCTCCAGAACAAAGATATATTCTGCTACATGCCTCTAATTCCAAGAAATAGGCTAGAATTGCATAAGGATGATTGCAAGTGACCTGTTGTGTTGGATTGCAAGAGTTTTAATTCATTTTTACTATAGATTAGCAAATTAAAAGCATTGCTATAAAAATGACAAAAGGTTCCTCCCAAATTTTCATCCAGTTAACATCCTTAACGTATTGTGTTCTGTTAATTAAATTATACATTTTGGAAGTGACAATTCTTTCTTTCAACCCCAGTCGACAATGACCGTTCTCAAACAGTAAGAAGTGTTGCAAGTGCTGATTCAAAGTTTAGAATCAAGTGCTGCAGAAATTATGGTCTACTTCTTGCAAAGTACTGACCAATAAGTCAAGCAGTCATAGCTGAGTGTCTATAGCTTCAGCCTCCCAACACTACAATCGCATTATTTATGGAAAATGTTGGAATGAACGGAAGCACTAACAATGAGTATGTGATATAGTGTTGTCCTCTATTGCTATTTATCATACTGTCAGTTCCACAAAGTGACCCCATTCCTGGGTGAGCAGTTAGGTGGAAAACTTTGTATGTTTTAGAAAACTGACAATAACAAAATTTTTAAGAAAGTCTCTCGTCTCATGAGGTTCTTTATGTATTGATTTTAAAATATACAGCATACTCTCCTATTAATATATTTCTACCTTGTTTCTTATTAGTACCTGAAATTGTGAACAACCTTGCAGCAGAGAATATCACCACCACTTCTGTATCTCTGAGCTGGCAGCCACCTGTTGGAAATGCAAGTTCTTATATCATAGAAATCTTGGAAAATTCAACATTCAGTGTAACTGTAAACACAACCTCTGCTACAATTGATCAACTGACTCCTGGGAATTATTACACATTCCTGGTCTCTACACTTGTTGGAGAAACAGTAAAAGGGAAAAGTTCTCAAATAACTAAATGTACCAGTAAGTGTCTTAAAAAAGGGTTAGGATCATTTTTAAAATATATTATTTATTGTGTTATAAGTCAATCAAATGATATAAGTAGTTAGATGTCTTGATAAAAAAAAACCACAGTGTTATTAATTATGCTAGATTTCACATAAAAATCTTAAACCTGAAGGTTTTATATGCAGGGCTTAGGTGGTTTCTCCTTTTCTATTTGCTTGTAGCCTGTTATATGACTTCCTGGCATCTATAACGTGATATATGTATTTCATTGATATCTGTAATGTCTTTCTAAAACAGGATTGCTAAATAAGACAATAGATCAAAACAGCAAATATGTGATGGATTGGCTTTAAGAGAAGCTCCAGAACAAAGATATATTTCTGCTACATGCCACTAATTCCAAGAAATAGGCTAGAATTGACACAAGGATGATTGCAAGTGACCTGCTGTGTTGGATTGCAAGATTTTTAATTCATTTTTACTATAGATTAGCAAATTAAAAGCATTGCTATAAAGATGACAAAAGGTTCCTCACAAATTTTCATCCAGGAAACATCCTTAACGTATTGTGTTCTGTTAATTAAATTATACATTTTGGCATTGCCAATTCTTTCTTCCAACCCCAGTAGACAATGGCCGTTCTCAAACAGTAAGAAGTGTTGCAAGTGTTGATTCAAAGTTTAGAATCAAGTGCTGCAGAAATTATGGTCTACCTCTTGCAAAGTACTGACCGTTAAGTCAAGCAGTCATAGCTGAGTGTCTATAGCTTCAGCCTCCCAACACTAGAATCGCATTATTTATGGAAAATGTTGGAATGAACGGATGCACTAACAATGAGGATGTGATATAGTGTTGTCCTCTTTTGCTTTTTATAATACTGTCAGTTCCACAAAGTGACCTCATTCCTGGGTGAGCAGTTAGGTGGAAAACTTTTTATGTTTTAGAAAACTGACAATAACAAAATTTTTAAGAAAGTCTCTCGTCTCATGAGGTTCTTTATGTATTGATTTTAAAATATACAGCATACTCTCCTATTAATTTATTTCTACCTTGTTTCTTATTAGTACCTGAAATAGTGAAGAACCTTGCAGCAGAGAATATCACTACCACTTCTGTATCTCTGAGCTGGCAGCCACCTGTTGGAAATGCAAGTTCTTATATCATAGAAATTTTGGAAAATTCAACATTCAGTGTGACTGTAAGCACAACCTCTGCTACAATTGATCAACTGACTCCTGGGAATTATTACACATTCCTGGTCTCTACACTTGTTGGAGAAACAGTAAAAGGGAAAAGTTCTGAAATAACTCATTATACCAGTAAGTGTCTTAAAGAATGGTTAGGATAATTTTTAAAATATATTATTTATTGTGTTATAAGTCAATCAAATGATATAAGTAGTTAGATTTCTTGATACAAAAAAACACAGTGTTGTTAATTGTGCTAGATTTCACAAAAAAAATCTTAAACCTGAAGGTTTTATATGCAGGGCTTAGGTGGTTTGTCCTTTCTATATTTTTGTAGCCTGTTATATGACTTCCTGGCATCTATACCATGATATATGTATTTCATTGATATCTGTAATGTCAGTCTAATACAGGATTGCTAAATAAGACAATAGATCAAAACAGCAAATATGTGATGGATTGGCTTTAAGAGAAGCTCCAGAACAAAGATATATTTCTGCTACATGCCACTAATTCCAAGAAATAGGCTAGAATTGACACAAGGATGATTGCAAGTGACCTGTTGTGTTGGATTGCAAGATTTTTAAGTCATTTTTACTATAGATTAGCAAATTAAAAGCATTGCTATAAAGATGACAAAAGGTTACTCACAAATTTTCATCCAGGAAACATCCTTAATGTATTGTGTTCTGTTAATTAAATTATACATTTTGGCAGTGCCAATTCTTTCTTCCAAACCCAGTCGACAATGACCGTTCTCAAACAGTAAGATGTGTTGCAATTGTTGATTCAAAGTTTAGACTCAAGTGCTGCAGAAAAGATGGTCTACTTCTTGCAAACCATTAAGTCAAGCAGTCATAGCTGAGTGTCTATAGCTTCAGTCTCCCAACACTAGAATCACATTATTTATGGAAAATGTTGGACTGAACGGAAGCACTAACAATGAGGATGTGATATAGTGTTGTCCTCTATTGCTATTTATCATACTGTCAGTTCCACAAAGTGACCCCATTCCTGGTTGAGCAGTTAGGTGGAAAACTTTGTATGTTTTAGAAAACTGACAATAACAACATTTTTGAAGAAAGTCTCTCGTCTCATGAGGTTCTTTATGTATTGATTTTAAAATATACTGCATACTTTCCTATTAATATATTTCTACCTTGTTTCTTATTAGTACCTGATATTGTGAAGAACCTTGCAGCAGAGAATACCACTACCACTTCTGTATCTCTGAGCTGGCAGCCACCTGTTGGAAATGCAAGTTCTTATATCATAGAAATCTTGGAAAATTCAACATTCAGTGCAACTGTAAACACAACCTCTGCTACAATTGATCAACTGACTCCTGGGAATTATTACACATTCCTGGTCTCTACACTTGTTGGAGAAACAGTAAAAGGGAAAAGTTCTGAAATAACTAATTATACCAGTAAGTGTCTTAAAAAAGGGTTAGGATAATTTTTAAAATATATTATTTATTGTGTTATAAGTCAATCAAATGATATAAGTAGTTAGATATCTTGATAAAAAAAACACAGTGTTATTAATTATGCTAGATTTCACAAAAAAATCTTAAACCTGAAGGTTTTATATGCAGGGCTTAGGTGGTTTATCCTTTCTATATTTTTGTAGCCTGTTATATGACTTCCTGGCATCTATACCATGATATATGTAATTCATTGATATCTGTAATGTCAGTCTAAAACAGGATTGCTAAATAAGTCAATAGATCAAAACAGCAAATATGTGATGGATTGGCTTTAAGAGAAGCTCCAGAACAAAGATATATTTCTGCTACATGCCACTAATTCCAAGAAATAGGCTAGAATTGCAACAAGGATGATTGCAAGTGACCTGTTGTGTTGGATTGCAAGAGTTTTAATTCATTTTTACTATAGATTAGCAAATTAAAAGCATTGCTATAAAGATGACAAAAGGTTCCTCACAAATTTTCATCCAGGAAACATCCTTAACGTATTGTGTTCTGTTAATTAAATTATACATTTTGGCAGTGCCAATTCTTTCTTCCAACCCCAGTCGACAATGACCGTTCTGAAACAGTAAGATGTGTTGCAAGTGTTGATTCAAAGTTTAGAATCAAGTGCCGCAGAAATTATGGTCTACCTTTTGAAAAGTACTGACCGTTAAGTCAAGCAGTCATAGCTGAGTGTCTATAGCTTCAGCCTCCCAACACTACAATCGCATTATTTATGGAAAATGTTGGAATGAATGGAAGCACTAACAATGAGGATGTGATATAGTGTTGTCCTCTATTGCTATTTATAATACTGTCAGTTCCACAAAGTGACCCCATTCCTGGGTGAGCAGTTATGTGGAAAACTTTGTATGTTTTAGAAAACTGACAATAACAACATTTTTGAAGAAAGTCTCTCGTCTCATGAGGTTCTTTATGTATTGATTTTAAAATATACAGCATACTTTCCTATTAATATATTTCTACCTTGTTTCTTATTAGTACCTGATATTGTGAAGAACCTTGCAGCAGAGAATATCACTACCACTTCTGTATCTCTGAGCTGGCGGCCACCTGTTGGAAATGCAAGTTCTTATATCATAGAAATCTTGGAAAATTCAACATTCAGTGCAACTGTAAACACAACCTCTGCTACAATTGATCAACTGACTCCTGGGAATTATTACACATTCCTGGTCTCTACACTTGTTGGAGAAACAGTAAAAGGGAAAAGTTCTGAAATAACTAATTATACCAGTAAGTGTCTTAAAAAAGGGTTAGGATAATTTTTAAAATATGTTATTTATTGTGTTATAAGTCATTCAAATGATATAAGTAGTTAGATATCTTGATAAAAAAAACACAGTGTTATTAATTATGCTAGATTTCACAAAAAAATCTTAAACCTGAAAGTTTTATATGCAGGGCTTAGGTGGTTTGTCCTTTCTATATTTTTGTAGCCTGTTATATGACTTCCTGGCATCTATAACGTGATATATGTATTTCATTGATATCTGTAATGTCAGACTAAAACAGGATTGCTAAATAAGTCAATAGATCAAAACAGCAAATATGTGATGGATTGGCTTTAAGAGAAGCTCCAGAACAAAGATATATTTCTGCTACAGGCCACTAATTCCAAGAAATAGGCTAGAATTGCAGCAAGGATTATTGCAAGTGACCTGTTGTGTTGGATTGCAAGAGTTTTAATTCATTTTTACTATAGATTAGCAAATTAAAAGCATTGCTATAAAGATGACAAAAGGTTCCTCACAAATTTTCATCCAGGAAACATCCTTAACGTATTGTGTTCTGTTAATTAAATTATACATTTTGGCAGTGCCAATTCTTTCTTCCAACCCCAGTCGACAATGACCGTTCTCAAACAGTAAGAAGTGTTGCAAGTGTTGATTCAAAGTTTAGAATCAAGTGCTGCAGAAATTATGGTCTACCTCTTGCAAAGTACTGACCTTTAAGTCAAGCAGTCATAGCTGAGTGTCTATAGCTTCAGCCTCCCAACACTAGAATCGCATTATTTATGGAAAATGTTGGAATGAACAGAAGCACTAACAATGAGGATGTGATATAGTGTTGTCCTCTTTTGCTATTTATAATACTGTCAGTTCCACAAAGTGACCCCATTCCTGGGTGAGCAGTTAGTTGGAAAACTTTGTATGTTTTAGAAAACTGACAATAACAACATTTTTGAAGAAAGTCTCTCTTCTCATGAGGTTCTTTATGTATTGATTTTAAAATATACAGCATACTCTCCTATTAATATATTTCTACCTTGTTTCTTATTAGTACCTGATATTGTGAAGAACCTTGCAGCAGAGAATATCACTACCACTTCTGTATCTCTGAGTTGGCAGCCACCTGTTGGAAATGCAAGTTCTTATATCATAGAAATCTTGGAAAATTCAACATTCAGTGCAACTGTAAACACAACCTCTGCTACAATTGATCAACTGACTCCTGGGAATTATTACACATTCCTGGTCTCTACACTTGTTGGAGAAACAGTGAAAGGGAAAAGTTCTGAAATAACTAATTATACCAGTAAGTGTCTTAAAGAAGGGTTAGGATAATTTTTAAAATATATTATTTATTGTGTTATAAGTCAATCAAATGATATAAGTAGTTAGATATCTTGATGCAAAAAAACAGAGTGTTATTAATTATGCTAGATTTCACAAAAAAATCTTAAACCTGAAGGTTTTATATGCAGGGCTTAGGCGGTTTCTCCTTTCTATATTTTTGCAGTCTGTTATATGACTTCCTGGCATCTATAACATGATATATGTATTTCATTGATATCTGTAATGTCAGTCTAAAACAGGATTGCTAAATAAGTCAATAGATCAAAACAGCAAATATGTGATGGATTGGCTTTAAGAGAAGCTCCAGAACAAAGATATATTTCTGCTACATGCCACTAATTCCAAGAAATAGGCTAGAATTGCAACAAGGATGATTGCAAGTGACCTGTTGTGTTGGATTGCAAGAGTTTTAATTCATTTTTACTATAGATTAGCAAATTAAAAGCATTGCTATAAAGATGACAAAAGGTTCCTCACAAATTTTCATCCAGGAAACATCCTTAACGTATTGTGTTCTGTTAATTAAATTATACATTTTGGCAGTGCCAATTCTTTCTTCCAACCCCAGTCAACAATGACCGTTCTCAAACAGTAAGAAGTGTTGCAAGTGTTGATTCAAAGTTTAGAATCAAGTGCTGCAGAAATTATGGTCTACCTCTTACAAAGTACTGACCGTTAAGTCAAGCAGTCATAGCTGAGTGTCTATAGCTTCAGCCTCCCAACACTAGAATCGCATTATTTATGGAAAATGTTGGAATGAACGGAAGCACTAACAATGAGGATGGGATATAGTGTTGTCCTCAATTGCTATTTATAATACTGTCAGTTCCACAAAGTGACCCCATTCCTGGGTGAGCAGTTAGGTGGAAAACTTTGTATGTTTTAGAAAACTGACAATAACAACATTTTTAAAGAAAGTCTCTCATCTCATGAGGTTCTTTATGTATTGATTTTAAAATATACAGCATACTCTCCTATTAATATATTTCTACCTTTTTTCCTATTAGTACCTGAAATAGTGAAGAACCTTGCAGCAGAGAATATCACTACCACTTCTGTATATTTGAGGTGGCAGCCACCTGTTGGAAATGCAAGTTCTTATATCATAAAAATCTTGGAAAATTCAACATTCAGTGTAACTGTAAACACAACCTCTGCTACAATTGATCAACTGACTCCTGGGAATTATTACACATTCCTGGTCTCTACACTTGTTGGAGAAACAGTAAAAGGGAAAAGTTCTGAAATAGCTAATTATACCAGTAAGTGTCTTAAAGAAGGGTTAGGATAATTTTTAAAATATATTATTTATTGTGTTATAAGTCAATCAAATTATATAAGTAGTTAGATATCTTGATAAAAAAAACACAGTGTTATTAATTATGCTAGATTTCACAAAAAAATCTTAAATTGAAGGTTTTATATGCAGGGCTTAGGTGGTTTGTCCTTTCTATATTTTTGTAGCCTGTTATATGACTTCCTGGCATCTATAACGTGATATATGTAGTTCATTGATATCTGTAATGTCAGTCTAAAACAGGATTGCTAAATAAGTCAATATATCAAAACAGCAAATATGTGATAGATTGGCTTTAAGAGAAGCTCCAGAACAAAGATATATTCCTGCTACATGCCACTAATTCCAAGAAATATGCTATAATTGCAGCAAGGATGATTGCAATTTACCTGTTGTGTTGGATTGCAAGAGTTTTAATTCATTTTTACTATAGATTAGCAAATTAAAAGCATTCCTATAAAGATGACAAAAGGTTCCTCCCAAATTTTCATCCAGGAAACATCCTTAACGTACTGTGTTCTGTTAATTAAATTATACATTTTGGCAGTGCCAATTCTTTCTTCCAACCCCAATCGACAATGACCGTTCTGAAACAGTAAGATGTGTTGCAAGTGTTGATTCAAAGTTTAGAATCAAGTACTGCAGAAATTATGGTCTACCTCTTGCAAAGTACTGACCTTTAAGTCAAGCAGTCATAGCTGAGTGTCTATAGCTTCAGCCTCCCAACACTAGAATCGCATTATTTATGGAAAATGTTGGAATGAACAGAAGCACTAACAATGAGGATGTGATATAGTGTTGTCCTCTTTTGCTATTTATAATACTGTCAGTTCCACAAAGTGACCCCATTCCTGGGTGAGCAGTTAGTTGGAAAACTTTGTATGTTTTAGAAAACTGACAATAACAACATTTTTGAAGAAAGTCTCTCTTCTCATGAGGTTCTTTATGTATTGATTTTAAAATATACAGCATACTCTCCTATTAATATATTTCTACCTTGTTTCTTATTAGTACCTGATATTGTGAAGAACCTTGCAGCAGAGAATATCACTACCACTTCTGTATCTCTGAGTTGGCAGCCACCTGTTGGAAATGCAAGTTCTTATATCATAGAAATCTTGGAAAATTCAACATTCAGTGTAACTGTAAACACAACCTCTGCTACAATTGATCAACTGACTCCTGGGAATTATTACACATTCCTGGTCTCTACACTTGTTGGAGAAACAGTGAAAGGGAAAAGTTCTGAAATAACTAATTATACCAGTAAGTGTCTTAAAGAAGGGTTAGGATAATTTTTAAAATATATTATTTATTGTGTTATAAGTCAATCAAATGATATAAGTAGTTAGATATCTTGATGCAAAAAAACAGAGTGTTATTAATTATGCTAGATTTTGCAAAAAAATCTTAAACCTGATGGTTTTATATGCAGGGCTTAGGCGGTTTCTCCTTTCTATATTTTTGCAGTCTGTTATATGACTTCCTGGCATCTATAACATGATATATGTATTTCATTGATATCTGTAATGTCAGTCTAAAACAGGATTGCTAAATAAGTCAATAGATCAAAACAGCAAATATGTGATGGATTGGCTTTAAGAGAAGCTCCAGAACAAACATATATTTCTGCTACATGCCACTAATTCCAAGAAATAGGCTAGAATTGCAGCAAGGATGATTGCAAGTGACCTGTTGTGTTGGATTGCAAGAGTTTTAATTCATTTTTACTATAGATTAGCAAATTAAAAGCATTGCTATAAAGATGACAAAAGGTTCCTCACAAATTTTCATCCAGGAAACATCCTTAACGTATTGTGTTCTGTTAATTAAATTATACATTTTGGCAGTGCCAATTCTTTCTTCCAACCCCAGTCAACAATGACCGTTCTCAAACAGTAAGACGTGTTGCAAGTGTTGATTCAAAGTTTAGAATCAAGTGCTGCAGAAATTATGGTCTACCTCTTACAAAGTACTGACCGTTAAGTCAAGCAGTCATAGCTGAGTGTCTATAGCTTCAGCCTCCCAACACTACAATCGCATTATTTATGGAAAATGTTGGAATGAACAGAAGCACTAACAATGAGGATGTGATATAGTGTTGTCCTCTATTGCTATTTATAATACTGTCAGTTCCACAAAGTGACCCCATTCCTGGGTGAGCAGTTATGTGGAAAACTTTGTATGTTTTAGAAAACTGACAATAACAACATTTTTGAAGAAAGTCTCTCGTCTCATGAGGTTCTTTATGTATTGATTTTAAAATATACAGCATACTTTCCTATTAATATATTTCTACCTTGTTTCTTATTAGTACCTGATATTGTGAAGAACCTTGCAGCAGAGAATATCACCACCACTTCTGTATCTCTGAGCTGGCGGCCACCTGTTGGAAATGCAAGTTCTTATATCATAGAAATCTTGGAAAATTCAACATTCAGTGCAACTGTAAACACAACCTCTGCTACAATTGATCAACTGACTCCTGGGAATTATTACACATTCCTGGTCTCTACACTTGTTGGAGAAACAGTGAAAGGGAAAAGTTCTGAAATAACTAATTATACCAGTAAGTGTCTTAAAGAAGGGTTAGGATAATTTTTAAAATATATTATTTATTGTGTTATAAGTCAATCAAATGATATAAGTAGTTAGATATCTTGATGCAAAAAAACAGAGTGTTATTAATTATGCTAGATTTCACAAAAAAATCTTAAACCTGATGGTTTTATATGTAGGGCTTAGGCGGTTTCTCCTTTCTATATTTTTGCAGTCTGTTATATGACTTCCTGGCATCTATAACATGATATATGTATTTCATTGATATCTGTAATGTCAGTCTAAAACAGGATTGCTAAATAAGTCAATAGATCAAAACAGCAAATATGTGATGGATTGGCTTTAAGAGAAGCTCCAGAACAAAGATATATTTCTGCTACATGCCACTAATTCCAAGAAATAGGCTAGAATTGCAGCAAGGATGATTGCAAGTGACCTGTTGTGTTGGATTGCAAGTGTTTTAATTCATTTTTACTATAGATTAGCAAATTAAAAGCATTGCTATAAAGATGACAAAAGGTTCCTCACAAATTTTCATCCAGGAAACATCCTTAACGTATTGTGTTCTGTTAATTAAATTATACATTTTGGCAGTGCCAATTCTTTCTTCCAACCCCAGTCAACAATGACCGTTCTCAAACAGTAAGAAGTGTTGCAAGTGTTGATTCAAAGTTTAGAATCAAGTGCTGCAGAAATTATGGTCTACCTCTTACAAAGTACTGACCGTTAAGTCAAGCAGTCATAGCTGAGTGTCTATAGCTTCAGCCTCCCAACACTACAATCGCATTATTTATGGAAAATGTTGGAATGAACGGAAGCACTAACAATGAGGATGTGATATAGTGTTGTCCTCTATTGCTATTTATAATACTGTCAGTTCCACAAAGTGACCCCATTCCTGGGTGAGCAGTTATGTGGAAAACTTTGTATGTTTTAGAAAACTGACAATAACAACATTTTTGAAGAAAGTCTCTCGTCTCATGAGGTTCTTTATGTATTGATTTTAAAATATACAGCATACTTTCCTATTAATATATTTCTACCTTGTTTCTTATTAGTACCTGATATTGTGAAGAACCTTGCAGCAGAGAATATCACCACCACTTCTGTATCTCTGAGCTGGCGGCCACCTGTTGGAAATGCAAGTTCTTATATCATAGAAATCTTGGAAAATTCAACATTCAGTGCAACTGTAAACACAACCTCTGCTACAATTGATCAACTGACTCCTGGGAATTATTACACATTCCTGGTCTCTACACTTGTTGGAGAAACAGTAAAAGGGAAAAGTTCTGAAATAACTAATTATACCAGTAAGTGTCTTAAAAAAGGGTTAGGATAATTTTTAAAATATGTTATTTATTGTGTTATAAGTCATTCAAATGATATAAGTAGTTAGATATCTTGATAAAAAAAATACAGTGTTATTAATTATGCTAGATTTCACAAAAGAAACTTAAACCTGAAAGTTTTATATGCAGGGCTTAGGTGGTTTGTCCTTTCTATATTTTTGCAGCCTGTTATATGACTTTCTGGCATCTATAACATGATATATGTATTTCATTGATATCTGTAATGTCAGTCTAAAACAGGATTGCTAAATAAGTCAATAGATCAAAACAGCAAATATGTGATGGATTAGCTTTAAGAGAAGCTCCAGAACAAAGATATATTTCTGCTACATGCCCCTAATTCCAAGAAATAGGCTAGAATTGCCACAAGGATGATTGCAAGTGACCTGTTGTGTTGGATTGCAAGAGTTTTAATTCATTTTTACTATAGATTAGCAAATTAAAAGCATTGCTATAAAGATGACAAAAGGTTCCTCACAAATTTTCATCCAGGAAACATCCTTAACGTATTGTGTTCTGTTAATTAAAATATACATTTTGGCAGTGCCAATTCTTTCTTCCAACCCCAGTCGACAATGACCGTTCTCAAACAGTAAGATGTGTTGCAAGTGTTGATTCAAAGTTTAGAATCAAGTGCTGCAGAAATTATGGTCTACCTCTTGCAAAGTACTGACCGTTAAGTCAAGCAGTCATAGCTGAGTGTCTATAGCTTCAGTCTCCCAACACTACAATCGCCTTATTTATGGAAAATTTTGGAATGAACGGAAGCACTAACAATGAGGATGTGATATAGTGTTGTCCTCTTTTGCTATTTATAATACTGTCAGTTCCACAAAGTGACCCCATTCCTGGGTGAGCAGTTAGTTGGAAAACTTTGTATGTTTTAGAAAACTGACAATAACAACATTTTTGAAGAAAGTCTCTCTTCTCATGAGGTTCTTTATGTATTGATTTTAAAATATACAGCATACTCTCCTATTAATATATTTCTACCTTGTTTCTTATTAGTACCTGATATTGTGAAGAACCTTGCAGCAGAGAATATCACTACCACTTCTGTATCTCTGAGTTGGCAGCCACCTGTTGGAAATGCAAGTTCTTATATCATAGAAATCTTGGAAAATTCAACATTCAGTGTAACTGTAAACACAACCTCTGCTACAATTGATCAACTGACTCCTGGGAATTATTACACATTCCTGGTCTCTACACTTGTTGGAGAAACAGTAAAAGGGAAAAGTTCTGAAATAACTAATTATACCAGTAAGTGTCTTAAAGAAGGGTTAGGATAATTTTTAAAATATGTTATTTATTGTGTTATAAGTCATTCAAATGATATAAGTAGTTAGATATCTTGATAAAAAAACACAGTGTTATTAATTATGCTAGATTTCACAAAAAAATCTTAAACCTGAAGGTTTTATATGCAGGGCTTAGGTGGTTTGTCCTTTCTATATTTTTGTAGCCTGTTATATGACTTCCTGGCATCTATAACGTGATATATGTATTTCATTGATATCTGTAATGTTAGTCTAAAACAGGATTGCTAAATAAGTCAATAGATCAAAACAGCAAATATGTGATGGATTGGCTTTAAGAGAAGCTCCAGAACAAAGATATATTTCTGCTACATGCCACTAATTCCAAGAAATAGGCTATAATTGCAGCAAGGATTATTGCAAGTGACCTGTTGTGTTGGATTGCAAGAGTTTTAATTCATTTTTACTATAGATTAGCAAATTAAAAGCATTGCTATAAAGATGACAAAAGGTTCCTCACAAATTTTCATCCAGGAAACATCCTTAACGTATTGTGTTCTGTTAATTAAATTATACATTTTGGCAGTGCCAATTCTTTCTTGCAACCCCAGTCGACAATGACCGTTCTCAAACAGTAAGAAGTGTTGCAAGTGTTGATTCAAAGTTTAGGATCAAGTGCTGCAGAAATTATGGTCTACCTCTTGCAAAGTACTGACCGTTAAGTCAACCAGTCATAGCTGAGTGTCTATTGCTTCAGCCTCCCAACACTACAATCGCATTATTTATGGAAAATGTTGGAATGAACGGAAGCACTAACAATGAGGATGTTATATAATGTTGTCCTCTTTTGCTATTTATAATACTGTCAGTTCCACAAAGTGACCCCATTCCTGGGTGAGCAGTTAGTTGGAAAACTTTGTATGTTTTAGAAAACTGACAATAACAACATTTTTGAAGAAAGTCTCTCTTCTCATGAGGTTCTTTATGTATTGATTTTAAAATATACAGCATACTTTCCTATTAATATATTTCTACCTTGTTTCTTATTAGTACCTGATATTGTGAAGAACCTTGCAGCAGAGAATACCACTACCACTTCTGTATCTCTGAGCTGGCAGCCACCTGTTGGAAATACAAGTTCTTATATCATAGAAATCTTGGAAAATTCAACATTCAGTGCAACTGCAAACACAACCTCTGCTACAATTGATCAACTGACTCCTGGGAATTATTACACATTCCTGGTCTCTACACTTGTTGGAGAAACAGTAAAAGGGAAAAGTTCTGAAATAACTAATTATACCAGTAAGTGTCTTAAAGAAGGGTTAGGATAATTTTTAAAATATATTATTTATTGTGTTATAAGTCAATCAAATGATATAAGTAGTTAGATATCTTGATGCAAAAAAACACAGTGTTATTAATTATGCTAGATTTCACAAAAAAATCTTAAACCTGAAGGTTTTATATGCAGGGCTTAGGTGGTTTGTCCTTTCTATTTTCTTGTAGCCTACTATATGACTTCCTGACATCTATAAAGGGATATATGTATTTCATTGATATCTGTAATGTCAGTCTAAAACAGGATTGCTAAATAAGTCAATAGATCAAAACAGCAAATATGTGATGGATTGGCTTTAAGAGAAGCTCCAGAACAAAGATATATTTCTGCTACATGCCACTAATTCCAAGAAATAGGCTAGAATTGCAACAAGGATGATTGCAAGTGACCTGTTGTGTTGGATTGCAAGAGTTTTAATTCATTTTTACTATAGATTAGCAAATTAAAAGCATTGCTATAAAGATGACAAAAGGTTCCTCACAAATTTTCATCCAGGAAACATCCTTAACGTATTGTGTTCTGTTAATTAAATTATACATTTTGGCAGTGCCAATTCTTTCTTCCAACCCCAGTCGACAATGACCGTTCTGAAACAGTAAGATGTGTTGCAAGTGTTGATTCAAAGTTTAGAATCAAGTGCTGCAGAAATTATGGTCTACCTCTTGCAAAGTACTGACCGTTAAGTCAAGCAGTCATAGCTGAGTGTCTATAGCTTTAGCCTCCCAACACTAGAATCGCATTATTTATGGAAAATGTTGGAATGAACGGAAGCACTAACAATGAGGATGGGATATAGTGTTGTCCTCTATTGCTATTTATCATACTGTCAGTTGCACAAAGTGACCCCATTCCTGAGTGAGCAGTTAGGTGGAAAACTTTGTATGTTTTAGAAAACTGACAATAACAACATTTTTGAAGAAAGTCTCTCGTCTCATGAGGTTCTATATGTATTGATTTTAAAATATACAGCATACTTTCCTATTAATATATTTCTACCTTGTTTCTTATTAGTATCTGAAGTTGTGAAAAACCTTGCAGCAGAGAATATCACTACCACTTCTGTATCTCTGAGCTGGCAGCAGCCTGTTGGAAATGCAAGTTCTTATATCATAGAAATCTTGGAAAATTCAACATTCAGTGCAACTGTAAACACAACCTCTGCTACAATTGATCAACTGACTCCTGGGAATTATTACACATTCCTGGTCTCTACACTTGTTGGAGAAACAGTAAAAGGAAAAAGTTCTGAAATAACTAATTATACCAGTAAGTGTCTTAAAGAAGGGTTAGGATAATTTTTAAAATATATTATTTATTGTGTTATAAGTCAATCAAATGATATAAGTAGTTAGATATCTTAATTAAAAAAACACAGTGTTTTTAATTATGCTAGATTTCACAAAAAAATCTTAAACCTCAAGGTTTTATATGCAGGGCTTAGGTGGTTTGTCCTTTCTATTTTCTTGTAGCCTGTTATATGACTTCCTGGCATCTATAACATGATATATGTATTTCATTGATATCTGTAATGTCAGTCTAAAACAGGATTGCTAAATAAGTCAATAGATCAAAACAGCAAATATGTGATGGATTGGCTTTAAGAGAAGCTCCAGAACAAAGATATATTTCTGCTACATGCCACTAATTCCAAAAAAGAAGGCTAGAAATGCAGCAAGGATGATTGCAAGTGACCTGTTGTGTTGAATTGCAAGAGTTATAATTCATTTTTACTATAGATTAGCAAATTAAAAGCATTGCTATAAAGATGACAAAAGGTTCCTCCCAAATTTTCATCCAGGAATGCATCCTTAACGTACTGTGTTCTGTTAATTAAATGATACCTTTTGGCTGTGCCAATTCTTTCTTACAACCCCAGTCGACAATGACCGTTCTCAAACTGTAAGAATTGTTGCAAGTGTTGATTCAAAGATTAGAGTGAAGCGCTGCAGATATTATGTTCCACCTCTTGCAAAGTACTGACCTTTAAGTCAAACAGTCATAACTGAGTGGCTATAGCACCAGCCACCCAACACTACAATTGCATTATTTATGGAAAATGTTGCAATGATTGGAAGCACTAACAATGAGGAGGGGAAATAGTGTTATCCTCTATTGCTATTTATAATACTGTCAGTTCCACAATGTGGCCCCTTTCTTGGGTGAGCAGTTAGGTGGAAAACTTTGTATGTTTTAGAAAACTGACAATAGCATTATTTTTGAATAAATAAAGTCTCACGTCCCATGAGGTTCTTTATGTATTGATTGTAAATTATACAGCATACTCTCCTATTATTATATTGCTACTTTGTTTCTTATTAGTACCTGAAATAGTGAAGATCCTTGCAGCAGAGTATATCACCACCACTTCTATATCTCTGAGCTGGCAGCCACCTGTTGGAAATACAAGTTCTTATATCATAGAAATCTTGGAAAATTCAACATTCAGTGTAACTGTAAACACAACCTCTGCTACAATTGATCAACTGACTCCTGGGAATTATTACACATTCCTGGTCTCTTCTCTTGTCAACAAAGGCAATATAAAGGGAAAGAGCTCTTCAGCAGCTGTGTATACAAGTAAGTGTCCATTGACAGGGGCAATTACATGACCTGAAATATAGTTCTTATTCTTTCATCAATAAAACAAATGTTGGCAATTTACAGGAGAATAGGTAAAACATCTTTAGCAACAAGAACGATTATAATGAGAACAAAGTATTGTTACTGTTGAACACATATACAAGTCTTCACTTATTATGTTGCATGTTCCTGTCATGTTGTATATTTACACCTGTAATCTGGAAATGGATGGATTACCGTAGATGATAGGGCACAAATAGTTATGCCTGCAGAATGGTGAAGTTTGGTTGTCATTTAAAATTCTTTGTACAGTTTCCTTAATGTTTTGGTATCCTTGTTATGACTAATCTATGAACATGGACATGACTGCTACAGTGTCTGACAAAGTGTTCCTAGGACATTTACTGCAGTATAAGCAGGCAATCCCCTTACACGGCACTATGCATATTGTATACAAGAATATTTCCTAATAACCTTTTATTTTATGTTTACTATTTTTGTAGTTCCTAGTATTTTTGCTTTGCTGTCTATGTGCATAGATGCTATGCCATTCTAGCTTATTAACATTACTTAGAGAAAACAGATACTACATGTGAGAGGCACTCCTATTAATTGGGGTGTACATCTAATGTATATTCATAGTTATTTTGAAATTCACGTTAAGTCCAGCATCATCTTGAGGAAACCTCAATGCACTCTATGTAAATTTCTTGAATAGTGTATAAAAAAGAAACACAAATAATACATAACTTTTGCTACGTATCATTTAAATTCAATAAGAAGAGAAATATTCTATTTTTGAAATGAATGAGTAAAATATGGGTAATTGTATATTCAATCTGTTCAGATCATTAAGGAGGGATTATAATGAGCTTAACCGCCTAATATATTGAGCTATATATAGATATATAATGAACTTAATTTTTCTGTAAAGGTATTGTTGAGACTGATTCAGTTCCTTCATTAAGTACCAACAATTTAATTGTCTTTCTTCTGTCTGTCTCAGAGTCTGTGTCCAAGTTATTCGTGTGTAGAGTGATATAATGATAACCAGCTGTATCAAGATATACAGATATTATACTTTCAAATTTATCTGTATTGGATTCACTCTTTATATGAGAAAAGGATTTGTATCCATTTGTTTCACCATTCTTGTAGCTTTATCTTGTTGAAAAGATTTTCAAAATGTTATTTGTATATTCTGTGTTGAGCTCATAAAAGTAATCTCCTATGTCACTTAATAATAGGGATCAATTTTGAGGTAATTCTTATCCAATTGTCATCACTCTAACACTGTAAAGTATTGATCAAGTTTAAATAAGCATAATAGTGTGTGTCCTACACAGAACATGTTCTAAGAACTGTTCTCAATCTAAAAAAAAGACACCAGTCTATTATACAGGCACTTGCTCTTTATTACTTTTTTTAATACAGTCACTGTAATAAAGAAAGGGAAAATTACCTGACTAGTTGTAAAACTTGTTTCAGAATGTTCTGTTTGTGAAACAATCCAGTGCTCTGTGAATCCTGCTTCACAATGATAGGAAGATTCACAAGACATATACAATATATCCATAGAGTTCAGGCTGGGCTAACGGTGAAAGTGGTAAAATAGGAATATGTATTTTTTGTGTTTTCCAGTATCTCTTTCTCTTTATATCATAATAAAAGTAAGTTTCCAATTGCAGAGCCTGCCATGGTAACAAATTTAACAGCCTCTAAAATAAACAACACAGTAAATGTAACGTGGCAGCTTCCAGAAGGAAACAGAAGTTCATATCTGGTGGAAGTGTTGGGAGATCCCCCTCAAAGTTTTATAGCCATGTCAGAATCAGCAACTGTCGGTAACCTGACCAGTAAGAACCAGTACACAGTGAGGATCTCTGCAGTTGCAGGCAATAGCGTACAGGGCAGCAGTAGTGAGATTCTAGTATTAGGTGAGTATGAAAATCTGATTAACCAACGTATTGTCACCTGTGCAGAATGTAATTATATTAGTAGCATTTTGATTTTTGAAATTCACAACTTAATATTCTTTCTATAAGTCATTAATTCGCTTCTTTCTGTGATGTAATTTTGACTATCACATTACCAATCTAAGCCATGGAATTATTTACTAGACTCCTGAAGACAAGTTGGACTTGTCCTGTATAATTCAATTTAATGTAATACCCAATTTTAGTACTATACTTATGATTTGGGGACACATCAGTGAATTAATTATACATAAAACTGTTGCATTCTAGAAGTGCGCAAGGTGACAAATGAATATTTCTAAATTAGACAGAGAATCCAAACCAGTTGGACTGAACTCTAATATCTGAGATTGAACATTGTAGAGATGTAATATACTTTTCTTCTCCAGTGTCAGAAATCATCAGTGTTACAAATATTAATACAACCTCTGTCTGGCTCCATTGGGATCCATATGTTGATGAAAATACAACTTACCATATCTCTGTGTATGGAGAACCATCCATGAACTTTAGAGTGAACACCACTGACAACCTGATTAGTAATCTGACATCTGGGAATTTCTATCAGATTCAGATATCTGCATATAAAAGAAACATGTTATTATATGGCTACAGCGATGATATCACTTTGTATACACGTAAGTAACTACATTTATCAACAAGTATTTCTTCTCTGAACACTTGCACTGCATGTATTGACATCATTTTATGTACCAGAATAATCATTTTATTTGGCAGTATCCTTGTCTTCTTATTGAGATATATTGTACCAAGAACAGTATTAGTAGAAGTACTTTGCTTAACAATGTTTAGCTGCTAACGCCTCATTTTTGTGAGTTACAAACAACTAAACTAATGCGTATAAAGATCCAAGCTGACAAGATTTTTCAACTTCTATCACGTAGCGGATTACTTTAAAAGATATTAAAATGTTTTGATGACTTTTGTACACCTGTATCTGTCATTCCACCAATTTTTTGTTCTTCACCTATTAAGCCATCATTAGAAATAGAGAGCATCTTAAAGCGCTGAAAAAGTAAAATTATTAGTTACAGCTACAACTAACTGAGGCGATTAGGGAAATTTACATTGGTAAATACATCGAGCTGATGATTTAATATAAATGTTATTAGCAATCTGATAATTGGTAAAGTGATGCATGTAGTCATATTATTAAGGAAATAATATTTTATGTTCATCCTGTGTTTCAGTAATGGATCGAACATTTAGCTTAATAACCCTCCCACCCCTAACTATTTTCCATTTACTTATTTTCTTTACTTACAGATGATGAATTGATGGAACATTAGAGTAACAAGTCTCACATTATTGCCATGTAGTATATGTAATACATATAATCGTAAACATATAAACATTAATTCAAATAAATATATTTTAATATTTTTTGTCTTTTCTGTTTATATGCAGGAATTTTAACTGTATACTTAGGTTACTTTTTATAAGTGTATTTAGTTATGAAATGTTATAGAGTAATACACAAGGATTTTGAAGCAATGTGATAACATTTGTGCAAATATATCATCTTATCTTACTCAAACCCAGGACCTGGTATTATTAAGGATGCCCAGACTCAAATGTTACCTAATTACTCTTTGAATCTCAGCTGGGTCCCCCCAGATGGCAATTACAGTTACTTTCAGGTTGAAGTCCCGGAGAAATCGTCTATGAACCAAAACACAACTCAAACGTCATTGCCCGTCCAAGTCCTCACACCTGGAAACAAATACACTTTTACAATCCGTGCAATTGCTGGACCAAATATCCAAGGAGAAGCTTATGAAGTGCTTGTTACTATTGGTAAGAATAGACATGTTTGTTTGTGAAGTTTTATTCTTTTAGTTTGCCAATAAGAATTAAATTGCAACATTGAAATGTTAGATTTTTATGTATCTCACATTTACTGTATCTATTTGGGGTTTGCGTTGGAATAAGATTGTTATGATTACAATTGTGCCATTAGTGTTACTTTACTACTTATTTCTGATGTAGCAACGAGGTAAAACAAATCAAGAGTTTAACAGGTTTCCAATAATGCAATTATTGAGATGCATATGTTTAATAGCACAATGATAATGTATTGCAAAAAGCTTTGTGAAGAAAGTAATGAATTAATAAGATATAAATTAAGTGGGGAGCCCCCACCATGCACTGGTCCCAATAATTGATAGTCTGGTCTTGTGCTGGCACTGCACGTCAAAGGATGAGGCTAACTAAATGGTGCTGAACTCCTCTTTTATGTATTTAAACACATAAAATAAACATAGATGAAGAAGTATTTTGCTACCTAACATGGGCATGCAGCCAAATATAGTTATAAAAGTAGACATGTCAGCATAATTAAAACAGATGTGTCCAGTAACCACAGAATATGTTGCTAGATCACTTCTGGAAATGTATAGATAGATCAAGAAACCAACCTGTAAATATCTTCTTATCACACTTGACTAGATCAAGCTTTGTCTGTTTGTCCATAAAAACATATCAAAACAGTTTTGGCTGAAATTAAGAAATGAGATCGATAAAACTGCAATTCAAAATACTGCAGTGTCATTGATGAGCTGTGTGAGAGGCATGTCACAATACAGGGATGTTACAACCAAAACTCACACTATAAACCCGGTACATATGGTTTTGCTGATCACACAAGTAAGAACAATATGGATTTATCTTTACTACAAAAAGTATAGACAAAAGTTTTTGCGGATGCTGTTTCCTGGACAGCCGCAGTGGTTATGTTGAGTACTACTTGCTGATCCCAGCCATTCGGCCATGTTACCCTCTGCCAGCGTGGTAGGGACTTGACACCTAGTTTACCTACTTCTGTAAGCTCACTAGTCTATCAGATCATGGGTTCCCTTAATGGGTAGGAGAGTTCAGAATATCAACAAAGCAGGGAAATAAACAACACAATAGTCCTAAAACACAGTATTACAACATAAACTGTTAGAAGCCTAGATTTCAACATCTGTTCCTAAAATTCAACAACCATTAATTCTTCCAGTTGTTTATTTTTAAAGGGATACAATTTCCCTCAATGTGAAAGGTGTACAGTGGACAGGGGCCGATGAGTCAGAAGAGGATTATCATGTCTCCCCTTGGCTTATTGGCCCAACATGCACCCACATATCAGGACTGCCGTTTGAGTACTTTTTTAAAAAAACTTAAAGTGCAAAAAGGGATTTCTTGCATGGTGATACAGTGGGACCAGGGGCCATGGTGTTGTAGCTCAGGCTTATCATGGATGGCCTCTCCCCCTCTCCTTTGTTCCCCACCTACACCTCCCTCTTTCCTACTTTTTACCTCTACTCTCCTTAGACTAACCACCCCACCTTCTTCCTTTACTCCACCTCTTCCTACCCTTTGCACAGGCAAGCCCTTATCCATACCTCAGCTACCTTGTGCTAGCTCCCCAGTGTGCATAGAACACTCAGGGGGCAGACAGAGGAGTCTGCTTCCCACATTATTCAAGCTCTATAGATCTGCTAAATGTTGGTTGGTATTAATGTAGTGGAGGTTATTAATATAATGCAGGGGCTTTCAAATGTCAGCAATATATTGTGGGGGCCAGCAATATAATGTGCAGTCTATTCTTAAAAATTATTAGCATATGGGGCTATTAGTTAAATATGAAATGTCTATTAAATGTTTGAGATATTCATTTAATGTGGGGGTATTAATGTCATTTATTGGGGTATTAAAGAAATGTGACTGCTGGGAATTACTATCTATGTATTGTAGCAGCATCTGGTAGGGGATATTAATGTAATGTTGGGTTGAGGCCGGCTATCAACATATTGTAGGGGCTAATAATGCAATGTGGGTTCTTTGTATTAAATGTTGGGTCTAACAAGTTAATGATGGGACTAGTTGGGGGAAAGGAGGCATTTTATTTTATAAATGTGTTGCTAATTTAATGTATGGGCTGGTTGAGGCGTGGGAGGCCTAGATTGCTCACTTGTTCCCTCCTTCCCAGCAGTGGAATTGTTCCTATATATATATCTATATATAGCACATCATATCTCCAGAAATTGGCACATTTTAAAGATGTTACTATACACTTGCTACATCTGTACTCTTCTTAGGCTGCCTCATTGTTTAATTATGCTCAAACATTCCTTTGCATTATTTATATGACACAAAGTACATTCCTTCATTACTTAATTAACATACAACACTCACAGAGATTATTTCTCAATAGTTACTGGACCAATGTTGTATAGAAAACCCATAATCATAGAAACAGAGAAACATGGAATTTGACGACAGATAAGAACCGCTTGGCCAATCTAGTCTGCCCATTTTGTAACCCATGGTAACCTCAAACCCTTTTAAATCATTAGTTCTTTGTAAGGATATCCTTATGTCTATCCCAAGCATGTTTAATTTGTTCTAATGCCTCTACTACCTCTGATGGGAGGCTATTCCACTTATCCACTGCCCTTTCTGTTAAGTAACTTTCATAGTGCAAACATAATTGGAAAATGATATATTTTACTGACACAATAATATTACAACATATATTCTCAATAACATGATCTTGCACACAGTAAATATACCTGTTCAACAAAGAAGATGCTATATATGTGTGTGTGGGTACATCATTGACCCCTCCCTTTGTCTCCCATTTGACCCGTATCTCCAAGTGCAGGTGTACCGTTTTAGTATATAATAACAGTAACATATTGTGTGTACATATACAGAATACCATTAATACTTATACTTTCTTTAAAAAAGTGGATAGTAATAGTTATATAGACTATAAGAACTGCCACTTAAGACACTGGAAAGACAATATACCCATTTCTCAGCTGACGAGGATAAGACGAAATTGTGAGGATATGGAGACCTTTGAAATACAAGCTTCATTACTTATGAAAAAATTTTTAGATTGAGGTTATCCTGAAAAGATTTTGACAGATAGTTTGGACAAAGTCAGACAATATGATAGGACACAATTGTTGATTTATAAAGCAAAGAAACAAGAGCTTCGTAGTAATACATCTGATTGTACTTTTATTACTACTTACAATGCAGCCAGCCAACAGATTATTAAAACATTAGAAAAACATTGGGCAGTTTTAAAACTGGACCCGGCATTATCTAGCGTATTACCGGCAAAACCGCATATTATTTTCAAAAAAACGAAAACATTAAGATCCATGTTAGCTCCATCACATCTTAAGGAATTATCCAGTAAAAATAATTGGCTATTACCTACTAAAGGCTTTTTTGCATGCGGGCATTGTAAAACCTGTAAATATGTACATTCTGATAATAAATGTTTTTCTGATATGTCTATTAACAAAAAAGAGAGAATGATCCAATCTTTTATGAACTGTAATACCACATATGTGGTGTATTTGCTGGAATGTGGATGTGGGAAAAAAATATGTGGGTAAAACCAAGAGAGCGGTTAAAATAAGAGTTTTTGAACATCTACGTAACATTCAGCATAAGATAGATAATCACAGTGTACAAGACATTTTTCTTCCTGTCATAATGCCAGTCCTGAATCCTTAAGTTTCAAAGCAATAGAACATGTGGAAATGAATATTAGAGGAGGAGATCGATTACTTAGATTAGCCCAGAGGGAAACCTTTTGGATCTATACTCTTAACACGTTTGTGCCCTGGGGGTTGAATGAAGGTTGTGAAGTTACACCTTTTTTATGAAATGTTAAAATAGGATTTTGTTCTTATACGCTATCTGTTTCCTTGAAAATATTTTTATGTGTTTTATATTATGTTTTTATATTAAGCTGGTATAAATCCAGTATTACTGTTATCTATAGAGATTTGCTAATCTTGAATATAAGGTTAATATGTGCAACTACTTAGAAATGAAGTGAATGAGTGGAGTGTGTTCCACCTGTGAATTAATTAGTAACATCCTAGAAATAGGTGAACATGGACACAAAGATCCACGCCTCCTGACGAAGTCCTGAGAGATGAAACGCGTAGAGGTGTTCATGGATTCTGTTTGACTTAGAACTGTTTCAGATTGAGCTGTCCGTGTTTGGAGATAGA
This sequence comes from Mixophyes fleayi, assembly GCF_038048845.1. Classification (NCBI taxonomy): domain Eukaryota; kingdom Metazoa; phylum Chordata; class Amphibia; order Anura; family Limnodynastidae; genus Mixophyes; species Mixophyes fleayi. Next base: position 132,173,260 of record NC_134404.1, on the reverse strand, counting down.
ACTGAGCTGTTGTGTTATCTATGCCTGAAAATATTTACCATCTGGTACGTGCAATTTTATTGTTTTAAATAAACATTTTACTTGGTTAATACACCATGGAAGCGCCCCTGTCTATTTGATATTTTAGGAGTTTGGCTGTTCCCCCGTTGAGATCGGGTGGTAGAAGGGAAGGACGCACAGACTATATCCTGCTGGTGTTTTGAACTTTCGTGGAAAAGAGATTGAGCACGAACGAGCACGTTTAAGACTGAACTGTCTATTATATATGAACTGTGCGCACCGTTCTTTGTATTGTGTATATATATATATATATAAAATAAAAGTAGAAGCGCCACGCATAGTGTAAACATGTAAAAGAGAAATAAATCTCTAATTAGGTGAACAAGTGGATTAGCCTCGTACCAAAAGAAAAAGATAAACATCTTATCTGTACTCAGCTTCCAGACATCTGTATGATAGAAGTCCTCTCATATATTGATCTTTCTGACCTCTTGATAGTGAAAGAGCTAGAAGGCTCAGAGAGAAACTATCATAGTACAGTATGTTTCAAACAAAATGATAAAAAACATAATTAGGCTTATCTATAGATTTCCCAGATGGTAGATGAGGATCATTCTAATCCAGGGTAGGTATGGTGATCCACAGGGAAAAAGAGTCAGAACCGCTTTATCCCCCTCAACGCGTTTCATCGACGAAACGCGTCAGTCCGACTGTGAAGTCCGAACTGAAGTACCTTGTACTGAAACAATCCATTCTTTGGTTGAAAAGGTTGTCTCAGCCATGGCATATTGCGTTAGAAGTATCTGCTAGTAACCTTTGGTCAGATCTGATGTGGTAAAGTACCAACTGTTGGCCAAGGTCTCCACTACTTCATCAATTCTGGGCATTGGGTATGTGTCGAAACAGGAAACTTCAATTAGTTTTCTAAAGTCATGACAGAAACGAATACTCCTGTTTGGCATGGTCAACAATGGGGCTATTGGATTCCTCAATAAATTGCGGTCCAACAACTTTTTAATTACCTCTCTAACAGCTATAGACTTGGCTTCAGGAATGTGTAACATCTTACTCTCACTATCACCCCTAGAGGTGTAACTATGTTGTGTTCTATCAGGGTGATTCATCCAGGTACCTCAGTCTGTCATCTCCTCTCCGGCTACAGATCAAACCTTACGGGAACTTTGGTTTCCTGCACCACTTCGTTTACTAACGTGACTTGTGGCTTCTCCCTCTCATGCCATGGCTTTAACAAGTTGACATAATAAGTCTGAACTGTATTCCTCCTATCTTCCTGTCTGACTTTATAATTTTCAAGCCACGCAGCCTCAACCACCTCATATGGCCCCAGCTAATGAGTGAATAGATTACTTTCTATATGTGGATACCAGTGCAAAAATGTTGTCCCCTGATTGGAAAGTACTAATTGCAGCCGACATATCATAGTTGTTTTTTTGTCTTGCTTGCACCTCATGCATATGCTGCAGAACCAACGGGGAGATCTTCCCCAACTTGTGTCCCATACAACTGGGGCACAAATTTGATTACATTGGGTATATTAGGACTCTGTTGCTCCCAGTCCTCCTTGAGAACATCCAAAATGCCCTTTGGCTGCCTGCCTTACAATAATTTGAGAGTGCTAAACCATGTGGACATGTGAGGCACCTCTCTCACAGCAAACAATAAATAGGGTAACAACACATCTCACTTCTGTTTCCTGTGCTACTACCTCTCTCACCATATGCTTGAGGGTCCTGTTAAAATGTTTTACTTATCCATCAGTCTGTGGGTTGTTGCTAATGTGTGCAACGTTTCTCACTTCAACAATCGGCACAGCTCTTTAATGAGATGGGACATAAAGGGATACCCTGATCAGTCAAGATTTCCTTGGAGATGCCTAACCGGGTGCAGTACAAAAGGAGTTTTTTTTATAATTGTACTGGATTTTATATACCGCAAGCATATGGCATCAAGATGCCTGTTGGCTTAGTCCACCTACCAAATCCATACCAATATGCTTGAATGGAGTCTGCACCACGGAAATGGAAACTAAGCGCTGTAATCCATGTAGGACATACAATTATATTATGCACAGATTTCGATAAATGTGTGCCAACTGCAACAGTTAGGAGCCATCATATGACAAGCCATATCTGTTGCCAGGTATAATACACTACCCTATATTTGTGTCAAAGTGAACAACATAGTGTCATCTTTTGCTCCAAGTCTAATATCTAGATACCTATATGATGTAAGTAAAATAAACAGAGCCATATCTAGTGCCAAGTATAAATAGAAAGCCATATATGGTTGCAAAGCCTATTACAAAGAATTAGATATGGTACCAAATCTAATATTCAGAGTTATATCTGGGACAAAATACAAAAAGCAGAATGGTATCTAGTGCCATGTCTATGTCTAATGACAAGGTGATTCAGCAAACCAATTTCTAGTGCCAAGAATAATAATCAGACCAGTATCTGGTGCTAAGCCTAATATGATAATAAACTATGAAGTCTGATATGAAGCTCCATATCGAATTCCAAGTCTAATAGTTACAACTCTATTCTGTTCCAAGCCTAATAATCAAATCAGTATTTATTGCCAAGTCTAATATGCAGACCCTTATCCACTGTAGTACTTACCAACCTTCACTGGCTCCCTTTAATCTGATCGGAAAGTATGCTAAATCCTCCCACTGGTTTCCACTCACAGCAGCTATCCTCCTTTGTCCTTGTCTCTTGCGGTACTGGACAGGGACCGAGTATCTGGCAATTTCACTTTAGAACACCCTCCTGGCACTTTCTCCAAGTCTAGCAAAAACATGCTGGCACAGTGGTTCTTAAAAAAAAAGCATAATCACTCATGATAAAGTTAGCTAAGTCTTTCTCCCTGAATTATCTCCTTCTAGACTTTTTATGGGATCTGAAGGTCCTAACGCACTGCCTTTTCCGGTCTCACATGCATAAAAGCTAAGTCACCATGTCTGAGGAATGAGCCAGTGCTTAACACATATTGGAAGAGTTCAGTGCTTAGTACACTCTTAAGAGTAGAATAACTATTTTACGATAAACCATACAAAGATCACAGTAACATATAACAGTAGAAATTAATGACGAACAACTGACTATGAAGAAGACAGTGTTCCAGATGTGCTTAATATTAATTAAACATGCCCGGTTTCCACCTCTTCTCCTGTATGTGGAATACAGGGGAACAAAAGAGCTAAAAAGTACTGCGTCCATAGTCCATTAATTTTGTGAAATAAGTACATGTTCTGAAAATTCTTAAATTAAAACTAATTTTGACTCAAACTCTTTCTCTGGTTATACATCTCTCAACTCACATGCCTTTCTAAGAATCTTGAAAGACGCTTGACTAAACTCCTCTCACCCAACATACTGGACCCTCTTCATTAAGACCTTTTTTACCAACACGTCACAGAGTTTAAGGTGGTCAGTGATTGTATCACTGCAAAATATAACAGACACTATTCGCTTCTAATTCTTCTGACCCTCGCTGCTATAGTTGACACTTGACTGACATAGAATCTGTATCCAAATCCTGCTACACGCCTTTAACATACATTTTCAGCCTTTGCACATATGTCACATAAAATACTGCAAAAAACTTTAATTCATGCGTTGACTATTGTAATTCTCTTCCTAAAGGTTTTCCTCTAATTCAAAAAATCCATTCTGAATGCAGCGGCTAGACTAGACTACTTTTCCTTGCAAAACGTTCTTCTACTGGTGGTCCGCACTGTCTGTCCAACACTGTGGTCTCAGTCTCTTTCATTACCTGCCCCCATGCCCCCATTGCTGGTTAAAAATCTTTTTTCGGGCAACACCTTCCCTTGCCTGCAAATCTTCTATCATACATCTCATGGAATGTGTCAAATTCCTAAAACACTCTTTTAAACTGTTCAATCAAACATGCATTTATTTTCATTCTATACGCAAACAACATTCCAAATTCTAAAACCAATATTGCAGTGTTGCTATATCATTTAGCCCCAAAAAACATTTATTCCCATTGCATTCTGGCTGGACCAATATACACTATGTGACAATCATGTATCTTATTTTCTTTTTTTTTTAAACATACATGTTTATTGTTTATTTAAACACGTTTACACGTATGAAATATAAGCAAGGAGTTGTATATATGAAGAAGAACATAAATACATGAGGATAAAATGTTAACAACATTTGTAAACTCATAATAAATAAAATGAAGTAAAATCCAAATGTAGATTTGGTGTATACAATTCAAAGAGAAAAAGCTTGTAGGTGAGGGGAGACATACAGGGGGTTGAGGGGGAAGAGAAGGGAGGTATCTGAGGAGGGAAAGAGAAAAATAAAGATAAATGAATTTGTCTATGGTCAATGGAACAAGAGACTGGTATATTTAGTCAGTCATCTCCAATCAAAAAGAAGTATGTAGATAATAAGTTAAGATAAGAGAATGTCAAATAGTAGAAAGGGGCAGTTCTGCTTCATAAAAGGATGTCCAAGGGTTCCACACAGTTTTGAATTGAATTGGAGTAACGTTGAGGGTGGCGGTTATACTTTCCAAGCGGTATGTTGACCAAATAGAATTTGTGGTTGCAGTAAGTGAGGGTGGGATCGAGCTCTTCCAGTGCGAAGCAATCTGGCACTTAACTGCATTCAGAATATGCCTAATTAGTTTTTGGGTTGGGCGGGATATATTAGGGAGAGGTCTAGGGAGTAATGAAAAGAGCGGTGTTTCAGGAATTTGAATATGAGTAATGGAAGATATCAACTTATGGACTTGTTGCCAGTATGAAATTATCTTGGGACAGGACCACCAAACGTGCAGCAGGGAGCCTCTACAACCACACTCCCTCCAACATCTGTCTGAGTAGGCTGGGAATATAGTATGAAGACGCGATGGGACCAAGTACCATCTACTATATATTTTGAATGAATTTTCTTTGATTCGAACAGAGATAAAGGTTTTAGCCAGATTGGTTCTAATCTTTGTCCATTCTTTAGAATCTATCATCTCTCCTGTGTCTTTTCCCCATGCGAGTTCATGTGGTTCTTTAGATGGAAGGCCAAAATTATTTATTTATTGGTATAATGTGGGTATGAGGCCTCTCGTTGAGATTGGGTGTTTGCAGAATGATTCTAGGGGAGAGCACTGATCTGTGAGGGCTGGTGTATCTTATTTTCTTATGGTTGTATGCTTGCAAGCAGGGCCCTCTTATCTCTTTGTCTGATTGGTAATAGTAATTGCATTATTACTCTGTTTGTTCCCAATTGAAACTTGTGGTGCATTATGCTGGCGCAATAGAAAAAACTGTTTATAAGAAAGGAAATAAATATGTCAAGTGGGTGCAACAGAGTCCCTACCACTCCAGCCAACCTTATCTACATCAGTACATTGAGAGTTTTAAAGGGATCACTGACAAAAAAGGGAGACAGATAGCGTTGTCATCATATGCTGTTTAATTGCTGCACAGTGCAATCAGGGTGAACAGACAGGATGATTTTTTAATAGTAGAAACTGTAAATTCTGCCAGTTTTTAAATAAATAAATAAATAAATAAATATATAAATAAAGCTCTATGTCCTTCCATGGCAACTGGTGCACTTTAATTATTGATGTTAAAATTTACCCATACTGTCCTCTTACTATATTCCTACTTTGTTTCTTAATAGTACCTGAAACAGTGAAGAACCTTACAGCAGAGAATATCACTACCACTTCTGTATCTCTGAGCTGGCAGCCACCTATTGGAAATGCAAGTTCTTATATCATAGAAATCTTGGAAGATTCAACATTCAGTGTAACTGTGGACACAACATCTGCTACAATAGGGAAACTGATCCCTGGATATTATTACACATTCCTGGTCTCTGCTCTTGCTGTAGGGGAGTTAAAAGGGGAGAGTTCTCCAGTAGCTGTTTATACCAGTAAGTGTGTTTTAGGAGAGGTAATTTAACTTTTCAAATCTAAATCCTATTATGGTATGAGGAAAACAAATAATTAAGCAAAAAGCCCGTTGCATGTCTTCTAGACATATATGAAGGATATCAGTACACAATACATTCAGGCTCCATTCCTCTTAAAAGCATAATTTCAGTAGTACTAAACTTTTCCCAAAAAAACACATCTTATACCTGAAGTTTTGTTTTGCAGTGCTGAGCCAGTTTTGGCCTTTCTAATTTGCTCTAGCCTGCTGTAGGTTTTCTTGATATCTATGATGAACCTTTGTCTTTCACTGATGTCTTTGATATAAGTCTAATGTAAAGTTCCAAAATAAACCTAAATGACAACAAGGATAACTTGATAATTGCAAAATCAGGGGGAAAAAATGCATCCCATAGAAAATCCCATCACCATCCCTTGCCTATGTCAGCTAGAGCTGGTGATAGTATAACAGGGAAACCCTTTAGTGGTACCAAAAGGACTTAGGCCTGTCAGCAGGTCTGAATTCCCTAGGGTGTTTGGGTTAGTAAAATAAGCACTAGGACTATACTAAAAGCCATGAGGTGAAGGTATGATTTAAAAATAAATGTTTAAATTTTATAGAAACTTTTTTACATCATGCACTACTTATCCAGGGCATGCTGGATCCTGTAGTGCACCTTGGTAAAATGTGAAGAATAGAAACACATGGTAAAAAAAAAAATTCTAAGCAAAGTCACCCCCACACATCCCTCTATAATCAGATTCATGCATTTCAGTGCTTCAGAAAATAAAAAAAACATTATTGTTCCCCAAACAACTTGCTCTGTCAAGAGTGGCAACAAAAATGACCAATAATCTGCATCGCATTCATATTTATAAGTTTCACAACTTGACATCAGAGTGTCAGACTTTTCCCACGTATAAATATGATTGTTCACATACTTTATTTAACTAACAGTACACAATAGTAGACTCCCCTCCTATTTGAACAGTTGGGAGAAATTTTTAAAGCAATGCTTCTAAACAACTAAACTTTTTGAAAAACAAATTTATCCTCTTGCACAGTTTCCTTCAGTCAGCTGAAAGTCTGTTTGATATCTGTGACAGACCACTGTCTTATATTGATGTCTACGATATAAGTATAAGGAATATGAACTAAATAAATCACTTGTTCACAAAGGTCAACTTTATGATGGTATTAGAAGTTCAAGACCAGAAATCTGTTTCAGTCAGAGCTCTTTCCTTTAATGGAAAAGGCGTAATTTGCTACAAAGATAAATCAATGTGGATCTGTTGTAATGGGTTACATAAGTTCCCTGTAAAGTTTACTGATTTTTGAAAAAGTCTTTTAAAAGCAATACAATGTCCTCCTACCTGTTAACTCAACTGAACAATTGCATTATATAGCAAACACCAGGTTAAACTGAATATGTGGGTAGTCCTAAGGCTTTTTTCCCACCCACATATTCTTTGTCAGTTGTCACAACCAGAAGCATTGCAGGAAATGCTCCAGTAAAAGATTCCCCCTTGCAATGGAGAAACCATACTCTGCTTTCCTGAAATATTGAAATGTAAGTCATGAAGGTGCAGCTAAGGCTTCACTGCACTGGCCTCTTTACTCCACTATTTTGCAAACAAAAAAAAAGTAATTGTGTAAACTGACAAAGAGGTTTAGGTAGATAGTGTTTTCTTTATGTGCTATTTACAATACGGTAAACTCTTCAATGTATTTCCTTAATGGGTTTACAAGTAGGTTGAGCATTTTGATTGTTATAGAAAACTTTAAAGTCAACTAAACATTGAAAAACTCCATGTCACCAATGGTGGCTGGTTCACTTTAAGTATTATTTTTAAAGTATACAACATACTCTCCTATTAAACTTTGTTTCTTAATAGTTCCTGAAATAGTGAAGAACCTAGCAGCAGAGAATATCACTACCACTTCTGTATCTCTGAGCTGGCAGCCACCTGTTGGAAATGCAAGTTCTTATATCATAGAAATTTTGGAGAATTCAACATTCAGTGTGACTGTAAGCGCAACCTCTGCTACAATTGATCAACTGACTCCTGGGAATTATTACACATTCCTGGTCTCTACACTTGTTGGAGAAACAGTAAAAGGGAAAAGTTCTGAAATAACTAATTATACCAGTAAGTGTCTTAAAGAATGGTTAGGATAATTTTTAAAATATATTATTTATTGTGTTATAAGTCAATCGAATGATATAAGTAGTTAGATATCTTGATGCAAAAAAACACAGTGTTATTAATTATGCTAGATTTCACAAAAAAAATCTTAAAACTGAAGGTTTTATATGCAGGGCTTAGGTGGTTTCTCCTTTCTATATTTTTGTAGCCTGTTATATGACTTCCTGCCATCTATAACATGATATATGTATTTCATTGATATCTGTAATGTCAGTCTAGAACAGGATTGCTAAATAAGTCAATAGATCAAAACAGCAAATATGTGATGGATTGGCTTTAAGAGAAGCTCCAGAACAAAGATATATTTCTGCTACATGCCACTAATTCCAAGAAATTGGCTAGAATTGCAGCAAGGATGATTGCAACTGACATGTTGTGTTGGATTGCAAGAATTTTAATTCATTTCTACAATAGATTAGCAAATTAAAAGCATTGCTATAAGGATGACAAAAGGTTCCTCCCAAATTTTCATCCAGGAAAGCATCCTTAACGTACTGTGTTCTGTTAATTAAATTATACATTTTGGCAGTGCCAATTCTTTCTTCCAACCCCAGTCGACAATGACCGTTCTCAAACACTAAGAAGTGTTGCAAGTGTTGATTCAAAGTTTAGAATCAAGTGCTGCAGAAATTATGGTCTACCTCTTGCAAAGTACTGACCGTTAAGTCAAGCAGTCATAGCTGAGTGTCTATAGCTTCAGCCTCCCAACACTAGAATCGCATTATTTATGGAAAATGTTGGAATGAACGGAAGCACTAACAATGAGGATGTGATATAGTGTTGTCCTCTTTTGCTTTTTATAATACTGTCAGTTCCACAAAGTGACCCCATTCCTGGGTGAGCAGTTAGGTGGAAAACTTTGTATGTTTTAGAAAACTGACAATAACAAAATTTTTAAGAAAGTCTCTCGTCTCATGAGGTTCTTTATGTATTGATTTTAAAATATACAGCATACTCTCCTATTAATTTATTTCTACCTTGTTTCTTATTAGTACCTGAAATAGTGAAGAACCTTGCAGCAGAGAATATCACAACCACTTCTGTATCTCTGAGCTGGAAGCCACCTGTTGGAAACGCAAGTTCTTATATCATAGAAATCTTGGAAAATTCAACATTCAGTGTTACTGTAAACACAACCTCTGCTACAATTGATCAACTGACTCCTGGGAATTATTACACATTCCTGGTCTCTACACTTGTTGGAGAAACAGTAAAAGGGAAAAGTTCTGAAATAACTCATTATACCAGTAAGTGTCTTAAAGAATGGTTAGGATAATTTTTAAAATATATTATTTATTGTGTGATAAGTCAATCAAATGATATAAGTAGTTAGATATCTTGATACAAAAAAACACAGTGTTGTTAATTGTGCTAGATTTCACAAAAAAATCTTTAACCTGAAGGTTTTATATGCAGGGCTTAGGTGGTTTGTCCTTTCTATATTTTTGTAGCCTGTTATATGACTTCCTGGCATCTATACCATGATATATGTATTTCATTGATATCTGTAATGTCAGTCTAAAACAGGATTGCTAAATAAGTCAATAGATCAAAACAGCAAATATGTGATGGATTGGCTTTAAGAGAAGCTCCAGAACAAAGATATATTCTGCTACATGCCTCTAATTCCAAGAAATAGGCTAGAATTGCAATAAGGATGATTGCAAGTGACCTGTTGTGTTGGATTGCAAGAGTTTTAATTCATTTTTACTATAGATTAGCAAATTAAAAGCATTGCTATAAAAATGACAAAAGGTTCCTCCCAAATTTTCATCCAGTTAACATCCTTAACGTATTGTGTTCTGTTAATTAAATTATACATTTTGGAAGTGACAATTCTTTCTTTCAACCCCAGTCGACAATGACCGTTCTCAAACAGTAAGAAGTGTTGCAAGTGCTGATTCAAAGTTTAGAATCAAGTGCTGCAGAAATTATGGTCTACTTCTTGCAAAGTACTGACCAATAAGTCAAGCAGTCATAGCTGAGTGTCTATAGCTTCAGCCTCCCAACACTACAATCGCATTATTTATGGAAAATGTTGGAATGAACGGAAGCACTAACAATGAGTATGTGATATAGTGTTGTCCTCTATTGCTATTTATCATACTGTCAGTTCCACAAAGTGACCCCATTCCTGGGTGAGCAGTTAGGTGGAAAACTTTGTATGTTTTAGAAAACTGACAATAACAAAATTTTTAAGAAAGTCTCTCGTCTCATGAGGTTCTTTATGTATTGATTTTAAAATATACAGCATACTCTCCTATTAATATATTTCTACCTTGTTTCTTATTAGTACCTGAAATTGTGAACAACCTTGCAGCAGAGAATATCACCACCACTTCTGTATCTCTGAGCTGGCAGCCACCTGTTGGAAATGCAAGTTCTTATATCATAGAAATCTTGGAAAATTCAACATTCAGTGTAACTGTAAACACAACCTCTGCTACAATTGATCAACTGACTCCTGGGAATTATTACACATTCCTGGTCTCTACACTTGTTGGAGAAACAGTAAAAGGGAAAAGTTCTGAAATAACTAAATGTACCAGTAAGTGTCTTAAAAAAGGGTTAGGATCATTTTTAAAATATATTATTTATTGTGTTATAAGTCAATCAAATGATATAAGTAGTTAGATGTCTTGATAAAAAAAAACCACAGTGTTATTAATTATGCTAGATTTCACATAAAAATCTTAAACCTGAAGGTTTTATATGCAGGGCTTAGGTGGTTTCTCCTTTTCTATTTGCTTGTAGCCTGTTATATGACTTCCTGGCATCTATAACGTGATATATGTATTTCATTGATATCTGTAATGTCTTTCTAAAACAGGATTGCTAAATAAGACAATAGATCAAAACAGCAAATATGTGATGGATTGGCTTTAAGAGAAGCTCCAGAACAAAGATATATTTCTGCTACATGCCACTAATTCCAAGAAATAGGCTAGAATTGACACAAGGATGATTGCAAGTGACCTGCTGTGTTGGATTGCAAGATTTTTAATTCATTTTTACTATAGATTAGCAAATTAAAAGCATTGCTATAAAGATGACAAAAGGTTCCTCACAAATTTTCATCCAGGAAACATCCTTAACGTATTGTGTTCTGTTAATTAAATTATACATTTTGGCATTGCCAATTCTTTCTTCCAACCCCAGTAGACAATGACCGTTCTCAAACAGTAAGAAGTGTTGCAAGTGTTGATTCAAAGTTTAGAATCAAGTGCTGCAGAAATTATGGTCTACCTCTTGCAAAGTACTGACCGTTAAGTCAAGCAGTCATAGCTGAGTGTCTATAGCTTCAGCCTCCCAACACTAGAATCGCATTATTTATGGAAAATGTTGGAATGAACGGAAGCACTAACAATGAGGATGTGATATAGTGTTGTCCTCTTTTGCTTTTTATAATACTGTCAGTTCCACAAAGTGACCTCATTCCTGGGTGAGCAGTTAGGTGGAAAACTTTTTATGTTTTAGAAAACTGACAATAACAAAATTTTTAAGAAAGTCTCTCGTCTCATGAGGTTCTTTATGTATTGATTTTAAAATATACAGCATACTCTCCTATTAATTTATTTCTACCTTGTTTCTTATTAGTACCTGAAATAGTGAAGAACCTTGCAGCAGAGAATATCACTACCACTTCTGTATCTCTGAGCTGGCAGCCACCTGTTGGAAATGCAAGTTCTTATATCATAGAAATTTTGGAAAATTCAACATTCAGTGTGACTGTAAGCACAACCTCTGCTACAATTGATCAACTGACTCCTGGGAATTATTACACATTCCTGGTCTCTACACTTGTTGGAGAAACAGTAAAAGGGAAAAGTTCTGAAATAACTCATTATACCAGTAAGTGTCTTAAAGAATGGTTAGGATAATTTTTAAAATATATTATTTATTGTGTTATAAGTCAATCAAATGATATAAGTAGTTAGATTTCTTGATACAAAAAAACACAGTGTTGTTAATTGTGCTAGATTTCACAAAAAAATCTTAAACCTGAAGGTTTTATATGCAGGGCTTAGGTGGTTTGTCCTTTCTATATTTTTGTAGCCTGTTATATGACTTCCTGGCATCTATACCATGATATATGTATTTCATTGATATCTGTAATGTCAGTCTAATACAGGATTGCTAAATAAGACAATAGATCAAAACAGCAAATATGTGATGGATTGGCTTTAAGAGAAGCTCCAGAACAAAGATATATTTCTGCTACATGCCACTAATTCCAAGAAATAGGCTAGAATTGACACAAGGATGATTGCAAGTGACCTGTTGTGTTGGATTGCAAGATTTTTAAGTCATTTTTACTATAGATTAGCAAATTAAAAGCATTGCTATAAAGATGACAAAAGGTTACTCACAAATTTTCATCCAGGAAACATCCTTAATGTATTGTGTTCTGTTAATTAAATTATACATTTTGGCAGTGCCAATTCTTTCTTCCAAACCCAGTCGACAATGACCGTTCTCAAACAGTAAGATGTGTTGCAATTGTTGATTCAAAGTTTAGACTCAAGTGCTGCAGAAAAGATGGTCTACTTCTTGCAAACCGTTAAGTCAAGCAGTCATAGCTGAGTGTCTATAGCTTCAGTCTCCCAACACTAGAATCACATTATTTATGGAAAATGTTGGACTGAACGGAAGCACTAACAATGAGGATGTGATATAGTGTTGTCCTCTATTGCTATTTATCATACTGTCAGTTCCACAAAGTGACCCCATTCCTGGTTGAGCAGTTAGGTGGAAAACTTTGTATGTTTTAGAAAACTGACAATAACAACATTTTTGAAGAAAGTCTCTCGTCTCATGAGGTTCTTTATGTATTGATTTTAAAATATACTGCATACTTTCCTATTAATATATTTCTACCTTGTTTCTTATTAGTACCTGATATTGTGAAGAACCTTGCAGCAGAGAATACCACTACCACTTCTGTATCTCTGAGCTGGCAGCCACCTGTTGGAAATGCAAGTTCTTATATCATAGAAATCTTGGAAAATTCAACATTCAGTGCAACTGTAAACACAACCTCTGCTACAATTGATCAACTGACTCCTGGGAATTATTACACATTCCTGGTCTCTACACTTGTTGGAGAAACAGTAAAAGGGAAAAGTTCTGAAATAACTAATTATACCAGTAAGTGTCTTAAAAAAGGGTTAGGATAATTTTTAAAATATATTATTTATTGTGTTATAAGTCAATCAAATGATATAAGTAGTTAGATATCTTGATAAAAAAAACACAGTGTTATTAATTATGCTAGATTTCACAAAAAAATCTTAAACCTGAAGGTTTTATATGCAGGGCTTAGGTGGTTTATCCTTTCTATATTTTTGTAGCCTGTTATATGACTTCCTGGCATCTATACCATGATATATGTAATTCATTGATATCTGTAATGTCAGTCTAAAACAGGATTGCTAAATAAGTCAATAGATCAAAACAGCAAATATGTGATGGATTGGCTTTAAGAGAAGCTCCAGAACAAAGATATATTTCTGCTACATGCCACTAATTCCAAGAAATAGGCTAGAATTGCAACAAGGATGATTGCAAGTGACCTGTTGTGTTGGATTGCAAGAGTTTTAATTCATTTTTACTATAGATTAGCAAATTAAAAGCATTGCTATAAAGATGACAAAAGGTTCCTCACAAATTTTCATCCAGGAAACATCCTTAACGTATTGTGTTCTGTTAATTAAATTATACATTTTGGCAGTGCCAATTCTTTCTTCCAACCCCAGTCGACAATGACCGTTCTGAAACAGTAAGATGTGTTGCAAGTGTTGATTCAAAGTTTAGAATCAAGTGCTGCAGAAATTATGGTCTACCTCTTGCAAAGTACTGACCGTTAAGTCAAGCAGTCATAGCTGAGTGTCTATAGCTTCAGCCTCCCAACACTACAATCGCATTATTTATGGAAAATGTTGGAATGAATGGAAGCACTAACAATGAGGATGTGATATAGTGTTGTCCTCTATTGCTATTTATAATACTGTCAGTTCCACAAAGTGACCCCATTCCTGGGTGAGCAGTTATGTGGAAAACTTTGTATGTTTTAGAAAACTGACAATAACAACATTTTTGAAGAAAGTCTCTCGTCTCATGAGGTTCTTTATGTATTGATTTTAAAATATACAGCATACTTTCCTATTAATATATTTCTACCTTGTTTCTTATTAGTACCTGATATTGTGAAGAACCTTGCAGCAGAGAATATCACTACCACTTCTGTATCTCTGAGCTGGCGGCCACCTGTTGGAAATGCAAGTTCTTATATCATAGAAATCTTGGAAAATTCAACATTCAGTGCAACTGTAAACACAACCTCTGCTACAATTGATCAACTGACTCCTGGGAATTATTACACATTCCTGGTCTCTACACTTGTTGGAGAAACAGTAAAAGGGAAAAGTTCTGAAATAACTAATTATACCAGTAAGTGTCTTAAAAAAGGGTTAGGATAATTTTTAAAATATGTTATTTATTGTGTTATAAGTCATTCAAATGATATAAGTAGTTAGATATCTTGATAAAAAAAACACAGTGTTATTAATTATGCTAGATTTCACAAAAAAATCTTAAACCTGAAAGTTTTATATGCAGGGCTTAGGTGGTTTGTCCTTTCTATATTTTTGTAGCCTGTTATATGACTTCCTGGCATCTATAACGTGATATATGTATTTCATTGATATCTGTAATGTCAGACTAAAACAGGATTGCTAAATAAGTCAATAGATCAAAACAGCAAATATGTGATGGATTGGCTTTAAGAGAAGCTCCAGAACAAAGATATATTTCTGCTACAGGCCACTAATTCCAAGAAATAGGCTAGAATTGCAGCAAGGATTATTGCAAGTGACCTGTTGTGTTGGATTGCAAGAGTTTTAATTCATTTTTACTATAGATTAGCAAATTAAAAGCATTGCTATAAAGATGACAAAAGGTTCCTCACAAATTTTCATCCAGGAAACATCCTTAACGTATTGTGTTCTGTTAATTAAATTATACATTTTGGCAGTGCCAATTCTTTCTTCCAACCCCAGTCGACAATGACCGTTCTCAAACAGTAAGAAGTGTTGCAAGTGTTGATTCAAAGTTTAGAATCAAGTGCTGCAGAAATTATGGTCTACCTCTTGCAAAGTACTGACCTTTAAGTCAAGCAGTCATAGCTGAGTGTCTATAGCTTCAGCCTCCCAACACTACAATCGCATTATTTATGGAAAATGTTGGAATGAACGGAAGCACTAAAAATGAGGATGGGATATAGTGTTGTCCTCTATTGCTATTTATAATACTGTCAGTTCCACAAAAAGACCCCATTCCTGGATTAGCAGTTAGGTGGAAAACTTTGTATGTTTTAGAAAACTGACAATAACAACATTTTTGAAGAAAGTCTCTCGTCTCATGAGGTTCTTTATGTATTGATTTTAAAATATACAGCATACTCTCCTATTAATAAATTTCTACCTTGTTTCTTATTAGTACCTGAAATAGTGAAGAACCTTGCAGCAGAGAATATAACTACCACTTCTGTATCTCTGAGCTGGCAGCCACCTGTTGGAAATGCAAGTTCTTATATCATAGAAATCTTGGAAAATTCAACATTCAGTGTTACTGTAAACACAACCTCTGCTACAATTGATCAACTGACTCCTGGGAATTATTACACATTCCTGGTCTCTACACTTGTTGGAGAAACAGTAAAAGGGAAAAGTTCTGAAATAACTAATTATACCAGTAAGTGTCTTAAAGAAGGGTTAGGATAATTTTTAAAATATATTATTTATTGTGTTATAAGTCAATCAAATGATATAAGTAGTTAGATATCTTGATGCAAAAAAACAGAGTGTTATTAATTATGCTAGATTTCACAAAAAAATCTTAAACCTGAAGGTTTTATATGCAGGGCTTAGGCGGTTTCTCCTTTCTATATTTTTGCAGTCTGTTATATGACTTCCTGGCATCTATAACATGATATATGTATTTCATTGATATCTGTAATGTCAGTCTAAAACAGGATTGCTAAATAAGTCAATAGATCAAAACAGCAAATATGTGATGGATTGGCTTTAAGAGAAGCTCCAGAACAAAGATATATTTCTGCTACATGCCACTAATTCCAAGAAATAGGCTAGAATTGCAACAAGGATGATTGCAAGTGACCTGTTGTGTTGGATTGCAAGAGTTTTAATTCATTTTTACTATAGATTAGCAAATTAAAAGCATTGCTATAAAGATGACAAAAGGTTCCTCACAAATTTTCATCCAGGAAACATCCTTAACGTATTGTGTTCTGTTAATTAAATTATACATTTTGGCAGTGCCAATTCTTTCTTCCAACCCCAGTCAACAATGACCGTTCTCAAACAGTAAGAAGTGTTGCAAGTGTTGATTCAAAGTTTAGAATCAAGTGCTGCAGAAATTATGGTCTACCTCTTACAAAGTACTGACCGTTAAGTCAAGCAGTCATAGCTGAGTGTCTATAGCTTCAGCCTCCCAACACTAGAATCGCATTATTTATGGAAAATGTTGGAATGAACGGAAGCACTAACAATGAGGATGGGATATAGTGTTGTCCTCAATTGCTATTTATAATACTGTCAGTTCCACAAAGTGACCCCATTCCTGGGTGAGCAGTTAGGTGGAAAACTTTGTATGTTTTAGAAAACTGACAATAACAACATTTTTAAAGAAAGTCTCTCATCTCATGAGGTTCTTTATGTATTGATTTTAAAATATACAGCATACTCTCCTATTAATATATTTCTACCTTGTTTCCTATTAGTACCTGAAATAGTGAAGAACCTTGCAGCAGAGAATATCACTACCACTTCTGTATATTTGAGGTGGCAGCCACCTGTTGGAAATGCAAGTTCTTATATCATAGAAATCTTGGAAAATTCAACATTCAGTGTAACTGTAAACACAACCTCTGCTACAATTGATCAACTGACTCCTGGGAATTATTACACATTCCTGGTCTTTACACTTGTTGGAGAAACAGTAAAAGGGAAAAGTTCTGAAATAGCTAATTATACCAGTAAGTGTCTTAAAGAAGGGTTAGGATAATTTTTAAAATATATTATTTATTGTGTTATAAGTTAATCAAATGATATAAGTAGTTAGATATCTTGATAAAAAAAACACAGTGTTATTAATTATGCTAGATTTCACAAAAAAATCTTAAATTGAAGGTTTTATATGCAGGGCTTAGGTGGTTTGTCCTTTCTATATTTTTGTAGCCTGTTATATGACTTCCTGGCATCTATAACGTGATATATGTAGTTCATTGATATCTGTAATGTCAGTCTAAAACAGGATTGCCAAATAAGTCAATATATCAAAACAGCAAATATGTGATAGATTGGCTTTAAGAGAAGCTCCAGAACAAAGATATATTCCTGCTACATGCCACTAATTCCAAGAAATAGGCTATAATTGCAGCAAGGATGATTGCAATTTACCTGTTGTGTTGGATTGCAAGAGTTTTAATTCATTTTTACTATAGATTAGCAAATTAAAAGCATTCCTATAAAGATGACAAAAGGTTCCTCCCAAATTTTCATCCAGGAAAGCATCCTTAACGTACTGTGTTCTGTTAATTAAATTATACATTTTGGCAGTGCCAATTCTTTCTTCCAACCCCAATCGACAATGACCGTTCTGAAACAGTAAGATGTGTTGCAAGTGTTGATTCAAAGTTTAGAATCAAGTACTGCAGAAATTATGGTCTACCTCTTGCAAAGTACTGATCTTTAAGTCAAGCAGTCATAGCTGAGTGTCTATAGCTTCAGCCTCCCAACACTAGAATCGCATTATTTATGGAAAATGTTGGAATGAACAGAAGCACTAACAATGAGGATGTGATATAGTGTTGTCCTCTTTTGCTATTTATAATACTGTCAGTTCCACAAAGTGACCCCATTCCTGGGTGAGCAGTTAGTTGGAAAACTTTGTATGTTTTAGAAAACTGACAATAACAACATTTTTGAAGAAAGTCTCTCTTCTCATGAGGTTCTTTATGTATTGATTTTAAAATATACAGCATACTCTCCTATTAATATATTTCTACCTTGTTTCTTATTAGTACCTGATATTGTGAAGAACCTTGCAGCAGAGAATATCACTACCACTTCTGTATCTCTGAGTTGGCAGCCACCTGTTGGAAATGCAAGTTCTTATATCATAGAAATCTTGGAAAATTCAACATTCAGTGCAACTGTAAACACAACCTCTGCTACAATTGATCAACTGACTCCTGGGAATTATTACACATTCCTGGTCTCTACACTTGTTGGAGAAACAGTGAAAGGGAAAAGTTCTGAAATAACTAATTATACCAGTAAGGGTCTTAAAGAAGGGTTAGGATAATTTTTAAAATATATTATTTATTGTGTTATAAGTCAATCAAATGATATAAGTAGTTAGATATCTTGATGCAAAAAAACACAGTGTTATTAATTATGCTAGATTTTACAAAAAAATCTTAAACCTGATGGTTTTATATGCAGGGCTTAGGCGGTTTCTCCTTTCTATATTTTTGCAGTCTGTTATATGACTTCCTGGCATCTATAACATGATATATGTATTTCATTGATATCTGTAATGTCAGTCTAAAACAGGATTGCTAAATAAGTCAATAGATCAAAACAGCAAATATGTGATGGATTGGCTTTAAGAGAAGCTCCAGAACAAACATATATTTCTGCTACATGCCACTAATTCCAAGAAATAGGCTAGAATTGCAGCAAGGATGATTGCAAGTGACCTGTTGTGTTGGATTGCAAGAGTTTTAATTCATTTTTACTATAGATTAGCAAATTAAAAGCATTGCTATAAAGATGACAAAAGGTTCCTCACAAATTTTCATCCAGGAAACATCCTTAACGTATTGTGTTCTGTTAATTAAATTATACATTTTGGCAGTGCCAATTCTTTCTTCCAACCCCAGTCAACAATGACCGTTCTCAAACAGTAAGAAGTGTTGCAAGTGTTGATTCAAAGTTTAGAATCAAGTGCTGCAGAAATTATGGTCTACCTCTTACAAAGTACTGACCGTTAAGTCAAGCAGTCATAGCTGAGTGTCTATAGCTTCAGCCTCCCAACACTACAATCGCATTATTTATGGAAAATGTTGGAATGAACGGAAGCACTAACAATGAGGATGTGATATAGTGTTGTCCTCTATTGCTATTTATAATACTGTCAGTTCCACAAAGTGACCCCATTCCTGGGTGAGCAGTTATGTGGAAAACTTTGTATGTTTTAGAAAACTGACAATAACAACATTTTTGAAGAAAGTCTCTCGTCTCATGAGGTTCTTTATGTATTGATTTTAAAATATACAGCATACTTTCCTATTAATATATTTCTACCTTGTTTCTTATTAGTACCTGATATTGTGAAGAACCTTGCAGCAGAGAATATCACCACCACTTCTGTATCTCTGAGCTGGCGGCCACCTGTTGGAAATGCAAGTTCTTATATCATAGAAATCTTGGAAAATTCAACATTCAGTGCAACTGTAAACACAACCTCTGCTACAATTGATCAACTGACTCCTGGGAATTATTACACATTCCTGGTCTCTACACTTGTTGGAGAAACAGTGAAAGGGAAAAGTTCTGAAATAACTAATTATACCAGTAAGTGTCTTAAAGAAGGGTTAGGATAATTTTTAAAATATATTATTTATTGTGTTATAAGTCAATCAAATGATATAAGTAGTTAGATATCTTGATGCAAAAAAACAGAGTGTTATTAATTATGCTAGATTTTACAAAAAAATCTTAAACCTGATGGTTTTATATGCAGGGCTTAGGCGGTTTCTCCTTTCTATATTTTTGCAGTCTGTTATATGACTTCCTGGCATCTATAACATGATATATGTATTTCATTGATATCTGTAATGTCAGTCTAAAACAGGATTGCTAAATAAGTCAATAGATCAAAACAGCAAATATGTGATGGATTGGCTTTAAGAGAAGCTCCAGAACAAACATATATTTCTGCTACATGCCACTAATTCCAAGAAATAGGCTAGAATTGCAGCAAGGATGATTGCAAGTGACCTGTTGTGTTGGATTGCAAGAGTTTTAATTCATTTTTACTATAGATTAGCAAATTAAAAGCATGGCTATAAAGATGACAAAAGGTTCCTCACAAATTTTCATCCAGGAAACATCCTTAACGTATTGTGTTCTGTTAATTAAATTATACATTTTGGCAGTGCCAATTCTTTCTTCCAACCCCAGTCAACAATGACCGTTCTCAAACAGTAAGAAGTGTTGCAAGTGTTGATTCAAATTTTAGAATCAAGTGCTGCAGAAATTATGGTCTACCTCTTACAAAGTACTGACCGTTAAGTCAAGCAGTCATAGCTGAGTGTCTATAGCTTTAGCCTCCCAACACTACAATCGCATTATTTATGGAAAATGTTGGAATGAACGGAAGCACTAACAATGAGGATGTGATATAGTGTTGTCCTCTATTGCTATTTATAATACTGTCAGTTCCACAAAGTGACCCCATTCCTGGGTGAGCAGTTATGTGGAAAACTTTGTATGTTTTAGAAAACTGACAATAACAACATTTTTGAAGAAAGTCTCTCATCTCATGAGGTTCTTTATGTATTGATTTTAAAATATACAGCATACTTTCCTATTAATATATTTCTACCTTGTTTCTTATTAGTACCTGATATTGTGAAGAACCTTGCAGCAGAGAATATCACCACCACTTCTGTATCTCTGAGCTGGCGGCCACCTGTTGGAAATGCAAGTTCTTATATCATAGAAATCTTGGAAAATTCAACATTCAGTGCAACTGTAAACACAACCTCTGCTACAATTGATCAACTGACTCCTGGGAATTATTACACATTCCTGGTCTCTACACTTGTTGGAGAAACAGTAAAAGGGAAAAGTTCTGAAATAACTAATTATACCAGTAAGTGTCTTAAAAAAGGGTTAGGATAATTTTTAAAATATGTTATTTATTGTGTTATAAGTCATTCAAATGATATAAGTAGTTAGATATCTTGATAAAAAAACACAGTGTTATTAATTATGCTAGATTTCACAAAAAAATCTTAAACCTGAAGGTTTTATATGCAGGGCTTAGGTGGTTTGTCCTTTCTATATTTTTGTAGCCTGTTATATGACTTCCTGGCATCTATAACGTGATATATGTATTTCATTGATATCTGTAATGTTAGTCTAAACTGGATTGCTAAATAAGTCAATAGATCAAAACAGCAAATATGTGATGGATTGGCTTTAAGAGAAGCTCCAGAACAAAGATATATTTCTGCTACATGCCACTAATTCCAAGAAATAGGCTATAATTGCAGCAAGGATTATTGCAAGTGACCTGTTGTGTTGGATTGCAAGAGTTTTAATTCATTTTTACTATAGATTAGCAAATTAAAAGCATTGCTATAAAGATGACAAAAGGTTCCTCACAAATTTTCATCCAGGAAACATCCTTAACGTATTGTGTTCTGTTAATTAAATTATACATTTTGGCAGTGCCAATTCTTTCTTGCAACCCCAGTCGACAATGACCGTTCTCAAACAGTAAGAAGTGTTGCAAGTGTTGATTCAAAGTTTAGGATCAAGTGCTGCAGAAATTATGGTCTACCTCTTGCAAAGTACTGACCGTTAAGTCAACCAGTCATAGCTGAGTGTCTATTGCTTCAGCCTCCCAACACTACAATCGCATTATTTATGGAAAATGTTGGAAAGAACGGAAGCACTAACAATGAGGATGTTATATAATGTTGTCCTCTTTTGCTATTTATAATACTGTCAGTTCCACAAAGTGACCCCATTCCTGGGTGAGCAGTTAGTTGGAAAACTTTGTATGTTTTAGAAAACTGACAATAACAACATTTTTGAAGAAAGTCTCTCTTCTCATGAGGTTCTTTATGTATTGATTTTAAAATATACAGCATACTTTCCTATTAATATATTTCTACCTTGTTTCTTATTAGTACCTGATATTGTGAAGAACCTTGCAGCAGAGAATACCACTACCACTTCTGTATCTCTGAGCTGGCAGCCACCTGTTGGAAATACAAGTTCTTATATCATAGAAATCTTGGAAAATTCAACATTCAGTGCAACTGCAAACACAACCTCTGCTACAATTGATCAACTGACTCCTGGGAATTATTACACATTCCTGGTCTCTACACTTGTTGGAGAAACAGTAAAAGGGAAAAGTTCTGAAATAACTAATTATACCAGTAAGTGTCTTAAAGAAGGGTTAGGATAATTTTAAAAATATATTATTTATTGTGTTATAAGTCAATCAAATGATATAAGTAGTTAGATATCTTGATGCAAAAAAACACAGTGTTATTAATTATGCTAGATTTCACAAAAAAATCTTAAACCTGAAGGTTTTATATGCAGGGCTTAGGTGGTTTGTCCTTTCTATTTTCTTGTAGCCTACTATATGAGTTCCTGACATCTATAAAGGGATATATGTATTTCATTGATATCTGTAATGTCAGTCTAAAACAGGATTGCTAAATAAGTCAATAGATCAAAACAGCAAATATGTGATGGATTGGCTTTAAGAGAAGCTCCAGAACAAAGATATATTTCTGCTACATGCCACTAATTCCAAGAAATAGGCTAGAATTGCAACAAGGATGATTGCAAGTGACCTGTTGTGTTGGATTGCAAGAGTTTTAATTCATTTTTACTATAGATTAGCAAATTAAAAGCATTGCTATAAAGATGACAAAAGGTTCCTCACAAATTTTCATCCAGGAAACATCCTTAACGTATTGTGTTCTGTTAATTAAATTATACATTTTGGCAGTGCCAATTCTTTCTTCCAACCCCAGTCGACAATGACCGTTCTGAAACAGTAAGATGTGTTGCAAGTGTTGATTCAAAGTTTAGAATCAAGTGCTGCAGAAATTATGGTCTACCTCTTGCAAAGTACTGACCGTTAAGTCAAGCAGTCATAGCTGAGTGTCTATAGCTTTAGCCTCCCAACACTAGAATCGCATTATTTATGGAAAATGTTGGAATGAACGGAAGCACTAACAATGAGGATGGGATATAGTGTTGTCCTCTATTGCTATTTATCATACTGTCAGTTGCACAAAGTGACCCCATTCCTGAGTGAGCAGTTAGGTGGAAAACTTTGTATGTTTTAGAAAACTGACAATAACAACATTTTTGAAGAAAGTCTCTCGTCTCATGAGTTTCTATATGTATTGATTTTAAAATATACAGCATACTTTCCTATTAATATATTTCTACCTTGTTTCTTATTAGTATCTGAAGTTGTGAAAAACCTTGCAGCAGAGAATATCACTACCACTTCTGTATCTCTGAGCTGGCAGCAGCCTGTTGGAAATGCAAGTTCTTATATCATAGAAATCTTGGAAAATTCAACATTCAGTGCAACTGTAAACACAACCTCTGCTACAATTGATCAACTGACTCCTGGGAATTATTACACATTCCTGGTCTCTACACTTGTTGGAGAAACAGTAAAAGGAAAAAGTTCTGAAATAACTAATTATACCAGTAAGTGTCTTAAAGAAGGGTTAGGATAATTTTTAAAATATATTATTTATTGTGTTATAAGTCAATCAAATGATATAAGTAGTTAGATATCTTAATTAAAAAAACACAGTGTTTTTAATTATGCTAGATTTCACAAAAAAATCTTAAACCTCAAGGTTTTATATGCAGGGCTTAGGTGGTTTGTCCTTTCTATTTTCTTGTAGCCTATTATATGACTTCCTGGCATCTATAACATGATATATGTATTTCATTGATATCTGTAATGTCAGTCTAAAACAGGATTGCTAAATAAGTCAATAGATCAAAACAGCAAATATGTGATGGATTGGCTTTAAGAGAAGCTCCAGAACAAAGATATATTTCTGCTACATGCCACTAATTCCAAAAAAGAAGGCTAGAAATGCAGCAAGGATGATTGCAAGTGACCTGTTGTGTTGAATTGCAAGAGTTATAATTCATTTTTACTATAAATTAGCAAATTAAAAGCATTGCTATAAAGATGACAAAAGGTTCCTCCCAAATTTTCATCCAGGAATGCATCCTTAACGTACTGTGTTCTGTTAATTAAATGATACCTTTTGGCTGTGCCAATTCTTTCTTACAACCCCAGTCGACAATGACCGTTCTCAAACTGTAAGAATTGTTGCAAGTGTTGATTCAAAGATTAGAGTGAAGCGCTGCAGATATTATGTTCCACCTCTTGCAAAGTACTGACCTTTAAGTCAAACAGTCATAACTGAGTGGCTATAGCACCAGCCACCCAACACTACAATTGCATTATTTATGGAAAATGTTGCAATGATTGGAAGCACTAACAATGAGGAGGGGAAATAGTGTTATCCTCTATTGCTATTTATAATACTGTCAGTTCCACAATGTGGCCCCTTTCTTGGGTGAGCAGTTAGGTGGAAAACTTTGTATGTTTTAGAAAACTGACAATAGCATTATTTTTGAATAAATAAAGTCTCACGTCCCATGAGGTTCTTTATGTATTGATTGTAAATTATACAGCATACTCTCCTATTATTATATTGCTACTTTGTTTCTTATTAGTACCTGAAATAGTGAAGATCCTTGCAGCAGAGTATATCACCACCACTTCTATATCTCTGAGCTGGCAGCCACCTGTTGGAAATACAAGTTCTTATATCATAGAAATCTTGGAAAATTCAACATTCAGTGTAACTGTAAACACAACCTCTGCTACAATTGATCAACTGACTCCTGGGAATTATTACACATTCCTGGTCTCTTCTCTTGTCAACAAAGGCAATATAAAGGGAAAGAGCTCTTCAGCAGCTGTGTATACAAGTAAGTGTCCATTGACAGGGGCAATTACATGACCTGAAATATAGTTCTTATTCTTTCATCAATAAAACAAATGTTGGCAATTTACAGGAGAATAGGTAAAACATCTTTAGCAACAAGAACGATTATAATGAGAACAAAGTATTGTTACTGTTGAACACATATACAAGTCTTCACTTATTATGTTGCATGTTCCTGTCATGTTGTATATTTACACCTGTAATCTGGAAATGGATGGATTACCGTAGATGATAGGGCACAAATAGTTATGCCTGCAGAATGGTGAAGTTTGGTTGTCATTTAAAATTCTTTGTACAGTTTCCTTAATGTTTTGGTATCCTTGTTATGACTAATCTATGAACATGGACATGACTGCTACAGTGTCTGACAAAGTGTTCCTAGGACATTTACTGCAGTATAAGCAGGCAATCCCCTTACACGGCACTATGCATATTGTATACAAGAATATTTCCTAATAACCTTTTATTTTATGTTTACTATTTTTGTAGTTCCTAGTATTTTTGCTTTGCTGTCTATGTGCATAGATGCTATGCCATTCTAGCTTATTAACATTACTTAGAGAAAACAGATACTACATGTGAGAGGCACTCCTATTAATTGGGGTGTACATCTAATGTATATTCATAGTTATTTTGAAATTCACGTTAAGTCCAGCATCATCTTGAGGAAACCTCAATGCACTCTATGTAAATTTCTTGAATAGTGTATAAAAAAGAAACACAAATAATACATAACTTTTGCTACGTATCATTTAAATTCAATAAGAAGAGAAATATTCTATTTTTGAAATGAATGAGTAAAATATGGGTAATTGTATATTCAATCTGTTCAGATCATTAAGGAGGGATTATAATGAGCTTAACCGCCTAATATATTGAGCTATATATAGATATATAATGAACTTAATTTTTCTGTAAAGGTATTGTTGAGACTGATTCAGTTCCTTCATTAAGTACCAACAATTTAATTGTCTTTCTTCTGTCTGTCTCAGAGTCTGTGTCCAAGTTATTCGTGTGTAGAGTGATATAATGATAACCAGCTGTATCAAGATATACAGATATTATACTTTCAAATTTATCTGTATTTTATTCACTCTTTATATGAGAAAAGGATTTGTATCCATTTGTTTCACCATTCTTGTAGCTTTATCTTGTTGAAAAGATTTTCAAAATGTTATTTGTATATTCTGTGTTGAGCTCATAAAAGTAATCTCCTATGTCACTTAATGATAGGGACCAATTTTGAGGTAATTCTTATCCAATTGTCATCACTCTAACACTGTAAAGTATTGATCAAGTTTAAATAAGCGTAATAGTGTGTGTCCTACACAGAACATGTTCTAAGAACTGTTCTCAATCTAAAAAAAAGACACCAGTCTATTATACAGGCACTTGCTCTTTATTACTTTTTTTAATACAGTCACTGTAATAAAGAAAGGGAAAATTACCTGACTAGTTGTAAAACTTGTTTCAGAATGTTCTGTTTGTGAAACAATCCAGTGCTCTGTGAATCCTGCTTCACAATGATAGGAAGATTCACAAGACATATACAATATATCCATAGAGTTCAGGCTGGGCTAACGGTGAAAGTGGTAAAATAGGAATATGTATTTTTTGTGTTTTCCAGTATCTCTTTCTCTTTATATCATAATAAAAGTAAGTTTCCAATTGCAGAGCCTGCCATGGTAACAAATTTAACAGCCTCTAAAATAAACAACACAGTAAATGTAACGTGGCAGCTTCCAGAAGGAAACAGAAGTTCATATCTGGTGGAAGTGTTGGGAGATCCCCCTCAAAGTTTTATAGCCATGTCAGAATCAGCAACTGTCGGTAACCTGACCAGTAAGAACCAGTACACAGTGAGGATCTCTGCAGTTGCAGGCAATAGCGTACAGGGCAGCAGTAGTGAGATTCTAGTATTAGGTGAGTATGAAAATCTGATTAACCAACGTATTGTCACCTGTGCAGAATGTAATTATCATCATCATCATCATCATCATCATTTATTTATATAGCGCCACTAATTCCGCAGCGCTGTACAGAGAACTCATTCACATCAGTCCCTGCCCCATTGGAGCTTACAGTCTAAATTCCCTACTATAGACACACATTCACACACAGAGACAGACAGACAGAGAGGGAGAGACTAGGGTCAATTTTTTTGATTGCAGCCAATTACCCTACCAGTATGTTTTTGGAGTGTGGGAGGAAACCGGAGCACCCGGAGGAAACCCACGCAAACACAGGGAGAACATACAAACTCCACACAGATAAAGCCATGGTCAGGAATCGAACTCATGACCCCAGTGCTGTGAGACAGACGTGCTAACCACTAGGCCACTGTGCTGCCCCTATTAGTAGCATTTTGATTTTTGAAATTCACAACTTAATATTCTTTCTATAAGTCATTAATTCGCTTCTTTCTGTGATGTAATTTTGACTATCACATTACCAATCTAAGCCATGGAATTATTTACTAGACTCCTGAAGACAAGTTGGACTTGTCCTGTATAATTCAATTTAATGTAATACCCAATTTTAGTACTATACTTATGATTTGGGGACACATCAGTGAATTAATTATACATAAAACTGTTGCATTCTAGAAGTGCGCAAGGTGACAAATGAATATTTCTAAATTAGACAGAGAATCCAAACCAGTTGGACTGAACTCTAATATCTGAGATTGAACATTGTAGAGATGTAATATACTTTTCTTCTCCAGTGTCAGAAATCATCAGTGTTACAAATATTAATACAACCTCTGTCTGGCTCCATTGGGATCCATATGTTGATGAAAATACAACTTACCATATCTCTGTGTATGGAGAACCATCCATGAACTTTAGAGTGAACACCACTGACAACCTGATTAGTAATCTGACATCTGGGAATTTCTATCAGATTCAGATATCTGCATATAAAAGAAACATGTTATTATATGGCTACAGCGATGATATCACTTTGTATACACGTAAGTAACTACATTTATCAACAAGTATTTCTTCTCTGAACACTTGCACTGCATGTATTGACATCATTTTATGTACCAGAATAATCATTTTATTTGGCAGTATCCTTGTCTTCTTATTGAGATATATTGTACCAAGAACAGTATTAGTAGAAGTACTTTGCTTAACAATGTTTAGCTGCTAACGCCTCATTTTTGTGAGTTACAAACAACTAAACTAATGTGTATAAAGATCCAAGCTGACAAGATTTTTCAACTTCTATCACGTAGCGGATTACTTTAAAAGATATTAAAATGTTTTGATGACTTTTGTACACCTGTATCTGTCATTCCACCAATTTTTTGTTCTTCACCTATTAAGCCATCATTAGAAATAGAGAGCATCTTAAAGCGCTGAAAAAGTAAAATTATTAGTTACAGCTACAACTAACTGAGGCGATTAGGGAAATTTACATTGGTAAATACATCGAGCTGATGATTTAATATAAATGTTATTAGCAATCTGATAATTGGTAAAGTGATGCATGTAGTCATATTATTAAGGAAATAATATTTTATGTTCATCCTGTGTTTCAGTAATGGATCGAACATTTAGCTTAATAACCCTCCCACCCCTAACTATTTTCCATTTACTTATTTTCTTTACTTACAGATGATGAATTGATGGAACATTAGAGTAACAAGTCTCACATTATTGCCATGTAGTATATGTAATACATATAATCGTAAACATATAAACATTAATTCAAATAAATATATTTTAATATTTTTTGTCTTTTCTGTTTATATGCAGGAATTTTAACTGTATACTTAGGTTACTTTTTATAAGTGTATTTAGTTATGAAATGTTATAGAGTAATACACAAGGATTTTGAAGCAATGTGATAACATTTGTGCAAATATATCATCTTATCTTACTCAAACCCAGGACCTGGTATTATTAAGGATGCCCAGACTCAAATGTTACCTAATTACTCTTTGAATCTCAGCTGGGTCCCCCCAGATGGCAATTACAGTTACTTTCAGGTTGAAGTCCCGGAGAAATCGTCTATGAACCAAAACACAACTCAAACGTCATTGCCCGTCCAAGTCCTCACACCTGGAAACAAATACACTTTTACAATCCGTGCAATTGCTGGACCAAATATCCAAGGAGAAGCTTATGAAGTGCCCGTTACTATTGGTAAGAATAGACATGTTTGTTTGTGAAGTTTTATTCTTTTAGTTTGCCAATAAGAATTAAATTGCAACATTGAAATGTTAGATTTTTATGTATCTCACATTTACTGTATCTATTTGGGGTTTGCGTTGGAATAAGATTGTTATGATTACAATTGTGCCATTAGTGTTACTTTACTACTTATTTCTGATGTAGCAACGAGGTAAAACAAATCAAGAGTTTAACAGGTTTCCAATAATGCAATTATTGAGATGCATATGTTTAATAGCACAATGATAATGTATTGCAAAAAGCTTTGTGAAGAAAGTAATGAATTAATAAGATATAAATTAAGTGGGGAGCCCCCACCATGCACTGGTCCCAATAATTGATAGTCTGGTCTTGTGCTGGCACTGCACGTCAAAGGATGGGGCTCACTAAATGGTGCTGAACTCCTCTTTTATGTATTTAAACACATAAAATAAACATAGATGAAGAAGTATTTTGCTACCTAACATGGGCATGCAGCCAAATATAGTTATAAAAGTAGACATGTCAGCATAATTAAAACAGATGTGTCCAGTAACCACAGAATATGTTGCTAGATCACTTCTGGAAATGTATAGATAGATCAAGAAACCAACCTGTAAATATCTTCTTATCACACTTGACTAGATCAAGCTTTGTCTGTTTGTCCATAAAAACATATCAAAACAGTTTTGGCTGAAATTAAGAAATGAGATCGATAAAACTGCAATTCAAAATACTGCAGTGTCATTGATGAGCTGTGTGAGAGGCATGTCACAATACAGGGATGTTACAACCAAAACTCACACTATAAACCCGGTACATATGGTTTTGCTGATCACACAAGTAAGAACAATATGGATTTATCTTTACTACAAAAAGTATAGACAAAAGTTTTTGCGGATGCTGTTTCCTGGACAGCCGCAGTGGTTATGTTGAGTACTACTTGCTGATCCCAGCCATTCGGCCATGTTACCCTCTGCCAGCGTGGTAGGGACTTGACACCTAGTTTACCTACTTCTGTAAGCTCACTAGTCTATCAGATCATGGGTTCCCTTAATGGGTAGGAGAGTTCAGAATATCAACAAAGCAGGGAAATAAACAACACAATAGTCCTAAAACACAGTATTACAACATAAACTGTTAGAAGCCTAGATTTCAACATCTGTTCCTAAAATTCAACAACCATTAATTCTTCCAGTTGTTTATTTTTAAAGGGATACAATTTCCCTCAATGTGAAAGGTGTACAGTGGACAGGGGCCGATGAGTCAGAAGAGGATTATCATGTCTCCCCTTGGCTCATTGGCCCAACATGCACCCACATATCAGGACTGCCGTTTGAGTACTTTTTTAAAAAAACTTAAAGTGCAAAAAGGGATTTCTTGCATGGTGATACAGTGGGACCAGGGGCCATGGTGTTGTAGCTCAGGCTTATCATGGATGGCCTCTCCCCCTCTCCTTTGTTCCCCACCTACACCTCCCTCTTTCCTACTTTTTACCTCTACTCTCCTTAGACTAACCACCCCACCTTCTTCCTTTACTCCACCTATTCCTACCCTTTGCACAGGCAAGCCCTTATCCATACCTCAGCTACCTTGTGCTAGCTCCCCAGTGTGCATAGAACACTCAGGGGGCAGACAGAGGAGTCTGCTTCCCACATTATTCAAGCTCTATAGATCTGCTAAATGTTGGTTGGTATTAATGTAGTGGAGGTTATTAATATAATGCAGGGGCTTTCAAATGTCAGCAATATATTGTGGGGGCCAGCAATATAATGTGCAGTCTATTCTTAAAAATTATTAGCATATGGGGCTATTAGTTAAATATGAAATGTCTATTAAATGTTTGAGATATTCATTTAATGTGGGGGTATTAATGTCATTTATTGGGGTATTAAAGAAATGTGACTGCTGGGAATTACTATCTATGTATTGTAGCAGCATCTGGTAGGGGATATTAATGTAATGTTGGGTTGAGGCCGGCTATCAACATATTGTAGGGGCTAATAATGCAATGTGGGTTCTTTGTATTAAATGTTGGGTCTAACAAGTTAATGATGGGACTAGTTGGGGGAAAGGAGGCATTT
Organism: Mixophyes fleayi; assembly: GCF_038048845.1. NCBI lineage: Eukaryota > Metazoa > Chordata > Amphibia > Anura > Limnodynastidae > Mixophyes > Mixophyes fleayi. The sequence goes on along the minus strand of NC_134404.1, from coordinate 132,141,977 downwards.
TATTTTATAAATGTGTTGCTAATTTAATGTATGGGCTGGTTGAGGCGTGGGAGGCCTAGATTGCTCACTTGTTCCCTCCTTCCCAGCAGTGGAATTGTTCCTATATATATATCCATATATAGCACATCATATCTCCAGAAATTGGCACATTTTAAAGATGTTACTATACACTTGCTACATCTGTACTCTTCTTAGGCTGCCTCATTGTTTAATTATGCTCAAACATTCCTTTGCATTATTTATATGACACAAAGTACATTCCTTCATTACTTAATTAACATACAACACTCACAGAGATTATTTCTCAATAGTTACTGGACCAATGTTGTATAGAAAACCCATAATCATAGAAACAGAGAAACATGGAATTTGACGACAGATAAGAACCGCTTGGCCAATCTAGTCTGCCCATTTTGTAACCCATGGTAACCTCAAACCCTTTTAAATCATTAGTTCTTTGTAAGGATATCCTTATGTCTATCCCAAGCATGTTTAATTTGTTCTAATGCCTCTACTACCTCTGATGGGAGGCTATTCCACTTATCCACTGCCCTTTCTGTTAAGTAACTTTCATAGTGCAAACATAATTGGAAAATGATATATTTTACTGACACAATAATATTACAACATATATTCTCAATAACATGATCTTGCACACAGTAAATATACCTGTTCAACAAAGAAGATGCTATATATGTGTGTGTGGGTACATCATTGACCCCTCCCTTTGTCTCCCATTTGACCCGTATCTCCAAGTGCAGGTGTACCGTTTTAGTATATAATAACAGTAACATATTGTGTGTACATATACAGAATACCATTAATACTTATACTTTCTTTAAAAAAGTGGATAGTAATAGTTATATAGACTATAAGAACTGCCACTTAAGACACTGGAAAGACAATATACCCATTTCTCAGCTGACGAGGATAAGACGAAATTGTGAGGATATGGAGACCTTTGAAATACAAGCTTCATTACTTATGAAAAATTTTTTAGATTGAGGTTATCCTGAAAAGATTTTGACAGATAGTTTGGACAAAGTCAGACAATATGATAGGACACAATTGTTGATTTATAAAGCAAAGAAACAAGAGCTTCGTAGTAATACATCTGATTGTACTTTTATTACTACTTACAATGCAGCCAGCCAACAGATTATTAAAACATTAGAAAAACATTGGGCAGTTTTAAAACTGGACCCGGCATTATCTAGCGTATTACCGGCAAAACCGCATATTATTTTCAAAAAAACGAAAACATTAAGATCCATGTTAGCTCCATCACATCTTAAGGAATTATCCAGTAAAAATAATTGGCTATTACCTACTAAAGGCTTTTTTGCATGCGGGCATTGTAAAACCTGTAAATATGTACATTCTGATAATAAATGTTTTTCTGATATGTCTATTAACAAAAAAGAGAGAATGATCCAATCTTTTATGAACTGTAATACCACATATGTGGTGTATTTGCTGGAATGTGGATGTGGGAAAAAAATATGTGGGTAAAACCAAGAGAGCGGTTAAAATAAGAGTTTTTGAACATCTACGTAACATTCGGCATAAGATAGATAATCACAGTGTACAAGACATTTTTCTTCCTGTCATAATGCCAGTCCTGAATCCTTAAGTTTCAAAGCAATAGAACATGTGGAAATGAATATTAGAGGAGGAGATCGATTACTTAGATTAGCCCAGAGGGAAACCTTTTGGATCTATACTCTTAACACGTTTGTGCCCTGGGGGTTGAATGAAGGTTGTGAAGTTACACCTTTTTTATGAAATGTTAAAATAGGATTTTGTTCTTATACGCTATCTGTTTCCTTGAAAATATTTTTATGTGTTTTATATTATGTTTTTATATTAAGCTGGTATAAATCCAGTATTACTGTTATCTATAGAGATTTGCTAATCTTGAATATAAGGTTAATATGTGCAACTACTTAGAAATGAAGTGAATGAGTGGAGTGTGTTCCACCTGTGAATTAATTAGTAACATCCTAGAAATAGGTGAACATGGACACAAAGATCCACGCCTCCTGACGAAGTCCTGAGAGATGAAACGCGTAGAGGTGTTCATGGATTCTGTTTGACTTAGAACTGTTTCAGATTGAGCTGTCCGTGTTTGGAGATAGAACTGAGCTGTTGTGTTATCTATGCCTGAAAATATTTACCATCTGGTACGTGCAATTTTATTGTTTTAAATAAACATTTTACTTGGTTAATACACCATGGAAGCGCCCCTGTCTTTTTGATATTTTAGGAGTTTGGCTGTTCCCCCGTTGAGATCGGGTGGTAGAAGGGAAGGACGCGCAGACTATATCCTGCTGGTGTTTTGAACTTTCGTGGAAAAGAGATTGAGCACGAACGAGCACGTTTAAGACTGAACTGTCTATTATATATGAACTGTGCGCACCGTTCTTTGTATTGTGTATATATATATATATATATATATATATATAAAATAAAAGTAGAAGCGCCACGCATAGTGTAATCATGTAAAAGAGAAATAAATCTCTAATTAGGTGAACAAGTGGATTAGCCTCGTACCAAAAGAAAAAGATAAACATCTTATCTGTACTCAGCTTCCAGACATCTGTATGATAGAAGTCCTCTCATATATTGATCTTTCTGACCTCTTGATAGTGAAAGAGCTAGAAGGCTCAGAGAGAAACTATCATAGTACAGTATGTTTCAAACAAAATGCTAAAAAACATAATTAGGCTTATCTATAGATTTCCCAGATGGTAGATGAGGATCATTCTAATCCAGGGTAGGTATGGTGATCCACAGGGAAAAAGAGTCAGAACCGCTTTATCCCCCTCAACGCGTTTCATCGACGAAATGCGTCAGTCTGACTGTGAAGTCCGAACTGAAGTACCTTGTACTGAAACAATCCATTCTTTGGTTGAAAAGGTTGTCTCAGCCATGGCATATTGCGTTAGAAGTATCTGCTAGTAACCTTTGGTCAGATCTGATGTGGTAAAGTACCAACTGTTGGCCAAGGTCTCCACTACTTCATCAATTCTGGGCATTGGGTATGTGTCGAAACAGGAAACTTCAATTAGTTTTCTAAAGTCATGACAGAAACGAATACTCCTGTTTGGCATGGTCAACAATGGGGCTATTGGATTCCTCAATAAATTGCGGTCCAACAACTTTTTAATTACCTCTCTAACAGCTATAGACTTGGCTTCAGGAATGTGTAACATCTTACTCTCACTATCACCCCTAGAGGTGTAACTATGTTGTGTTCTATCAGGGTGATTCATCCAGGTACCTCAGTCTGTCATCTCCTCTCCGGCTACAGATCAAACCTTACGGGAACTTTGGTTTCCTGCACCACTTCGTTTACTAACGTGACTTGTGGCTTCTCCCTCTCATGCCATGGCTTTAACAAGTTGACATAATAAGTCTGAACTGTATTCCTCCTATCTTCCTGTCTGACTTTATAATTTTCAAGCCACGCAGCCTCAACCACCTCATATGGCCCCAGCTAATGAGTGAATAGATTACTTTCTATATGTGGATACCAGTGCAAAAATGTTGTCCCCTGATTGGAAAGTACTAATTGCAGCCGACATATCATAGTTGTTTTTTTGTCTTGCTTGCACCTCATGCATATGCTGCAGAACCAACGGGGAGATCTTCCCCAACTTGTGTCCCATACAACTGGGGCACAAATTTGATTACATTGGATATATTAGGACTCTGTTGCTCCCAGTCCTCCTTGAGAACATCCAAAATGCCCTTTGGCTACCTGCCTTACAATAATTTGAGGGGGCTAAACCATGTGGACATGTGAGGCACCTCTCTCACAGCAAACAATAAATAGGGTAACAACACATCTTACTTTTGTTTCCTGTGCTACTACCTCTCTCACCATATGCTTGAGGGTCCTGTTAAAATGTTCTACTTATCCATCAGTCTGTGGGTTGTTGCTAATGTGTGCAACGTTTCTCACTTCAACAATCGGCACAGCTCTTTAATGAGATGGGACATAAAGGGATACCCTGATCAGTCAAGATTTCCTTGGAGATGCCTAACCGGGTGCAGTACAAAAGGAGTTTCTTTTATAATTGTACTGGATTTTATATACCGCAAGCATATGGCATCAAGATGCCTGTTGGCTTAGTCCACCTACCAAATCCATACCAATATGCTTGAATGGAGTCTGCACCACGGAAATGGAAACTAAGCGCTGTAATCCATGTAGGACATACAATTATATTATGCACAGATTTCGATAAATGTGTGCCAACTGCAACAGTTAGGAGCCATCATATGACAAGCCATATCTGTTGCCAGGTATAATACACTACCCTATATTTGTGTCAAAGTGAACAACATAGTGTCATCTCTTGCTCCAAGTCTAATATCTAGATACCTATATGATGTAAGTAAAATAAACAGAGCCATATCTAGTGCCAAGTATAAATAGAAAGCCATATATGGTTGCAAAGCCTATTACAAAGAACTAGATATGGTACCAAATCTAATATTCAGAGTTATATCTGGGACAAAATCCAAAAAGCAGAATGGTATCTAGTGCCATGTCTATGTCTAATGGCAAGGTGATTCAGCAAACCAATACCTAGTGCCAAGAATAATAATCAGACCAATATCTGGTGCTAAGCCTAATATGATAATAAACTATGAAGTCTGATATGAAGCTCCATATCGGATTCCAAGTCTAATAGTTACAACTCTATTCTGTTCCAAGCCTAATAATCAAATCAGTATTTATTGCCAAGTCTAATATGCAGACCCTTATCCACTGTAGTACTTACCAACCTTCACTGGCTCCCTCTAATCTGATAGGAATATGCTAAATCCTCCCACTGGTTTCCACTCACAGCAGCTATCCTCCTTTGTCCTTGTCTCTTGGGGTACTGGACAGGGACCGAGGTTCTGGCAATTTCACTTTAGAACACCCTCCTGGTACTTTCTCCAAGTCTAGCGAAAACATGCTGGCACAGTGGTTCTTAAAAAAAAAGCATAATCACTCATGATAAAGTTAGCTAAGTCTTTCTCCCTGAATTATCTCCTTCTAGACTTTTTATGGGATCTGAAGGTCCTAACGCACTGCCTTTTCCGGTCTCACATGCATAAAAGCTAAGTCACCATGTCTGAGGAATGAGCCAGTGCTTAACACATATTGGAAGAGTTCAGTGCTTAGTACACTCTTAAGAGTAGAATAACTATTTTACGATAAACCATACAAAGATCACAGTAACACATAACAGTAGAAATTAATGACGAACAACTGACTATGAAGAAGACAGTGTTCCAGATGTGCTTAATATTAATTAAACATGCCCGGTTTCCACCTCTTCTCCTCTATGTGGAATACAGGGGAACAAAAGAGCTAAAAAGTACTGCGTCCATAGTCCATTAATTGTGTGAAATAAGTAAATGTTCTGAAAATTCTTGAATTAAAACTAATTCTGACCCAAACTCTTTCTCTGGTTATACATCTCTCAACTCACATGCCTTTCTAAGAATCTTGAAAGACGCTTGACTAAACTCCTCTCACCCAACATACTGGACCCTCTTCATTAAGACCTTTTTTACCAACACGTCACAGAGTTTAAGGTGGTCAGTGATTGTATCACTGCAAAATCTAACAGACACTATTCGCTTCTAATTCTTCTGACCCTCGCTGATATAGTTGACACTTGACTGACATAGAATCTGTATCCAAATCCTGCTACACGCCTTTAACATACATTTTCAGACTTTGCACATATGTCACATAAAATACTGCAAAAAAACTTTAATTCATGCGTTGATTATTGTAATTCTCTTCCTAAAGGTTTTCCTCTAATTCAAACAATTCATTCTGAATGCAGCGGCTAGACTAGACTACTTTTCCTTGCAAAACGTTCTTCTACTGGTGGTCCGCACTGTCTGTCCAACACTGTGGTCTCATTCTCTTTCATTACCTACCCCCATGCCCCCATTGCTGCTTAAAAATCTTTTTTCGGGCAACACCTTCCCTTGCCTGCAAATCTTCTATCATACATCTCATGGTATGTATCAAATTCCTAAAACACTCTTTTAAACTGTTCAATCAAACTTGCATTTATTTTCATTCTATACGCAAACAACATTCCAATTTCTAAAACCAATATTGCAGTGTTGCTATATCATTTAGCCCCAAAAAACATTTATTCCCATTGCATTCTGGCTGGACCAATATACACTATGTGCCAATCATGTATCTTATTTTCTTTTTTTTTTAAACAAACATTTTTATTGTTTATTTAAACACGTTTACACGTATGAAATATCAGCAAGGAGTTGTATATATGAAGAAGAACATAAATACATGAGGATAAAATGTTAACAACATTTGTAAACTCATAATAAATAAAATGAAGTAAAATCCAAATGTAGATTTGGTGTATACAATTCAAAGAGAAAAAGCTTGTAGGTGAGGGGAGACATACAGGGGGTTGAGGGGGAAGAGAAGGGAGGTATCTGAGGAGGGAAAGAGAAAAATAAAGATAAATGAATTTGTCTATGGTCAATGGAACAAGAGACTGGTATATTTAGTCAGTCTCCAATCAAAAAGAAGTATTTAGATAATAAATTAAGATAAGAGAATGTCAAATAGTAGAAAGGGGCGGTTCTGCTTCATAAAAGGATTTCCAAGGGTTCCACACAGTTTTGAATTGAATTGGAGTAACGTTGAGGGTGGCGGTTATACTTTCCAAGCGGTATGTTGACCAAATAGAATTTATGGTCGCAGTAAGTGAGTGTGGGATCGAGCTCTTTCAGTGCGAAGCAATCTGGCACTTAACTACATTCAGAATATGCCTAATTAGTTTTTGGGTTGGGCGGGATATATTAGGGAGAGGTCTAGGGAGTAATGAAAAGAGCGGTGTTTCAGGAATTTGAATATGAGTAATGGAAGATATCAACTTATGGACTTGTTGCCAGTATGAAATTATCTTGGGACAGGACCACCAAACGTGCAGCAGGGAGCCTCTACAACCACACTCCCTCCAACATCTGTCCGAGGAGGCTGGGAATATAGTATGAAGACGCTAAGGAACCAAGTACCATCTACTATATATTTTGAATGAATTTTCTTTGATTCGAACAGAGATAGAGGTTTTAGCCAGATTGGTTCTAATCTTTGTCCATTCTTTAGAATCTATAATCTCTCCTGTGTCTTTTCCCCATGCGAGTTCATGTGGTTCTTTAGATGGAAGGCCAAAATTATTTATTTATTGGTATAATGTGGATATGAGGCCTCTCGTTGAGATTGGGTGTTTGCAGAATGATTCTAGGGAAGAGCACTGATCTGTGAGGGCTGGTGTATCTTATTTTCTTATGGTTGTATGCTTGCAAGCAGGGCCCTCTTATCTCTTTTTCTGATTGGTAATAGTAATTGCATTATTACTCTGTTTGTTCCCAATTGAAACTTGTGGCGCATTATGCTGGCGCAATAGAAAAAACTGTTTATAAGAAAGAAAATAAATATGTCAAGTGGGTGCAACAGAGTCCCTACCACTCCAGCCAACCTTATCTACATCAGTACATTGAGAGTTTTAAAGGGATCACTGACAAAAAAGGGAGACAGATAGCGTTGTCATCATATGCTGTTTAATTGCTGCACAGTGCAATCAGGGTGAACAGACAGAATGATTTTTTAATAGTAGAAACTGTAAATTCTGCCAGTTTTTAAATAAATAAATAAATAAATATATAAATAAAGCTCTATGTCCTTCCATGGCAACTGGTGCACTTTAATTATTGATGTTAAAATTTACCCATACTGTCCTCTTACTATATTCCTACTTTGTTTCTTAATAGTACCTGAAACAGTGAAGAACCTTACAGCAGAGAATATCACTACCACTTCTGTATCTCTGAGCTGGCAGCCACCTATTGGAAATGCAAGTTCTTATATCATAGAAATCTTGGAAGATTCAACATTCAGTGCAACTGTGGACACAACATCTGCTACAATAGGGAAACTGATCCCTGGATATTATTACACATTCCTGGTCTCTGCTTTTGCTGTAGGGGAGTTAAAAGGGGAGAGTTCTCCAGTAGCTGTTTATACCAGTAAGTGTGTTTTAGGAGAGGTAATTTAACTTTTCAAATCTAAATCCTATTATGGTATGAGGAAAACAAATAATTAAGCAAAAAGCCCGTTGCATGTCTTCTAGACATATATGAAGGATATCAGTACACAATACATTCAGGCTCCATTCCTCTTAAAAGCATAATTTCAGTAGTACTAAACTTTTCCAAAAAAAACACATCTTATACCTGAAGTTTTGTTTTGCAGTGCTGAGCCAGTTTTGGCCTTTCTAATTTGCTCTAGCCTGCTGTAGGTTTTCTTGATATCTATGATGAACCTTTGTCTTTCACTGATGTCTTTGATATAAGTGTAATGTAAAGTTCCAAAATAAACCTAAATGACAACAAGGATAACTTGATAATTGCAAAATCAGGGGGAAAAAATGCGTCCCATAGAAAATCCCATCACCATCCCTTGCCTATGTCAGCTAGAGCTGGTGATAGTATAACAGGGAAACCCTTTAGTGGTACCAAAAGGACTTAGGCCTGTCAGAAGGTCTGAATTCCCTAGGGTGTTTGGGTTAGTAAAATAAGCACTAGGACTATACTAAAAGCCATGAGGTGAAGGTATGATTTAAAAATAAATGTTTACATTTTATAGAAACATTTTTACATCATGCACTACTTATCCAGGGCATGCTGGATCCTGTAGTGCACCTTGGTAAAATGTGAAGAATAGAAACACATGGTAAAAAAAAAAATTCTAAGCAAAGTCACCCCCACACATCCCTCTATAATCAGATTCATGCATTTCAGTGCTTCAGAAAATAAAAAAAAACATTATTGTTCCCCAAACAACTTGCTCTGTCAAGAGTGGCAACAAAAATGATCAATAAGCTGCATCGCATTCATATTTATAAGTTTCACGACTTGACATCAGAGTGTCAGACTTTTCCAACGTATAAATATGATTGTTCACATACTTTATTTAACTAACAGTACACAATAGTAGACTCCCCTCCTATTTGAACAGTTGGGAGAAATTTTTAAAGCAATGCTTCTAAACAACTAAACTTTTTGAAAAACAAATTTGTCCTCTTGCACAGTTTCCTTCAGTCAGCTGAAAGTCTGTTTGATATCTGTGACAGACCACTGTCTTATATTGATGTCTACGATATAAGTATAAGGAATATGAACTAAATAAATCACTTGTTCACAAAGGTCAACTTTATGATGGTATTAGAAGTTCAAGACCAGAAAATCTGTTTCAGTCAGAGCTCTTTCCTTTAATGGAAAAGGAGTAATTTGCTACAAAGATAAATCAATGTGGATCTGTTGTAATGGGTTACATAAGTTTTTATAAGTTCCCTGTAAAGTTTACTGATTTTTGAAAAAGTCTTTTAAAAGCAATACAATGTCCTCCTACCTGTTAACTCAACTGAACAATTGCATTATAGAGCAAACACCAGGTTAACCTGAATATGTGGGTAGTCCTAAGGCTTTTTTCCCACCCACATATTCTTTGTCAGTTGTCACAACCAGAAACATTGCAGGAAATGCTCCAGTAAAAGATTCCCCCTTGCAATGGAGAAACCATACTCTGCTTTCCTGAAATATTGAAATGTAAGTCAAGAAGGTGCAGCTAAGGCTCCACTGCACTGGCCTCTTTACTCCACTACTTCGCAAACAAAAAAAATGTAATTGTTGTGTAAACTGACAAAGAGGTTTAGGTAGATAGTGTTTTCTTTATGTGCTATTTACAATACGGTAAACTCTTCAATGTATTTCCTTAATGGGTTTACAAGTAGGTTGAGCATTTTGATTGTTATAGAAAACTTTAAAGTCAACTAAACATTGAAAAACTCCATGTCACCAATGGTGGCTGGTTCACTTTAAGTATTATTTTTAAAGTATACAACATACTCTCCTATTAAACTTTGTTTCTTAATAGTTCCTGAAATAGTGAAGAACCTTGCAGCAGAGAATATCACTACCACTTCTGTATCTCTGAGCTGGCAGCCACCTGTTGGAAATGCAAGTTCTTATATCATAGAAATCTTGGAGAATTCAACATTCAGTGTTACTGTAAACACAACATCTGCTACAATTGATCAACTGACTCCTGGGAATTATTACACATTCCTGGTCTCTACACTTGTTGGAGAAACAGTAAAAGGGAAAAGTTCTGAAATAACTAATTATACCAGTAAGTGTCTTAAAGAATGGTTAGGATAATTTTTAAAATATATTATTTATGTGTTATAAGTCAACAAATAATATAAGTAGTTAGATATCTTGATAGAAAAAAACACAGTGTTATTAATTATGCTAGATTTCACAGAAAAATTCTTAAACCTGAAGGTTTTATATGCAGGGCTTAGGTGGTTTGTCCTTTCTATATTTTTGTAGCCTGTTATATGACTTCCTGGCATCTATAACGTGATATATGTATTTCATTGATATCTGTAATGTCAGTCTAAAACAGGATTGCTAAATAAGTCAATAGATCAAAACAGCAAATATGTGATGGATTGGCTTTAAGAGAAGCTCCAGAACAAAGATATATTTCTGCTATATGCCACTAATTCCAAGAAATAGGCTAGAATTGCAGCAAGGATGATTGCAAGTGACCTGTTGTGTTGGATTGCAAGAGTTTTAATTAATTTTTACTATATATTAGCAAATTAAAAGCATTGCTATATATAATGACAAAAGGTTCCTCCCAAATTTTCATCCAGGAAAGCATCCTTAACGTACTGTGTTCTGTTAATTAAATTATACATTTTGGCAGTGCCAATTCTTTCTTCCAACCCCAGTTGACAATGACCGTTCTCAAACAGTAAGAAGTGTTGCAAGTGTTGATTCAAAGTTTAGAATCAAGTGCTGCAGAAATTATGGTCTACCTCTTGCAAAGTACTGACCGTTAAGTCAAGCAGTCATAGCTGAGTGTCTATAGCTTCAGCCTCCCAACACTAGAATCGCATTATTTATGGAAACTGTTGGAATGAACGGAAGCACTAACAATGAGGATGTGATATAGTGTTGTCCTCTATTGCTATTTATAATACTGTCAGTTCCACAAAGTGACCCCATTCCTGGTTGAGCAGTTAGGTGGAAAACTTTGTATGTTTTAGAAAACTGACAATAACAACATTTTTGAAGAAAGTCTCTCGTCTCATGAGGTTCTTTATGTATTGATTTTAAATTATACAGCATACTCTTCTATTAATATATTTCTACCTTGTTTCTTGTTAGTACCTGAAATTGTGAAGAACCTTGCAGCAGAGAATATCACCACCAGTTCAGTATCTCTGAGCTGGCAGCCACCTGTTGGAAATGCAAGTTCTTATATCATAGAAATCTTGGAAAATTCAACATTCAGTGTAACTGTAAACACAACATCTGCTACAATTGATCAACTTACTCCTGGGAATTATTACACATTCCTGGTCTCTACACTTGTTGGAGAAACAGTAAAAGGGAAAAGTTCTGAAATAACTAATTATACCAGTAAGTGTCTTAAAGAATGGTTAGGATAATTTTTTAAAATATATTATTTATTGTGTTATAACTCAATCAAATGATATAAGTAGTTAGATATCTTGATACAAAAAAACACAGTGTTGTTAATTATGCTAGATTTCACAAAAAAATCTTAAACCTGAAGGTTTTATATGCAGGGCTTAGGTGGTTTGTCCTTTCTATATTTTTGTAGCCTGTTATATGACTTCCTGGCATCTATACCATGATATATGTATTTCATTGATATCTGTAATGTCAGTCTAAAACAGGATTGCTAAATAAGTCAATAGATCAAAACAGCAAATATGTGATGGATTGGCTTTAAGAGAAGCTCCAGAAGAAAGATATATTTCTGCTACATGCCACTAATTCCAAGAAATAGGCTAGAATTGCAATAAGAATGATTGCAAGTGGCCTGTTGTGTTGGATTGCAAGAGTTTTAATTCATTTTTACTATAGATTAGCAAATTAAAAGCATTGCTATAAAAATGACAAAAGGTTCCTTCCAAATTTTCATCCAGTTAACATCCTTAACGTATTGTGTTCTGTTAATTAAATTATACATTTTGGCAGTGACAATTCTTTCTTTCAACCCCAGTCGACAATGACCGTTCTCAATCAGTAAGATGTGTTGCAAGTGTTGATTCAAAGTTTGGAATCAAGTGCTGCAGAAATTATGGTCTACTTCTTGCAAAGTACTGACCGTTAAGTCAAGCAGTCATAGCTGAGTGTCTATAGCTTCAGCCTCCCAACACTAGAATCGCATTATTTATGGAAACTGTTGGAATGAACGGAAGCACTAACAATGAGGATGTGATATAGTGTTGTCCTCTATTGCTATTTATAATACTGTCAGTTCCACAAAGTGACCCCATTCCTGGTTGAGCAGTTAGGTGGAAAACTTTGTATGTTTTAGAAAACTGACAATAACAACATTTTTGAAGAAAGTCTCTCGTCTCATGAGGTTCTTTATGTATTGATTTTAAAATATACAGCATACTCTCCTATTAATATATTTCTACCTTGTTTCTTATTAGTACCTGAAATTGTGAAGAACCTTGCAGCAGAGAATATCACCACCACTTCTGTATCTCTGAGCTGGCATCCACCTGTTGGAAATGCAAGTTCTTATATCATAGAAATCTTGGAAAATTCAACATTCAGTGTAACTGTAAACACAACATCTGCTACAATTGATCAACTGACTCCTGGGAATTATTACACATTCCTGGTCTCTACACTTGTTGGAGAAACAGTAAAAGGGAAAAGTTCTGAAATAACTAATTATACCAGTAAGTGTCTTGAAGAATGGTTAGGATAATATTTAAAATATATTATTTATTGTGTTATAACTCAATCAAATGATATAAGTAGTTAGATATCTTGATACAAAAAAACCACAGTGTTATTAATTATGCTAGATTTCACAAAAAAATCTTGAACCTGAAGGTTTTATATGCAGGGCTTAGGTGGTTTGTCCTTTCTATATTTTTGTAGCCTGTTATATGACTTCCTGGCATCTATAACATGATATATGTATTTCATTGATATCTGTAATATCAGTCTAAAACAGGATTGCTAAATATGTCAATAGATCAAAACAGCAAATATGTGATGGATTGGCTTTAAGAGAAGCTCCAGAACAAAGATATATTTCTGCTACATGCCACTAATTCCAAGAAATAGGCTATAATTGCAGCAAGGATGATTTCAATTTACCTGTTGTGTTGGATTGCAAGAGTTTTAATTAATTTTTTCTATAGATTAGAAAATTAAAAGCATTGCTATAAAGATGACAAAAGGTTCCTCCCAAATTTTCTTTCAGAAAAGCATCCTTAACGTATTGTGTTCTGTTAATTAAGTTTTACATTTTGGCAGTGCCAATTCTTTCTTCCAACCCCAGTCGACAATGACCGTTCTCAAACAGTAAGAAGTGTTGCAAGTGTTGATTCAAAGTTTAGAATCAAGTGCTGCAGAAATTATGGTCTACCTCTTGCAAAGTACTGACCTTTAAGTCAAGCAGTCATAGCTGAGTGTCTATAGCTTCAGCCTCCTAACACTAGAATCGCATTATTTATGGAAACTGTTGGAATGAACGGAAGCACTAACAATGAGGATGGGATATAGTGTTGTCCTCTATTGCTATTTATAATACTGTCAGTTCCACAAAGTGACCCCATTCCTGGTTGAGCAGTTAGGTGGAAAACTTTGTATGTTTTAGAAAACTGACAATAACAACGTTTTTGAAGAAAGTCTCTCGTCTCATGAGGTTCTTTATGTATTGATTTTAAAATATACAGCACACTCTCCTATTAATATATTTCTACCTTGTTTCTTATTAGTACCTGAAATTGTGAAGAACCTTGCAGCAGAGAATATCACTACCACTTCTGTATCTCTGAGCTGGCAGCCACCTGTTGGAAATGCAAGTTCTTATATCATAGAAATCTTGGAAAATTCAACATTCAGTGCAACTGTAAACACAACATCTGCTACAATTGATCAACTGACTCCTGGGAATTATTACACATTCCTGGTCTCTACACTTGTTGGAGAAACAGTAAAAGGGAAAAGTTCTGAAATAACTAATTATACCAGTAAGTGTCTTAAAGAATGGTTAGGATAATTTTTTAAAATATATTATTTATTGTGTTATAAGTCAATCAAATGATATAAGTAGTTAGATATCTTGATACAAAAAAACACAGTGTTGTTAATTATGCTAGATTTCACAAAAAAATCTTAAACCTGAAGGTTTTATATGCAGGGCTTAGGTGGTTTGTCCTTTCTATATTTTTGTAGCCTGTTATATGACTTCCTGGCATCTATACCATGATATATGTATTTCATTGATATCTGTAATGTCAGTCTAAAACAGGATTGCTAAATAAGTCAATAGATCAAAACAGCAAATATGTGATGGATTGGCTTTAAGAGAAGCTCCAGAACAAAGATATATTTCTGCTACATGCCACTAATTCCAAGAAATAGGCTAGAATTGCAATAAGAATGATTGCAAGTGGCCTGTTGTGTTGGATTGCAAGAGTTTTAATTCATTTTTACTATAGATTAGCAAATTAAAAGCATTGCTATAAAAATGACAAAAGGTTCCTTCCAAATTTTCATCCAGTTAACATCCTTAACGTATTGTGTTCTGTTAATTAAATTATACATTTTGGCAGTGCCAATTCTTTCTTTCAACCCCAGTCGACAATGACCGTTCTCAATCAGTAAGATGTGTTGCAAGTGTTGATTCAAAGTTTAGAATCAAGTGCTGCAGAAATTATGGTCTACTTCTTGCAAAGTACTGACCGTTAAGTCAAGCAGTCATAGCTGAGTGTCTATAGCTTCAGCCTCCCAACACTAGAATTGCATTATTTATGGAAACTGTTGGAATGAACGGAAGCACTAACAATGAGGATGTGATATAGTGTTGTCCTCTATTGCTATTTATAATACTGTCAGTTCCACAAAGTGACCCCATTCCTGGTTGAGCAGTTAGGTGGAAAACTTTGTATGTTTTAGAAAACTGACAATAACAACATTTTTGAAGAAAGTCTCTCGTCTCATGAGGTTCTTTATGTATTGATTTTAAAATATACAGCATACTCTCCTATTAATATATTTCTACCTTGTTTCTTATTAGTACCTGAAATTGTGAAGAACCTTGCAGCAAAGAATATCACTACCACTTCTGTATCTCTGAGCTGGCATCCACCTGTTGGAAATGCAAGTTCTTATATCATAGAAATCTTGGAAAATTCAACATTCAGTGTAACTGTAAACACAACATCTGCTACAATTGATCAACTGACTCCTGGGAATTATTACACATTCCTGGTCTCTACACTTGTTGGAGAAACAGTAAAAGGGAAAAGTTCTGAAATAACTAATTATACCAGTAAGTGTCTTGAAGAATGGTTAGGATAATTTTTAAAATATATTATTTATTGTGTTATAACTCAATCAAATGATATAAGTAGTTAGATATCTTGATACAAAAAAAACACAGTGTTATTAATTATGCTAGATTTCACAAAAAAATCTTAAACCTGAAGGTTTTATATGCAGGGCTTAGGTGGTTTGTCCTTTCTATATTTTTGTAGCCTGTTATATGACTTCCTGGCATCTATAACATGATATATGTATTTCATTGATATCTGTAATGTCAGTCTAAAACAGGATTGCTAAATATGTCAATAGATCAAAACAGCAAATATGTGATGGATTGGCTTTAAGAGAAGCTCCAGAACAAAGATATATTTCTGCTACATGCCACTAATTCCAAGAAATAGGCTATAATTGCAGCAAGGATGATTTCAATTTACCTGTTGTGTTGGATTGCAAGAGTTTTAATTAATTTTTTCTATAGATTAGAAAATTAAAAGCATTGCTATAAAGATGACAAAAGGTTCCTCCCAAATTTTCTTTCAGAAAAGCATCCTTAACGTATTGTGTTCTGTTAATTAAGTAATACATTTTGGCAGTGCCAATTCTTTCTTCCAACCCCAGTCGACAATGACCGTTCTCAAACAGTAAGAAGTGTTGCAAGTGTTGATTCAAAGTTTAGAATCAAGTGCTGCAGAAATTATGGTCTACCTCTTGCAAAGTACTGACCTTTAAGTCAAGCAGTCATAGCTGAGTGTCTATAGCTTCAGCCTCCTAACACTAGAATCGCATTATTTATGGAAACTGTTGGAATGAACGGAAGCACTAACAATGAGGATGTGATATAGTGTTGTCCTCTATTGCTATTTATAATACTGTCAGTTCCACAAAGTGACCCCATTCCTGGTTGAGCAGTTAGGTGGAAAACTTTGTATGTTTTAGAAAACTGACAATAACAACGTTTTTGAAGAAAGTCTCTCGTCTCATGAGGTTCTTTATGTATTGATTTTAAAATATACAGCATACTCTTCTATTAATATATTTCTAACTTGTTTCTTATTAGTACCTGAAATTGTGAAGAACCTTGCAGCAGAGAATATCACCACCACTTCTGTATCTCTGAGCTGGCAGCCACCTGTTGGAAATGCAAGTTCTTATATCATAGAAATCTTGGAAAATTCAACATTCAGTGTAACTGTAAACACAACATCTGCTACAATTGATCAACTGACTCCTGGGAATTATTACACATTCCTGGTCTCTACACTTGTTGGAGAAACAGTAAAAGGGAAAAGTTCTGAAATAACTAATTATACCAGTAAGTGTCTTGAAGAATGGTTAGGATAATTTTTAAAATATATTATTTATTGTGTTATAAGTCAATCAAATGATATAAGTAGTTAGATATCTTGATACAAAAAAACACAGTGTTGTTAATTATGCTAGATTTCACAAAAAAATCTTAAACCTGAAGGTTTTATATGCAGGGCTTAGGTGGTTTGTCCTTTCTATATTTTTGTAGCCTGTTATATGACTTCCTGGCATCTATACCATGATATATGTATTTCATTGATATCTGTAATGTCAGTCTAAAACAGGATTGCTAAATAAGTCAATAGATCAAAACAGCAAATATGTGATGGATTGGCTTTAAGAGAAGCTCCAGAACAAAGATATATTTCTGCTACATGCCACTAATTCCAAGAAATAGGCTATAATTGCAGCAAGGATGATTTCAATTTACCTGTTGTGTTGGATTGCAAGAGTTTTAATTAATTTTTTCTATAGATTAGAAAATTAAAAGCATTGCTATAAAGATGACAAAAGGTTCCTCCCAAATTTTCTTTCAGAAAAGCATCCTTAACGTATTGTGTTCTGTTAATTAAGTTATACATTTTGGCAGTGCCAATTCTTTCTTCCAACCCCAGTCGACAATGACCGTTCTCAAACAGTAAGAAGTGTTGCAAGTGTTGATTCAAAGTTTAGAATCAAGTGCTGCAGAAATTATGGTCTACCTCTTGCAAAGTACTGACCTTTTAGTCAAGCAGTCATAGCTGAGTGTCTATAGCTTCAGCCTCCTAACACTAGAATCGCATTATTTATGGAAACTGTTGGAATGAACGGAAGCACTAACAATGAGGATGTGATATAGTGTTGTCCTCTATTGCTATTTATAATACTGTCAGTTCCACAAAGTGACCCCATTCCTGGTTGAGCAGTTAGGTGGAAAACTTTGTATGTTTTAGAAAACTGACAATAACAACATTTTTGAAGAAAGTCTCTCGTCTCATGAGGTTCTTTATGTATTGATTTTAAAATATACAGCATACTTTCCTATTAATATATTTCTACCTTGTTTTTTATTAGTACCTGAAGTTGTGAAAAACCTTGCAGCAGAGAATATCACTACCACTTCTGTATCTCTGAGCTGGCAGCCACCTGTTGGAAATGCAAGTTCTTATATCATAGAAATCTTGGAAAATTCAACATTCAGTGTAACTGTAAACACAACCTCTGCTACAATTGATCAACTGACTCCTGGGAATTATTACACATTCCTGGTCTCTACACTTGTTGGAGAAACAGTAAAAGGGAAAAGTTCTGAAATAACTAATTATACCAGTAAGTGTCTTAAAGAATGGTTAGGATAATTTTTTAAAATATATTATTTATTGTGTTATAAGTCAATCAAATGATATAAGTAGTTAGATATCTTGATACAAAAAAACACAGTGTTGTTAATTATGCTAGATTTCACAAAAAAATCTTAAACCTGAAGGTTTTATATGCAGGGCTTAGGTGGTTTGTCCTTTCTATATTTTTGTAGCCTGTTATATGACTTCCTGGCATCTATACCATGATATATGTATTTCATTGATATCTGTAATGTCAGTCTAAAACAGGATTGCTAAATAAGTCAATAGATCAAAACAGCAAATATGTGATGGATTGGCTTTAAGAGAAGCTCCAGAACAAAGATATATTTCTGCTACATGCCACTAATTCCAAGAAATAGGCTATAATTGCAGCAAGGATGATTTCAATTTACCTGTTGTGTTGGATTGCAAGAGTTTTAATTAGTTTTTTCTATAGATTAGAAAATTAAAAGCATTGCTATAAAGATGACAAAAGGTTCCTCCCAAATTTTCTTTCAGAAAAGCATCCTTAACGTATTGTGTTCTGTTAATTAAGTTATACATTTTGGCAGTGCCAATTCTTTCTTCCAACCCCAGTCGACAATGACCGTTCTCAAACAGTAAGAAGTGTTGCAAGTGTTGATTCAAAGTTTAGAATCAAGTGCTGCAGAAATTATGGTCTACCTCTTGCAAAGTACTGACCTTTAAGTCAAGCAGTCATAGCTGAGTGTCTATAGCTTCAGCCTCCTAACACTAGAATCGCATTATTTATGGAAACTGTTGGAATGAACGGAAGCACTAACAATGAGGATGTGATATAGTGTTGTCCTCTATTGCTATTTATAATACTGTCAGTTCCACAAAGTGACCCCATTTCTGGTTGAGCAGTTAGGTGGAAAACTTTGTATGTTTTAGAAAACTGACAATAACAACATTTTTGAAGAAAGTCTCTCGTCTCATGAGGTTCTTTATGTATTGATTTTAAAATATACAGCATACTCTTCTATTAATATATTTCTACCTTGTTTCTTATTAGTACCTGAAATTGTGAAGAACCTTGCAGCAGAGAATATCACCACCACTTCTGTATCTCTGAGCTGGCAGCCACCTGTTGGAAATGCAAGTTCTTATATCATAGAAATCTTGGAAAATTCAACATTCAGTGTAACTGTAAACACAACATCTGCTACAATTGATCAACTTACTCCTGGGAATTATTACACATTCCTGGTCTCTACACTTGTTGGAGAAACAGTAAAAGGGAAAAGTTCTGAAATAACTAATTATACCAGTAAGTGTCTTAAAGAATGGTTAGGATAATTTTTTAAAATATATTATTTATTGTGTTATAAGTCAATCAAATGATATAAGTAGTTAGATATCTTGATACAAAAAAACACAGTGTTGTTAATTATGCTAGATTTCACAAAAAAATCTTAAACCTGAAGGTTTTATATGCAGGGCTTAGGTGGTTTGTCCTTTCTATATTTTTGTAGCCTGTTATATGACTTCCTGGCATCTATACCATGATATATGTATTTCATTGATATCTGTAATGTCAGTCTAAAACAGGATTGCTAAATAAGTCAATAGATCAAAACAGCAAATATGTGATGGATTGGCTTTAAAAGAAGCTCCAGAACAAAGATATATTTCTGCTACATGCCACTAATTCCAAGAAATAGGCTAGAATTGCAATAAGAATGATTGCAAGTGGCCTGTTGTGTTGGATTGCAAGAGTTTTAATTCATTTTTACTATAGATTAGCAAATTAAAAGCATTGCTATAAAAATGACAAAAGGTTCCTTCCAAATTTTCATCCAGTTAACATCCTTAACGTATTGTGTTCTGTTAATTAAATTATACATTTTGGCAGTGACAATTCTTTCTTTCAACCCCAGTCGACAATGACCGTTCTCAATCAGTAAGATGTGTTGCAAGTGTTGATTCAAAGTTTAGAATCAAGTGCTGCAGAAATTATGGTCTACTTCTTGCAAAGTACTGACCGTTAAGTCAAGCAGTCATAGCTGAGTGTCTATAGCTTCAGCCTCCCAACACTAGAATCGCATTATTTATGGAAACTGTTGGAATGAACGGAAGCACTAACAATGAGGATGTGATATAGTGTTGTCCTCTATTGCTATTTATAATACTGTCAGTTCCACAAAGTGACCCCATTCCTGGTTGAGCAGTTAGGTGGAAAACTTTGTATGTTTTAGAAAACTGACAATAACAACATTTTTGAAGAAAGTCTCTCGTCTCATGAGGTTCTTTATGTATTGATATTAAAATATACAGCATACTCTCCTATTAATATATTTCTACCTTGTTTCATATTAGTACCTGAAATTGTGAAGAACCTTGCAGCAGAGAATATCACTACCACTTCTGTATCTCTGAGCTGGCAGCCACCTGTTGGAAATGCAAGTTCTTATATCATAGAAATCTTGGAAAATTCAACATTCAGTGTAACTGTAAACACAACATCTGCTACAATTGATCAACTGACTCCTGGGAATTATTACATATTCCTGGTCTCTACACTTGTTGGAGAAACAGTAAAAGGGAAAAGTTCTGAAATAACTAATTATACCAGTAAGTGTCTTAAAGAATGGTTAGGATAATTTTTAAAATATATTATTTATTGTGTTATAAGTCAATCAAATGATATAAGTAGTTAGATATCTTGATACAAAAAAACACAGTGTTGTTAATTATGCTAGATTTCACAAAAAAATCTTAAACCTGAAGGTTTTATATACAGGGCTTAGGTGGTTTGTCCTTTCTATATTTTTGTAGCCTGTTATATGACTTCCTGGCATCTATACCATGACATATGTATTTCATTGATATCTGTAATATCAGTCTAAAACAGGATTGCTAAATATGTCAATAGATCAAAACAGCAAATATGTGATGGATTGGCTTTAAGAGAAGCTCCAGAACAAAGATATATTTCTGCTACATGCCACTAATTCCAAGAAATAGGCTATAATTGCAGCAAGGATGATTTCAATTTACCTGTTGTGTTGGATTGCAAGAGTTTTAATTAATTTTTTCTATAGATTAGAAAATTAAAAGCATTGCTATAAAGATGACAAAAGGTTCTTCCCAAATTTTCTTTCAGAAAAGCATCCTTAACGTATTGTGTTCTGTTAATTAAGTTATACATTTTGGCAGTGCCAATTCTTTCTTCCAACCCCAGTCGACAATGACCGTTCTCAAACAGTAAGAAGTGTTGCAAGTGTTGATTCAAAGTTTAGAATCAAGTGCTGCAGAAATTATGGTCTACCTCTTGCAAAGTACTGACCTTTAAGTCAAGCAGTCATAGCTGAGTGTCTATAGCTTCAGCCTCCTAACACTAGAATCGCATTATTTATGGAAACTGTTGGAATGAACGGAAGCACTAACAATGAGGATGTGATATAGTGTTGTCCTCTATTGCTATTTATAATACTGTCAGTTCCACAAAGTGACCCCATTCCTGGTTGAGCAGTTAGGTGGAAAACTTTGTATGTTTTAGAAAACTGACAATAACAACATTTTTGAAGAAAGTCTCTCGTCTCATGAGGTTCTTTATGTATTGATTTTAAAATATACAGCATACTCTTCTATTAATATATTTCTACCTTGTTTCTTATTAGTACCTGAAATTGTGAAGAACCTTGCAGCAGAGAATATCACCACCACTTCTGTATCTCTGAGCTGGCAGCCACCTGTTGGAAATGCAAGTTCTTATATCTTAGAAATCTTGGAAAATTCAACATTCAGTGTAACTGTAAACACAACATCTGCTACAATTGATCAACTTACTCCTGGGAATTATTACACATTCCTGGTCTCTACACTTGTTGGAGAAACAGTAAAAGGGAAAAGTTCTGAAATAACTAATTATACCAGTAAGTGTCTTAAAGAATGGTTAGGATAATTTTTTAAAATATATTATTTATTGTGTTATAAGTCAATCAAATGATATAAGTAGTTAGATATCTTGATACAAAAAAACACAGTGTTGTTAATTATGCTAGATTTCACAAAAAAATCTTAAACCTGAAGGTTTTATATGCAGGGCTTAGGTGGTTTGTCCTTTCTATATTTGTGTAGCCTGTTATATGACTTCCTGGCATCTATACCATGATATATGTATTTCATTGATATCTGTAATGTCAGTCTAAAATAGGATTGCTAAATAAGTCAATAGATCAAAACAGCAAATATGTGATGGATTGGCTTTAAGAGAAGCTCCAGAACAAAGATATATTTCTGCTACATGCCACTAATTCCAAGAAATAGGCTGGAATTGCAATAAGAATGATTGCAAGTGGCCTGTTGTGTTGGATTGCAAGAGTTTTAATTCATTTTTACTATAGATTAGCAAATTAAAAGCATTGCTATAAAAATGACAAAAGGTTCCTTCCAAATTTTCATCCAGTTAACATCCTTAACGTATTGTGTTCTGTTAATTAAATTATACATTTTGGCAGTGACAATTCTTTCTTTCAACCCCAGTCGACAATGACCGTTCTCAATCAGTAAGATGTGTTGCAAGTGTTGATTCAAAGTTTAGAATCAAGTGCTGCAGAAATTATGGTCTACTTCTTGCAAAGTACTGACCGTTAAGTCAAGCAGTCATAGCTGAGTGTCTATAGCTTCAGCCTCCCAACACTAGAATCGCATTATTTATGGAAACTGTTGGAATGAACGGAAGCACTAACAATGAGGATGTGATATAGTGTTGTCCTCTATTGCTATTTATGATACTGTCAGTTCCACAAAGTGACCCCATTCCTGGTTGAGCAGTTAGGTGGAAAACTTTGTATGTTTTAGAAAACTGACAATAACAACATTTTTGAAGAAAGTCTCTCGTCTCATGAGGTTCTTTATGTATTGATTTTAAAATATACAGCATACTCTCCTATTAATATATTTCTACCTTGTTTCTTATTAGTACCTGAAATTGTGAAGAACCTTGCAGCAGAGAATATCACTACCACTTCTGTATCTCTGAGCTGGCATCTACCTGTTGGAAATGCAAGTTCTTATATCATAGAAATCTTGGAAAATTCAACATTCAGTGTAACTGTAAACACAACATCTGCTACAATTGATCAACTGTCTCCTGGGAATTATTACACATTCCTGGTCTCTACACTTGTTGGAGAAACAGTAAAAGGGAAAAGTTCTGAAATAACTAATTATACCAGTAAGTGTCTTAAAGAATGGTTAGGATAATTTTTAAAATATATTATTTATTGTGTTATAAGTCAATCAAATGATATAAGTAGTTAGATATCTTGATACAAAAAAACACAGTGTTGTTAATTATGCTAGATTTCACAAAAAAATCTTAAACCTGAAGGTTTTATATGCAGGGCTTAGGTGGTTTGTCCTTTCTATATTTGTGTAGCCTGTTATATGACTTCCTGGCATCTATACCATGATATATGTATTTCATTGATATCTGTAATGTCAGTCTAAAATAGGATTGCTAAATAAGTCAATAGATCAAAACAGCAAATATGTGATGGATTGGCTTTAAGAGAAGCTCCAGAACAACGATATATTTCTGCTACATGCCACTAATTCCATGAAATAGGCTAGAATTGCAACAAGGATGATTGCAAGTGACCTGTTGTGTTGGATTGCAAGAGTTTTAATTCATTTTTATTATAGATTAGCAAATTAAAAGCATTGCTATAAAGATGACAAAAGGTTCCTCCCAAATTTTCATCCAGGAAACATCCTTAACGTATTGTGTTCTGTTAATTAAATTATACATTTTGGCAGTGCCAATTCTTTCTTCCAACCCCAGTCGACAATGACCGTTCTCAAACAGTAAGATGTGTTGCAAGTGTTGATTCAAAGTTAGAATCAAGTGCTGCAGAAATTATGGTCTATCTCTTGCAAAGTACTGACCGTTAAGTCAAGCAGTCATAGCTGAGTGTCTATAGCTTCAGCCTCCCAACACTAGAATCGCATTATTTATGGAAACTGTTGGAATGAACGGAAGCACTAACAATGAGGATGTGATACAGTGTTCTCCTCTATTGCTATTTATAATACTGTCAGTTCCACAAAGTGACCCCATTCCTGGGTGAGCAGTGAGGTGGAAAACTTTGTATGTTTTAGA
The DNA here is from genome assembly GCF_038048845.1 of Mixophyes fleayi. Classification (NCBI taxonomy): domain Eukaryota; kingdom Metazoa; phylum Chordata; class Amphibia; order Anura; family Limnodynastidae; genus Mixophyes; species Mixophyes fleayi. Next base: position 132,117,761 of record NC_134404.1, on the reverse strand, counting down.
AAACTGACAATAACAACATTTTTGAAGAAAGTCTCTCGTCTCATGAGGTTCTTTAAGTATTGATTTTAAAATATACAGCATACTCTCCTATTAATATATTTCTACCTTGTTTCTTATTAGTACCTAAAATAGTGAAGAACCTAGCAGCAGAGAATATCACTACCACTTCTGTATCTCTGAGGTGGCAGCCACCTGTTGGAAATGCAAGTTCTTATATCATAGAAAGCTTGGAGAATTCAACATTCAGTGTGACTGTAAGCACAACCTCTGCTACAATTGATCAACTGACTCCTGGGAATTATTACACATTCCTGGTCTCTACACTTGTTGGAGAAACAGTAAAAGGGAAAAGTTCTGAAATAACTAATTATACCAGTAAGTGTCTTAAAGAATGGTTAGGATAATTTTTAAAATATATTATTTATTGTGTTATAAGTCAATCAAATGATATAAGTAGTTAGATATCTTGATGCAAAAAAACACAGTGTTATTAATTATGCTAGATTTCACAAAAAAATCTTAAACCTGAAGGTTTTATATGCAGGGCTTAGGTGGTTTGTCCTTTCTATATTTTTGCAGCCTTTTATATGACTTCCTGGCATCTATAACATGATATATGTATTTCATTGATATCTGTAATGTCAGTCTAAAACAGGATTGCTAAATAAGTCAATAGATCAAAACAGCAAATATGTGATGGATTGGCTTTAAGAGAAGCTCCAGAACAAAGATATATTTCTGCTACATGCCACTAATTCCAAAAAATAGGCTAGAATTGCAGCAAGGATGATTGCAAGTGACCTGTTGTGTTGGATTGCAAGAGTTTTAATTCATTTTTATTATAGATTAGCAAATTAAAAGCATTGCTATAAAGATGACAAAAGGTTCCTCCCAAATTTTCATCCAGGAAACATCCTTAACGTATTGTGTACTGTTAATTAAATTATACATTTTGGCAGTGCCAATTCTTTCTTCCAACCCCAGTCGACAATGACCGTTCTCAAACAGTAAGATGTGTTGCAAGTGTTGATTCAAAGTTAGAATCAAGTGCTGCAGAAATTATGGTCTACCTCTTGCAAAGTACTGACCGATAAGTCAAGCAGTCATAGCTGAGTGTCTATAGCTTCAGCCTCCCAACACTACAATCGCATTATTTATGGAAAATGTTGGAATGAACGAAGCACTAACAATGAGGATGTGATATAGTGTTGTCCTCTATTGCTATATATAATACTGTCATTTCCACAAAGTGACCCCATTCCTGGGTGAGCAGTTAGGTGGAAAACTTTGTATGTTTTAGAAAACTGACAATAACAACATTTTTGAAGAAAGTCTCTCGTCTCATGAGGCTCTTTAAGTATTGATTTTAAAATATACAGCATACTCTCCTATTAATATATTTCTACCTTGTTTCTTATTAGTACCTAAAATAGTGAAGAACCTAGCAGCAGAGAATATCACTACCACTTCTGTATCTCTGAGGTGGCAGCCACCTGTTGGAAATGCAAGTTCTTATATCATAGAAATCTTGGAAAATTCAACATTCAGTGTAACTGTAAACACAACATCTGCTACAATTGATCAACTGACTCCTGGGAATTATTACACATTCCTAATCTCTACACTTGTTGGAGAAACAGTAAAAGGGAAAAGTTCTGAAATAACTAATTATACCAGTAAGTGTCTTAAAGAATGGTTAGGATAATTTTTAAAATATATTATTTATTGTGTTATAAGTCAATCAAAGATATAAGTAGTTAGATATCTTGATACAAAAAAACACATTGTTGTTAATTATGCTAGATTTCACAAAAAAATCTTAAACCTGAAGGTTTTATATGCAGGGCTTAGGTGGTTTGTCCTTTCTATATTTTTGCAGCCTGTTATATGACTTCCTGGCATCTATAACATGATATATGTATTTCATTGATATCTGTAATGTCAGTCTAAAACAGGATTGCTAAATAAGTCAATAGATCAAAACAGCAAATATGTGATGGATTGGCTTTAAGAGAAGCTCCAGAACAAAGATATATTTCTGCTACATGCCACTAATTCCAAAAAATAGGCTAGAATTGCAGCAAGGATGATTGCAAGTGACCTGTTGTGTTGGATTGCAAGAATTTTAATTAATTTTTACAATAGATTAGCAAATTAAAAGCATTGCTATAAAGATGACAAAAGGTTCCTCCCAAATTTTCATCCAGGAAAGCATCCTTAACGTACTGTGTTCTGTTAATTAAATTATACACTTTGGCAGTGCCAATTCTTTCTTCCAACCCCAGTCGACAATGACCGTTCTCAAACAGTAAGAAGTGTTGCAAGTGTTGATTCAAAGTTTAGAATCAAGTGCTGCAGAAATTATGGTCTACCTCTTGCAAAGTACTGACCTTTAGGTCAAGCAGTCATAGCTGAGTGTCTATAGCTTCAGCCTCCTAACACTACAATCGCATTATTTATGGAAAATGTTGGAATGAACGGAAGTACTAACAATGAGGATGTGATATAGTGTTGTCCTCTTTTGCTATTTATAATACTGTCAGTTCCACAAAGTGACCCCATTCCTGGGTGAGCAGTTAGGTGGAAAACTTTGTATGTTTTAGAAAACTGACAATAAAAACATTTTGAAGAAAGTCTCTCGTCTCATGATGTTCTTTATGTATTGATTTTAAAATATACAGCATACTCTCCTGTTAATATATTTCTACCTTGTTTCTTATTAGTACCTGAAATAGTGAAGAACCTTGCAGCAGAGAATATCACCACCAATTCTGTATCTCTGAGCTGGCAGCCATCTGTTGGAAATGCAAGTTCTTATATCATAGAAATCTTGGAAAATTCAACATTCAGTGTAACTGTAAACACAACATCTGCTACAATTGATCAACTGACTCCTGGGAATTATTACACATTCCTAATCTCTACACTTGTTGGAGAAACAGTAAAAGGGAAAAGTTCTGAAATAACTAATTATACCAGTAAGTGTCTTAAAGAATGGTTAGGATAATTTTTAAAATATATTATTTATTGTGTTATAAGTCAATCAAATGATATAAGTAGTTGGATATCTTGATGCAAAAAAACACAGTGTTATTAATTATGCTAGATTTCAAAAACAAATCTTAAACCTGAAGGTTTTATATGCAGGGCTTAGGTGGTTTTTCCTTTCTATTTTCTTGTAGCCTACTATATGAGGTCCTGCCATCTATAAAGGGATATATGTATTTCATTGATATCTGTAATGTCAGTCTAAAACAGGATTGCTAAATAAGTCAATAGATCAAAACAGCAAATATGTGATGGATTGGCTTTAAGAGAAGCTCCAGAACAAAGATATATGTCTGCTACATGCCACTAATTCCAAAAAATAGGCTAGAATTGCAGCAAGGATGATTGCAAGTGACCTGTTGTGTTGGATTGCAAGAGTTTTAATTCATTTTTACTATAGATTAGCAAATTAAAAGCATTGCTATAAAAATGACAAAAGGTTCCTTCCAAATTTTCATCCAGTTAACATCCTTAACGTATTGTGTTCTGTTAATTAAATTATACATTTTGGCAGTGACAATTCTTTCTTTCAACCCCAGTCGACAATGACCGTTCTCAATCAGTAAGATGTGTTGCAAGTGTTGATTCAAAGTTTAGAATCAAGTGCTGCAGAAATTATGGTCTACTTCTTGCAAAGTACTGACCGTTAAGTCAAGCAGTCATAGCTGAGTGTCTATAGCTTCAGCCTGCCAACACTAGAAACGCATTATTTATGGAAACTGTTGGAATGAACGGAAGCACTAACAATGAGGATGTGATATAGTGTTCTCCTCTATTGCTATTTATAATACTGTCAGTTCCACAAAGTGACCCCATTCCTGGGTGAGCAGTTAGGTGGAAAACTTTGTATGTTTTAGAAAACTGACAATAACAACATTTTTGAAGAAAGTCTCTCGTCTCATGAGGCTCTTTAAGTATTGATTTTAAAATATACAGCATACTCTCCTATTAATATATTTCTACCTTGTTTCTTTTTAGTACCTAAAATAGTGAAGAACCTTGCAGCAGAGAATATCACTACCACTTCTGTATCTCTGAGGTGGCAGCCACCTGTTGGAAATGCAAGTTCTTATATCATAGAAATCTTAGAAAATTTAACATTCAGTGTAACTGTAAACACAACATCTGCTACAATTGATCAACTGACTCCTGGGAATTATTACACATTCCTAATCTCTACACTTGTTGGAGAAACAGTAAAAGGGAAAAGTTCTGAAATAACTAATTATACCAGTAAGTGTCTTAAAGAAGGGTTAGGATAATTTTTAAAATATATTATTTATTGTGTTATAAGTCAATCAAAGATATAAGTAGTTAGATATCTTGATACAAAAAAACACAGTGTTATTAATTATGCTAGATTTCACAAAAAAATCTTAAACCTGAAGGTTTTATATGCAGGGCTTAGGTGGTTTGTCCTTTCTATATTTTTGCAGCCTGTTATATGACTTCCTGGCATCTATAACATGATATATGTATTTCATTGATATCTGTAATGTCAGTCTAAAACAGGATTGCTAAATAAGTCAATAGTTCAAAACAGCAAATATGTGATGGATTGGCTTTAAGAGAAGCTCCAGAACAAAGATATATTTCTGCTACATGCCACTAATTCCAAAAAATAGGCTAGAATTGCAGCAAGGATGATTGCAAGTGACCTGTTGTGTTGGATTGCAAGAGTTTTAATTAATTTTTACAATAGATTAGCAATTTAAAAGCATTGCTATAAAGATGACAAAAGGTTCCTCCCAAATTTTCATCCAGGAAAGCATCCTTAACGTACTGTGTTCTGTTAATTAAATGATACCTTTTGGCTGTGACAATTCTTTCTTCCAACCCCAGTCGACAATGACAATTCTCAAACAGTAAGAATTGTTGCAAGTGTTGATTCAAAGATTAGAGTGAAGCGCTGCAGATATTATGTTCCACCTTTTGCAAAGTACTGACCTTTAAGTCAAACAGTCATAACTGAGTGGCTATAGCACCAGCCACCCAACACTACAATTGCATTATTTATGGAAAATGTTGCAATGATTGGAAGCACTAACAATGAGGAGGGGAAATAGTGTTATCCTCTATTGCTATTTATAATACTGTCAGTTCTACAATGTGGCCCCTTTCCTGGGTGAGCAGTTAGGTGGAAAACTTTGTATGTTTTAGAAAACTGACAATAGCATTATTTTTGAATAAATAAAGTCTCACGTCCCATGAGGTTCTTTATGTATTGATTCTAAAATATACAGCATACTCTTCTATTATTATATTGCTAATTTGTTTCTTATTAGTACCTGAAATAGTGAAGATCCTTGCAGCAGAGTATATCACCACTACTTCTATATCTCTGAGCTGGCAGCCACCTGTTGGAAATACAAGTTCTTATATCATAGAAATCTTGGAAAATTCAACATTCAGTGTAACTGTAAACACAACCTCTGCTACAATTGATCAACTGACTCCTGGGAATTATTACACATTCCTGGTCTCTACTCTTGTCAACAAAGGCAATATAAAGGGAAAGAGCTCTTCAGCAGCTGAGTATACAAGTAAGTGTCCATTGACAGGGGCAATTACATGACCTGAAATATAGTTCTTATTCTTTCATCAATAAAACAAATGTTGGCAATTTACAGGAGAATAGGTAAAACATCTCTAGCAACAAGAACGATTATAATGAGAACAAAGTATTGTTACTGTTGAACACATATACAAGTCTTCACTTATTATGTTGCATGTTCCTGTCATGTTGTATATTTACACCTGTAATCTGGAAATAGATGGATTACCGCAGATGATAGGGCACAAATAGTTATGCCTGCAGAATAGTGAAGTTTGGTTGTCATTTAAAATTCTTTGTACAGTTTCCTTAATGTTTTGGTATCCTTGTTATGACTAATCTATGAACATGGACATGACTGCTACAGTGTCTGACAAAGTGTTCCTAGGACATTTACTGCAGTATAAGCAGACAATCCCCTTACACGGCACTATGCATATTGTATACCAGAATATTTCCTAATAATCTTTTATTTTATGTTTACTATTTTTGTAGTTCCTAGTATTTTTGCTTTGCTGTCTATGTGCATAGATGCTATGCCATCCTAGCTTATTAACATTACTTAGAGAAAACAGATACTACATGTGAGAGGCACTCCTATTAATTGGGGTGTACATCTAATGTATATTCATAGTTATTTTGAAATTCACGTTAAGTCCAGCATCATCTTGAGGAAACCTCAATGCACTCTATGTAAATTTCTTGAATAGTGTATAAAAGAGAAACACAAATAATACATAACTTTTGCTACGTATCATTTAAATTCAATAAGAAGAGAAATATTCTATTTTTGAAATGAATGAGTAAAATATGGGTAATTGTATATTCAATTTGTTCAGATCATTAATGAGGGATTATAATGAGCTTAACCGCCTAATATATTGAGCTATATATAGATATATAATGAACTTAATTTTTCTGTAAAGGTATTGTTGAGACTGATTCAGTTCCTTCATTAAGTACCAACAATTTAATTGTCTTACTTCTGTCTGTCTCAGAGTCTGTGTCCAAGTTATTCGTGTGTAGAGTGATATAATGATAACCAGCTGTATCAAGATATACAGATATTATACTTTCAAATTTATCTGTATTGGATACACTCTTTATATGAGAAAAGGATTTGTATCCATTTGTTTCACCATTCTTGTAGCTTTATCTTGTTGAAAAGATTTTCAAAATGTTATTTGTATATTCTGTGTTGAGCTCATAAAAGTAATCTCCTATGTCACTTAATGATAGGGACCAATTTTGAGGTAATTCTTATCCAATTGTCATCACTCTAACACTGTAAAGTATTGATCAAGTTTAAATAAGCATAATAGTGTGTGTCCTACACAGAACATGATCTAAGCACTGTTCTCAATCTAAAAAAAAGACATCAGTCTATTATACAGGCACTTGCTCTTTATTACTTTTTTTTAATACAGTCACTGTAATAAAGAAAGGGAAAATAACCTGACTAGTTGTAAAACTTGTTTCAGAATGTTCTGTTTGTGAAACAATCCAGTGCTCTGTGAATCCTGCTTCACAATTATAGGAATATTCACAAGATATATACAATATATCCATAGAGTTCAGGCTGGGCTAACGGTGAAAGTGGTAGAATAGGAATATGTATTTTTTGTGTTTTCCAGTATCTCTTTCTCTTTATATAATAATAAAAGTAAGTTTCCAATTGCAGAGCCTGCCATGGTAACAAATTTAACAGCCTCTAAAATAAACAACACAGTAAATGTAACGTGGCAGCTTCCAGAAGGAAACAGAAGTTCATATCTGGTGGAAGTGTTGGGAGATCCCCCTCAAAGTTTTATAGCCATGTCAGAATCAGCAACTGTCGGTAACCTGACCAGTAAGAACCAGTACACAGTGAGGATCTCTGCAGTTGCAGGCAATAGCGTACAGGGCAGCAGTAGTGAGATTCTAGTATTAGGTGAGTATGAAAATCTGATTTACCAACGTATTGTCACCTGTGCAGAATGTAATTATATTAGTAGCATTTTGATTTTTGAAATTCACAACTTAATATTCTTTCTATAAGTCATTAACTCGCTTCTTTCTGTGATGTAATTTTGACTATCACATTACCAATCTAAGCCATGGAATTACTTACTAGACTCCTGAAGACAAGTTGGACTTGTCCTGTATAATTCAATTTAATGTAATACCCAATTTTAGTACTATATTTATGATTTGGGGACACATCAGTGAATTAATTATACATAAAACTGTTGCATTCTAGAAGTGCGCAAGGTGACAAATGAATATTTCTAAATTAGACAGAGAATCCAAACCAGTTGGACTAAACTCCAATATCTGAGATTTAACATTGTAGAGATGTAACATACTTTTCCTCTCCAGTGTCAGAAATCATCAGTGTTACAAATATTAATACAACCTCTGTCTGGCTCCATTGGGATCCATATGTTGATGAAAATACAACTTACCATATCTCTGTGTATGGAGAACCATCCATGAACTTTAGAGTGAACACCACTGACAACCTGATTAGTAATCTGACATCTGGGAATTTCTATCAGATTCAGATATCTGCATATAAAAGAAACATGTTATTATATGGCTACAGCGATGACATCACATTGTATACACGTAAGTAACTACATTTATCAACAAGTATTTCTTCTCTGAACACTTGCACTGCATGTATTTACATCATTTTATGTACCAGAATAATCATTTTATTTGGCAGTATCCTTGTCTTCTTATTGAGATATATTGTACCAAGAACAGTATTAGTAGAAGTACTTTGCTTAACAATGTTTAGCTGCTAACGCCTCATTTTTGTGAGTTACAAACAACTAAACTAATGTGTATAAAAATCCAAGCTGACAAGATTTTTTAACTTCTTTCACGTAGCGGATTACTTTAAAAGATATTAAAATGTTTTGATGACTTTTGTACACCTGTATCTGTCATTCCACCAATTTTTTGTTCTTCACCTATTAAGCCATCATTAGAAATAAAGAGCATCTTAAAGCGCTGAAAAAGTAAAATTATTAGTTACAGCTACAACTAACTGAGGCGATTATGGAAATTTACATTGGTAAATACATCGAGCTGATGATTTAATATAAATGTTATTAGCAATCTGATAATTGGTAAAGTGATGCATGTAGTCATATTATTAAGGAAATAATATTTTATGTTCATCCTGTGTTTCAGTAATGGAACATTTAGCTTAATAACCCTCCCACCCCTAACTATTTTCCATTTACTTATTTTCTTTACTTACAGATGATGAATTGATGGAACATTAGAGTAACAAGTCTCACATTATTGCCATGTAGTATATGTAATACATATAATCGCCTTTTGTAAAAATATAAACATTAATTCAAATAAATATATTTTTATATTTTTTGTCTTTTCTGTGTATATGCAGGAATTTTAACTGTTTACTTAATTTACTTTTTATAAGTGTATTTAGTTATGAAATGTTATAGAGTAATACACGAGGATTTTGAATCAATGTGATAACATTTGTGCAAATATATCATCTTATCTTACTCAAACCCAGGACCTGGTATTATTAAGGATGCCCAGACTCAAATGTTACCTAATTACTCTTTGAATCTCAGCTGGGTCCCCCCAGATGGCAATTACAGTTACTTTCAGATTGAAGTCCCGGAGAAATCGTCTATGAACCAAAACACAACTCAAACGTCATTGCCCGTCCAAGTCCTCACACCTGGAAACAAATACACTTTTACAATCCGTGCAATTTCTGGACCAAATATCCAAGGAGAAGCTTATGAAGTGCCTGTTACTATTGGTAAGAATAGACATGTTTGTTTGTGAAGTTTTATTCTTTTAGTTTTCCAATAAGAATTAAATTGCAACATTGAAATGTTAGATTTTTATGTATCTTACATTTACTGTATCTATTTGGGGTTTGCGTTGTGTGAGAGGCATGTCACAATACAGGGATGTTACAACCAAAACTCACACTATAAACCCGGTACATATGGTTTTGCTGATCACACAAGAACAATACGGATTTATCTTTACTACAAAAAGTATAGACAAAAGTTTTTGCGGATGCTGTTTCCAGGACAGCCGCAGTGGTTATGTTGAGTACTTCTTGCTGATCCCAGCCATTCGGCCATGTTACCCTCTGCCAGCGTGGTAGGGACTTGACACCTAGTTTACCTACTTCTGTAAGCTCACTAGTCTATCAGATCATGGGTTCCCTTAATGGGTAGGAGAGTTCAGAATATCAACAAAGCAGGGAAATAAACAACACAATAGTCCTAAAACACAGTATTACAACAAAAACTGTTAGAAGCCTAGATTTCAACATCTGTTCCTAAAATTCAACAACCATTAATTCTTCCAGTTGTTTATTTTTAAAGGGATACAATTTCCCTCAATGTGAAAGGTGTGCAGTGGACAGGGGCCGATGAGTCAGAAGAGGATTATCATGTCTCCCCTTGGCTTATTGGCCCAACATGCACCCACATATCAGGACTGCCGTTTGAGTACTTTTTTAAAAAAGTTTAAAGTGCAAAAAAGGATTTCTTGCATGGTGATACAGTGGGACCAGGGGCCATGGTGCTGTAGCTCAGGCTTATCATGGATGGCCTCTCCCCCTCTCCTTTGTTCCCCACCTACACCTCCCTCTTTCCTACTTTTTACCTCTACTCTCCTTAGACTAACCACCCCACCTTCTCCCTTTACTCCACCTCTTCCTACCCTTTGCACAGGCAAGCCCTTATCCATACCTCAGCTACCTTGTGCTAGCTCCACAGTGTGCATAGAACACTCAGGGGGCAGACAGAGGAGTCTGCTTCCCACATTATTCAAGCTCTATAGATCTGCTAAATGTTGGTTGGTATTAATGTAGTGGAGGTTATTAATATAATGCAGGGGCTTTCAAATGTCAGCAATATATTGTGGGGGCCATCAATATAATGTGCAGTCTATTCTTAAAAATTATTAGCATATGGGGCTATTAGTTAAATATGAAATGTCTATTAAATGTTTGAGATATTCATTTAATGTGGGGGTATTAATGTCATTTATTGGGGTATTAAAGAAATGTGACTGCTGGGAATTACTATCTATGTATTCTAGCAGCATCTGGTAGGGGATATTAATGTAATGTTGGGTTGAGGCCGGCTATCAACATATTGTAGGGGCTAATAATGCAATGTGGGTTCTTTGTATTAAATGTTGGGTCTAACAAGTTAATGATGGGACTAGTTGGGGGAAAGGAGGCATTTTATTTTATAAATGTGTTGCTAATTTAATGTATGGGCTGGTTGAGGCGTGGGAGGCCTAGATTGCTCACTTGTTCCCTCCTTCCCAGCAGTGGAATTGTTCCTATATATATATCCATATATAGCACATCATATCTCCAGAAATTGGCACATTTTAAAGATGTTACTATACACTTGCTACATCTGTACTCTTCTTAGGCTGCCTCATTGTTTAATTATGCTCAAACATTCCTTTGCATTATTTAGATGACACAAAGTACATTCCTTCATTACTTAATTAACATACAACACTCACAGAGATTATTTCTCAATAGTTACTGGACCAATGTTGTATAGAAAACCCATAATCATAGAAACAGAGAAACATGGAATTTGACGACAGATAAGAACCGCTTGGCCAATCTAGTCTGCCCATTTTGTAACCCATGGTAACCTCAAACCCTTTTAAATCATTAGTTCTTTGTAAGGATATCCTTATGTCTATCCCAAGCATGTTTAATTTGTTCTAATGCCTCTACTACCTCTGATGGGAGGCTATTCCACTTATCCACTGCCCTTTCTGTGAAGTAACTTTCATAGTGCAAACATAATTGGAAAATGATATATTTTACTGACACAATAATATTACAACATATATTCTCAATAACATGATCTTGCACACAGTAAATATACCTGTTCAACAAAGAAGATGCTATATATGTGTGTGTGGGTACATCATTGACCCCTCCCTTTGTCTCCCATTTGACCCGTATCTCCAAGTGCAGGTGTACCGTTTTAGTATATAATAACAGTAACATATTGTGTGTACATATACAGAATACCATTAATACTTATACTTTCTTTAAAAAAGTGGATAGTAATAGTTATATAGACTATAAGAGCTGCCACTTAAGACGCTGGAAAGACAATATACCCATTTCTCAGCTGACGAGGATAAGACGAAATTGTGAGGATATGGAGACCTTTGAAATACAAGCTTCATTACTTATCAAAAAATTTTTAGAACGAGGTTATCCTGAAAAGATTTTGACAGATAGTTTGGACAAAGTCAGACAATATGATAGGACACAATTATTGATTTATAAAGCAAAGAAACAAGAGCTTCGTACTAATACATCTGATTGTACTTTTATTACTACTTACAATGCAGCCAGCCAACAGATTATTAAAACATTAGAAAAACATTGGGCAGTTTTAAAACTGGACCCGGCATTATCTAGCGTATTACCGGCAAAACCGCATATTATTTTCAAAAAAACGAAAACATTAAGATCCATGTTAGCTCCATCACATCTTAAGGAATTATCCAGTAAAAATAATTGGCTATTACCTACTAAAGGCTTTTTTGCATGCGGGCATTGTAAAACCTGTAAATATGTACATTCTGATCATAAATGTTTTTCTGATATGTCTATTAACAAAAAAGAGAGAATGATCCAATCTTTTATGAACTGTAATACCACATATGTGGTGTATTTGCTGGAATGTGGATGTGGGAAAAAATATGTGGGTAAAACCAAGAGAGCGGTTAAAATAAGAGTTTTTGAACATCTACGTAACATTCAGCATAAGATAGATAATCACAGTGTACCAAGACATTTTTCTTCCTGTCATAATGCCAGTCCTGAATCCTTAAGTTTCAAAGCAATAGAACATGTGGAAATGAATATTAGAGGAGGAGATCGATTACTTAGATTAGCCCAGAGGGAAACCTTTTGGATCTATACTCTTAACACGTTTGTGCCCTGGGGGTTGAATGAAGGTTGTGAAGTTACACCTTTTTTATGAAATGTTAAAATAGGATTTTGTTCTTATACGCTATCTGTTTCCTTGAAAATATTTTTATGTGTTTTATATTATGTTTTTATATTAAGCTGGTATAAATCCAGTATTACTGTTATCTATAGAGATTTGCTAATCTTGAATATAAAGTTAATATGTGCAACTACTTAGAAATGAAGTGAATGAGTGGAGTGTGTTCCACCTGTGAATTAATTAGTAACATCCTAGAAATAGGTGAACATGGACACAAAGATCCACGCCTCCTGACGAAATCCTGAGAGATGAAACGCGTAGAGGTGTTCATGGATTCTGTTTGATTTAGAACTGCTTCAGATTGAGCTGTCCGTGTTTGGAGATAGAACTGAGCTGTTGTGTTATCTATGCCTGAAAATATTTACCATCTGGTACGTGCAATTTTATTGTTTTAAATAAACATTTTACATGGTTAATACACCATGGAAGCGCCCCTGTCTATTTGATATTATAGGAATTTGGCTGTTCCCCCGTTGAGATCGGGTGGTAGAAGGGAAGGACGTGCAGACTATATCCTGCTGGTGTTTTGAACTTTCGTGGAAAAGAGATTGAGCATGAACGAGCACGTTTAAGAATGAACTGTCTATTATATATGAACTGTGCCCACCGTTCTTTGTATTGTGTATATTTATATATATATATATATATATATATATATATATATATATATAAAATAAAAGTAGAAGCACCACGCATAGTGTAATCATGTAAAAGAGAAATAAATCTCTAATTAGGTGAACAAGTGGATTAGCCTCGTACCAAAAGAAAAAGATAAACATCTTATCTGTAGTCAGCTTCCAGACATCTGTATGATAGAAGTCCTCTCATATATTGATCTTTCTGACCTCTTGATAGTGAACGAGCTAGAAGGCTCAGAGAGAAACTATCATAGTACAGTATGTTTCAAACAAAATGATAAAAAACATAATTAGGCTTATCTATAGATTTCCCAGATGGTAGATGAGGATCATTCTAATACAGGGTAGGTATGGTGATCCACAGGGAAAAAGAGTCAGAACCGCCTTATCCCCCTCAAAGCGTTTCATCGACGAAACGCGTCAGTCCGACTGTGAAGTCCGAACTGAAGTACCTTGTACTGAAACAATCCATTCTTTGGTTGAAAAGGTTGTCTCAGCCATGGCATATGGCGTTAGAAGTATCTGCTAGTAACCTTTGGTCAGATCTGATGTGGTAAAGTACCAACTGTTGGCCAAGGTCTCCAATACTTCATCAACTCTGGGCATTGAGTATGTGTCGAAAGAGGAAACTTCAATTAGTTTTCTAAAGTCATGACAGAAACGAATACTCCTGTTTGGCATGGTCAACAATGGGGCTATTGGATTCCTCAATAAATTGCGGTCCAACAACTTTTTAATTACCTCTCTAACAGTTATAGACTTGGCTTCAGGAATGTGTAACATCTTACTCTCACTATCACCCCTAGAGGTGTAACTATGTTGTGTTCTATCAGGGTGATTCATCCAGGTACCTCAGTCTGTCATCTCCTCTCCGGCGACAGATCAAACCTTACGGGAACTTTGGTTTCCTGCACCACTTCGTTTACTAACGTGACTTGTGGCTTCTCCCTCTCATGCCATGGCTTTAACAAGTTGACATAATAAGTCTGAACTGTATTCCTCCTATCTTCCTGTCTGACTTTATAATTTTCAAGCCACGCAGCCTCAACCACCTCATATGGCCCCAGCTAATGAGTGAATAGATTACTTTCTATATGTGGATACGAGTGCAAAAATGTTGTCCCCTGATTGGAAAGTACTAATTGCAGCCGACATATCATAGTTGTTTTTTTGTCTTGCTTGCACCTCATGCATATGCTGCAGAACCAACGGGGAGATCTTGCCCAACTTGTGTCCCATACAACTGGGGCACAAATTTGATTACATTGGATATATTAGGACTTTGTTGCTCCCAGTCCTCCTTGAGAACATCCAAAATGCCCTTTGGCTGCCTGCCTTACAATAATTTGAGGGGGCTAAACCATGTGGACATGTGAGGCACCTCTCTCACAGCAAACAATAAATAGGGTAACAACACATCTCACTTCTGTTTCCTGTGCTACTACCTCTCTCACCATATGCTTGAGGGTCCTCTTAAAATGTTCTACTTATCCATCAGTCTGTGGGTTGTTGCTAATGTGTGCAACGTTTCTCACTTCAACAATCGGCACAGCTCTTTAATGAGATGGGACATAAAGGGATACCCTGATCAGTCAAGATTGCCTTGGAGATGCCTAACCGGGTGCAGTACAAAAGGAGTTTTTTTATAATTGTACTGGATTTTATATACCGCAAGCATATGGCATCAAGATGCCTGTTGGCTTAGTCCACCTACCAAATCCATACCAATATGCTTGAATGGAGTCTGCACCACGGAAATGGAAACTAAGCGCTGTAATCCATGTAGGACATACAATTATATTATGCACAGATTTCGATAAATGTGTGCCAACTGCAACAGTTAGGAGCCATCATATGACAAGCCATATCTGTTGCCAGGTATAATACACTACCCTATATTTGTGACAAAGTGAACAACATAGTGTCATCTCTTGCTCCAAGTCTAATATCTAGATACCTATATGATGTAAATAAAATAAACAGAGCCATATCTAGTGCCAAGTATAAATAGAAAGCCATATATGGTTGCAAAGCCTATTACAAAGAATTAGATATGGTACCAAATCTAATATTCAGAGTTATATCTGGGACAAAATCCAAAAAGCAGAATGGTATCTAGTGCCATGTCTATGTCTAATGGCAAGGTGATTCAGCAAACCAATATCTAGTGCCAAGAATAATAATCAGACCAATATCTGGTGCTAAGCCTAATATGATAATAAACTATGAAGTCTGATATGAAGCTCCATATCGGATTCCAAGTCTAATAGTTACAACTTTATTCTGTTCCAAGCCTAATAATCAAATCAGTATTTATTGCCAAGTCTAATATGCAGACCCTTATCCACTGTAGTACTTACCAACCTTCACTGGCTCCCTCTAATCTGATCGGAAAGTATGCTAAATCCTCCCACTGGTTTCCACTCACAGCAGCTATCCTCCTTTGTCCTTGTCTCTTGGGGTACTGGACAGGGACCAAGGTTCTGGCATGTTCACTTTATAACACCCTCCTGGCACTTTCTCCAAGTCTAGCGAAAACATGCTGGCACAGTGGTTCTTAAAAAAAAAGCATAATCACTCATGATAAAGTTAGCTAAGTCTTTCTCCCTGAATTATCTCCTTCTAGACTTTTTATGGGATCTGAAGGTCCTAACGCACTGCCTTTTCCGGTCTCACATGCCTAAAAGCTAAGTCACCATGTCTGAGGAATGAGCCAGTGCTTAACACATATTGGAAGAGTTCAGTGCTTAGTACACTCTTTACAGTAGAATAACTATTTTACGATAAACCATACAAAGATCACAGTAACACATAACAGTAGAAATTAATGACGAACAACTGACTATGAAGAAGACAGTGTTCCAGATGTGCTTATTATTAATTAAACATGCCCGGTTTCCACCTCTTCTCCTGTATGTGGAATACAGGGGAACAAAAGAGCTAAAAAGTACTGCGTCCATAGTCCATTAATTTTGTGAAATAAGTACATGTTCTGAAAATTCTTAAATTAAAACTAATTCTGACCCTAACTCTTTCTCTGGTTATACATCACTCAACTCACATGCCTTTCTAAGAATCTTGAAAGACGCTTGACTAAACTCCTCTCACCCAACATACTGGACCCTCTTCATTAAGACCTTTTTTACCAACACGTCACAGAGTTTAAGGTGGTCAGTGATTGTATCACTGCAAAATCTAACAGACACTATTCGCTTCTAATTCTTCTGACCCTCGCTGCTATAGTTGACACTTGACTGACATAGAATCTGTATCCAAATCCTGCTACACGCCTTTAACATACATTTTCAGACTTTGCACATATGTCACATAAAATACTGCAAAAAACTTTAATTCATGCGTTGACTATTGTAATTCTCTTCCTAAAGGTTTTCCTCTAATTCAAACAATCCATTCTGAATGCAGCGGCTAGACTAGACTACTTTTCCTTGCAAAACGTTCTTCTACTGGTGGTCCGCACTGTCTGTCCAACACTGTGGTCTCATTCTCTTTCATTACCTACCCCCATGCCCCCATTGCTGGTTAAAAATCTTTTTTCGGGCAACACCTTCCCTTGCCTGCAAATCTTCTATCATACATCTCATGGTATGTATCAAATTCCTAAAACACTCTTTTAAACTGTTCAATCAAACTTGCATTTATTTTCATTCTTTACGCAAACAACATTCCAAATTCTAAAACCAATATTGCAGTGTTGCTATATCATTTAGCCCCAAAAAACATTTATTCCCATTGCATTCTGGCTGGACCAATATACACTATGTGACAATCATGTATCTTATTTTCTTTTTTTTTTTAAACAAACATGTTTATTGTTTATTTAAACACGTTTACACGTATGAAATATCAGCAAGGAGTTGTATATATGAGGAAGAACATAAATACATGAGGATAAAATGTTAACAACATTTGTAAACTCATAATAAATAAAATGAAGTAAAATCCAAATGTAGATTTTGTGTATACAATTCAAAGAGAAAAAGCTTGTATGTGAGGGGAGACATACAGGGGGTTGGGGGGGAAGAGAAGGGAGGTATCTGAGGAGGGAAAGAGAAAAATAAAGATAAATGAATTTGTCTATGGTCAATGGAACAAGAGACTGGTATATTTAGTCAGTCATCTCCAATCAAAAAGAAGTATGTAGATAATAAGTTAAGATAAAAGAATGTCAAATAGTAGAAAGGGGCAGTTCTGCTTCATAAAAGGATGTCCAAGGGTTCCACACAGTTTTGAATTGAATTGGAGTAACGTTGAGGGTGGCGGTTATACTTTCCAAGCGGTATGTTGACCAAATAGAATTTATGGTCGCAGTAAGTGAGGGTGGGATCGAGCTCTTCCAGTGCGAAGCAATCTGGCACTTAACTGCATTCAGAATATGCCTAATTAGTTTTTGGGTTGGGCGGGATATATTAGGGAGAGGTCTAGGGAGTAATGAAAAGAGCGATGTTTCAGGAATTTGAATATGAGTAATGGAAGATATCAACTTATGGACTTGTTGCCAGTATGAAATTATCTTGGGACAGGACCACCAAACATGCAGCAGGGAGCCTCTACAACCACACTCCCTCCAACATCTGTCTGAGTAGGCTGGGAATATAGTATGAAGACGCGATGGGACCAAGTACCATCTACTATATATTTTGAATGAATTTTCTTTGATTCGAACAGAGATAGAGGTTTTAGCCAGATTGGTTCTAATCTTTGTCCATTCTTTAGAATCTATCATCTCTCCTGTGTCTTTTCCCCATGCGAGTTCATGTGGTTCTTTAGATGGAAGGCCAAAATTATTTATTTATTGGTATAATGTGGATATGAGGCCTCTCGTTGAGATTGGGTGTTTGCAGAATGATTCTAGGGGAGAGCACTGATCTGTGAGGGCTGGTGTATCTTATGTTCTTATGGTTGTATGCTTGCAAGCAGGGCCCTCTTATCTCTTTGTCTGATTGGTAATAGTAATTGCATTATTACTCTGTTTGTTCCCAATTGAAACTTGTGGCACATTATGCTGGCGCAATAGAAAAAACTGTTTATAAGAAAGGAAATAAATATGTCAAGTGGGTGCAACAGAGTCCCTACCACTCCGGCCAACCTTATCTACATCAGTACATTGAGAGTTTTAAAGGGATCACTGACAAAAAAGGGAGACAGATAGCGTTGTCATCATATGCTGTTTAATTGCTGCACAGTGCAATCAGGGTGAACAGACAGGATGATTTTTTAATAGTAGAAACTGTAAATTCTGCCAGTTTTTAAATAAATAAATATATAAATAAAGCTCTATATCCTTCCATGGCAACTGGTGCACTTTAATTATTGATGTTAAAATTTACCCATACTGTCCTCTTACTATATTCCTACTTTGTTTCTTAATAGTACCTGAAACAGTGAAGAACCTTACAGCAGAGAATATCACTACCACTTCTGTATCTCTGAGCTGGCAGCCACCTATTGGAAATGCAAGTTCTTATATCATAGAAATCTTGGAAGATTCAACATTCAGTGTAACTGTGGACACAGCATCTGCTACAATAGGGAAACTGATCCCTGGATATTATTACACATTCCTGGTCTCTGCTCTTGCTGTAGGGGAGTTAAAAGGGGAGAGTTCTGCAGTAGCTGTTTATACCAGTAAGTGTGTTTTAGGAGAGGTAATTTAACTTTTCAAATCTAAATCCTATTATGGTATGAGGAAAACAAATATTTAAGCAAAAAGCCCGTTGCATGTCTTCTAGACATATATGAAGGATATCAGTACACAATACATTCAGGCTCCATTCCTCTTAAAAGCATAATTTCAGTAGTACTAAACTTTTCCAAAAAAACCACATCTTATACCTGAAGTTTTGTTTTGCAGTGCTGAGCCAGTTTTGGCCTTTCTAATTTGCTCTAGCCTGCTGTAGGTTTTCTTGATATCTATGATTAACCTTTGTCTTTCACTGATGTCTTTGATGTAAGTCTAATGTAAAGTTCCAAAATAAACCTAAATGACAACAAGGATAACTTGATAATTGCAAAATCAGGGGGAAAAAATGCGTCCCATAGAAAATCCCATCACCATCCCTTGCCTATGTCAGCTAGAGCTGGTGATAGTATAACAGGGAAACCCTTTAGTGGTACCAAAAGGACTTAGGCCTGTCAGCAGGTCTGAATTCCCTAGGGTGTTTGGGTTAGTAAAATAAGCACTAGGACTATACTAAAAGCCATGAGGTGAAGGTATGATTTAAAAATAAATATTTAAATTTTATAGAAACTTTTTTACATCATGCACTACTTATCCAGGGCATGCTGGATCCTGTAGTGCACCTTGGTAAAATGTGAAGAATAGAAACACATGGTAAAAAAATAATTCTAAGCAAAGTCACCCCCACACATCCCTCTATAATCAGATTCATGCATTTCAGTACTTCAGAAAATAATAAAAACATTATTGTTCCCCAAACAACTTGCTCTGTCAAGAGTGGCAACAAAAATGATCAATAAGCTGCATCGCATTCATATTTATAAGTTTCACGACTTGACATCAGAGTGTCAGACTTTTCCAACGTATAAATATGATTGTTCACATACTTTATTTAACTAACAGTACACAATAGTAGACTCCCCTCCTATTTGAACAGTTGGGAGAAATTTTTAAAGCAATGCTTCTAAACAACTAAACTTTTTGAAAAACAAATTTATCCTCTTGCACAGTTTCCCTCAGTCAGCTGAAAGTCTGTTTGATATCTGTGACAGACCACTGTCTTATATTGATGTCTACGATATAAGTATAAGGAATATGAACTAAATAAATCACTTGTTCACAAAGATCAACTTTATGATGGTATTAGAAGTTCAAGACCAGAAATCTGTTTCAGTCAGAGCTCTTTCATTTAATGGAAAAGGCGTAATTTGCTACAAAGATAAATCAATGTGGATCTGTTGTAATGTGTTACATAAGTTTTTTTAAGTTCCCTGTAAAGTTTACTGATTTTTGAAAAAGTCTTTTAAAAGCAATACAATGTCCTCCTACCTGTTAACTCAACTAAACAATTGCATTATAGAGCAAACACCAGGTTAACCTGAATATGTGGGTAGTCCTAAGGCTTTTTTCCCACCCACATATTCTTTGTCAGTTGTCACAACCAGAAACATTGCAGGAAATGCTCCAGTAAAAGATTCCCCCTTGCAATGGAGAAACCATACTCTGCTTTCCTGAAATATTGAAATGTAAGTCAAGAAGGTGCAGCTAAAGCTCCACTGCACTGGCCTCTTTACTCCACTACTTCACAAACAAAAAAAATGTAATTGTTGTGTAAACTGACAAAGAGGTTTAGGTAGATAGTGTTTTCTTTATGTGCTATTTACAATACGGTAAACTCTTCAATGTATTTCCTTAATGGGTTTACAAGTAGGTTGAGCATTTTGATTGTTATAGAAAACTTTAAAGTTAACTAAACATTGAAAAACTCCATGTCACCAATGGTGGCTGGTTCACTTTAAGTATTATTTTTAAAGTATACAACATACTCTCCTATTAAACTTTGTTTCTTAATAGTTCCTGAAATAGTGAAGAACCTAGCAGCAGAGAATATCACTACCACTTCTGTATCTCTGAGCTGGCAGCCACCTGTTGGAAATGCAAGTTCTTATATCATAGAAATCTTGGAAAATTCAACATTCAGTGTGACTGTAAACACAACCTCAGCTACAATTGATCAACTGACTCCTGGGAATTATTACACATTCCTGGTCTCTACTCTTGTTGGAGGAACAGTAAAAGGGAAAAGTTTTGCAGTAGCTAAATATACCAGTAAGTGTCTTAAAGAAGGGTTAGGTTAATGATTAAATTATATTTTGGATTCTGTTATGAGTCAATCAAATCATACAGGTAGTTAGATATCTTGATAAAAAACACAGTGTTATTAATTATGCGAGATATTACAAAAAAAATCGTATACCTGAAGCTATTATATGCAGGACTTAGGTGGATTGTCTTTTCTCTCTTCTTGTAGCCTGCTATATGACTTCCTGACATCCATTAAGGAATATATGTATTTTATTCATATCTTTATTGTCAGTCTAAAACAGGATTCCTAAATAAGTCAATAGATCAAAATGGCAAATATTTGATGGATTGGCTGTAAGAGAAGCTCCAGAACAAAGATATATTTCAGCAACATGCAGTTAATTCCAAGAAATAGGTTTGAATTGCAGCAAAGATATTTGAAAGTGACCTGCTGTCTGGAATTAAAGAGTTTTAACAATTTTTTAGTATAGATTAGCAAATTAGATGAATTGATATGGAGATGAGAAAAGGTTCCTCCCAACTTTTCATTAAGGATAGCATCCTTAACATACTGTGTTTCTTTTAATTAAATATTACATTTTGGCAGTGCCAATTCTTTCTTTCAACCCCAATCGACAATGACCATTCTCAAACCAGTAAGAAGTGTTGCAAGAGTTGAATCGTAGTTCAGAGTCAAGCGCTTTAGAGATTATGCTCTTCCTCTTGGAAGTACTGACCTTTAAGTCAAGCAGTCATAGCTGAGTGTCCATAGCACCAGCCTCCCAACACTACAATTGCATAATTTATGCAAAATGTTGCAATGATCGGAAGCACTATCAATGAGGAGGGGAAATAGTGTTGTCCTCTATTGCTATTTATAATAATGTCAGCTTCACAATGTGGCCCCTTTCCTGGGTGAGCAGATAGGTGGAAAACTTTGTATGTTTTCTTAAAAACTGACAATAACAACATTTTTGAATAAATAAAGTCTCATATCCCATGAGGTTCTTTATGTATTGATTGTAAAATATACCTTATATTCTCCTAATAATATATTGCTACTTTGTTTCTTATTAGTACCTGAAATAGTGAAGAACCTTGCAGCAGAGAATATCACCATAACTTCTGTATCTCTGAGCTGGCAGCCACCTATTGGAAATGCAAGTTCTTATATCATAGAAATCTTGGAAAATTCAACATTCAGTGTAACTGTAAACACAACATCTGCTACACTTGATCAACTGACTCCTGGGAATTATTACACATTCCTGGTCTCTACACTTGTTGGAGAAACAGTAAAAGGGAAAAGTTCTGAAATAACTAATTATACCAGTAAGTGTCTTAAAGAAGGGTTAGGATAATTTTTAAAATATATTATTTATTGTGTTATAAGTCAATCAAATGATATAAGTAGTTAGATATCTTGATGCAAAAAAACACAGTGTTATTAATTATGCTAGATTTCACAAAAAAATCTTAAACCTGAAGGTTTTATATGCAAGGCTTAGGTGGTTTCTCCTTTCTATATTTTTGTAGCCTGTTATATGACTTCCTGACATCTATAACGTGATATATGTATTTCATTGATATCTGTAATGTCAGTCTAAAACAGGATTGCTAAATAAGTCAATAGATCAAAACAGCAAATATGTGATGGATTGGCTTTAAGAGAAGCTCCATAACAACGATATATTTCTGCTACATGCCACTAATTCCAAGAAATAGGCTAGAATTGCAGCAAGGATGATTGCAAGTGACCTGTTGTGTTGAATTGCAAGAGTTATAATTCATTTTTACTATATATTAGCAAATTGAAAGCATTGCTATAAAGATGACAAAAGGTTCCGCACAAATTTTCATCCAGGAAACATCCTTAACGTACTGTGTTCTGTTAATTAAATTATACATTTTGGCAGTGCCAATTTTTTCGTCCAACCCCAGTCAAAAATGACCGTTCTCAAACACTAATAAGTGTTGCAAGTGTTGATTCAAAGTTTAGAATCAAGTGCTGCAGAAATTATGGTCTAACTCTTGCAAAGTACTGACCTTTAAGTCAAGCAGTCATAGCTGAGTGTCTATAGCTTCAGCCTCCCAACACTAGAATCGCATTATTTATGGAAAATGTTGGAATGAACGGAAGCACTAACAATGAGGATGGGATATAGTGTTGTCCTCAATTGCTATTTATAATACTGTCAGTTCCACAAAGTGACCCCATTCCTGGGTGAGCAGTTAGGTGGAAAACTTTGTATGTTTTAGAAAACTGACAATAACAACATTTTTAAAGAAAGTCTCTCATCTCATGAGGTTCTTTATCTATTGATTTTAAAATATACAGCATACTCTCCTATTAATATATTTCTACCTTGTTTCCTATTAGTACCTGAAATAGTGAAGAACCTTGCAGCAGAGAATATCACCACCACTTCTGTATCTCTGAGCTGGCAGCCACCTGTTGGAAATGCAAGTTCTTATATCATAGAAATCTTGGAAAATTCAACATTCAGTGCAACTGTAAACACAACCTCTGCTACAATTGATCAACTGACTCCTGGGAATTATTACACATTCCTGGTCTCTACACTTGTTGGAGAAACAGTAAAAGGGAAAAGTTCTGAAATAACTAATTATACCAGTAAGTGTCTTAAAGAAGGGTTAGGATCATTTTTAAAATATATTATTTATTGTGTTATAAGTCAATCAAATGATATAAGTAGTTAGATATCTTGATAAAAAAACACAGTGTTATTAATTATGCTAGATTTCACAAAAAAATCTTAAACCTAAAGGTTTTATATTCAGGGCTTAGGTGGTTTGTCCTTTCTATATTTTTGTAGCCTGTTATATGACTTCCTGGCATCTATAACGTGATATATGTAGTTCATTGATATCTGTAATGTCAGTCTAAAACAGGATTGCTAAATAAGTCAATATATCAAAACAGCAAATATGTGATGGATTGACTTTAAGAGAAGCTCCAGAACAAAGATATATTCCTGCTACATGCCACTAATTCCAAGAAATAGGCTATAATTGCAGCAAGGATGATTGCAATTTACCTGTTGTGTTGGATTGCAAGAGTTTTAATTCATTTTTACTATAGATTAGCAAATTAAAAGCATTCCTATAAAGATGACAAAAGGTTCCTCCCAAATTTTCATCCAGGAAAGCATCCTTAACGTACTGTGTTCTGTTAATTAAATTATACATTTTGGCAGTGCCAATTCTTTCTTCCAACCCCAGTTGACAATGACCATTCTCAAACAGTAAGAAGTGTTGCAAGTGTTGATTCAAAGTTTAGAATCAAGTGCTGCAGAAATTATGGTCTACCTCTTACAAAGTACTGACCTTTAAATCAAGCAGTCATAGCTGAGTGTCTATAGCTTCAGCCTCCCAACACTAGAATCGCATTATTTATGGAAAATGTTGGAATGAACGGAAGCACTAAAAATGAGGATGGGATATAGTGTTGTCCTCTATTGCTATTTATAACACTGTCAGTTCCACAAAGTGACCCCATTCCTGGATTAGCAGTTAGGTGGAAAACTTTGTATGTTTTAGAAAACTGACAATAACAACATTTTTGAAGAAAGTCTCTCGTCTCATGAGGTTCTTTATGTATTGATTTTAAAATATACAGCATACTCTCCTATTAATAAATTTCTACCTTGTTTCTTATTAGTACCTGAAATTGTGAAGAACCTTGCAGCAGAGAATATAACTACCACTTCTGTATCTCTGAGCTGGCAGCCACCTGTTGGAAATGCAAGTTCTTATATCATAGAAATCTTGGAAAATTCAACATTCAGTGTTACTGTAAACACAACCTCTGCTACAATTGATCAACTGACTCCTGGGAATTATTACACATTCCTGGTCTCTACACTTGTTGGAGAAACAGTAAAAGGGAAAAGTTCTGAAATAACTAATGATACCAGTAAGTGTCTTAAAGAATGGTTAGGATAATTTTTAAAATATATTATTTATTGTGTTATAAGTCAATCAAATGATATAAGTAGTTAGATATCTTGATACAAAAAAACACAGTGTTGTTAATTATGCTAGATTTCACAAACAAATCTTAAACCTGAAAGTTTTATATGCAGGGCTTAGGTGGTTTGTCCTTTCTATATTTTTGTAGCCTGTTATATGACTTCCTGGCATCTATACCATGATATATGTAATTTATTGATATCTGTAATGTCTTTCTAAAACAGGATTGCTAAATAAGTCAATATATCAAAACAGCAAATATGTGATGGATTGACTTTAAGAGAAGCTCCAGAACAAAGATATATTCCTGCTACATGCCACTAATTCCAAGAAATAGGCTATAATTGCAGCAAGGATGATTGCAATTTACCTGTTGTGTTGGATTGCAAGAGTTTTAATTCATTTTTACTATAGATTAGCAAATTAAAAGCATTGCTATAAAGATGACAAAAGGTTCCTCACAAATTTTCATCCAGGAAACATCCTTAACGTATTGTGTTCTGTTAATTAAATTATACATTTTGGCAGTGCCAATTCTTTCTTCCAACCCCAGTCGACAATGACCGTTCTCGAACAGTAAGAAGTGTTGCAAGTGTTGATTCAAAGTTTAGAATCAAGTGCTGCAGAAATTATGGTCTAACTCTTGCAAAGTACTGACCATTAAGTCAAGCAGTCATAGCTGAGTGTCTATAGCTTCAGCCTCCCAACACTAGAATCGCATTATTTATGGAAAATGTTGGAATGAACGGAAGCACTAACAATGAGGATGGGATATAGTGTTGTCCTCAATTGCTATTTATAATACTGTCAGTTACACAAAGTGACCCCATTCCTGGGTGAGCAGTTAGGTGGAAAACTTTGTATGTTTTAGAAAACTGACAATAACAACATTTTTAAAGAAAGTCTCTCATCTCATGAGGTTCTTTATGTATTGATTTTAAAATATACAGCATACTCTCCTATTAATATATTTCTACCTTGTTTCCGATTAGTACCTGAAATAGTGAAGAACCTTGCAGCAGAGAATATCACTACCACTTCTGTATATTTGAGGTGGCAGCCACCTGTTGGAAATGCAAGTTCTTATATCATAGAAATCTTGGAAAATTCAACATTCAGTGTAACTGTAAACACAACCTCTGCTACAATTGATCAACTGACTCCTGGGAATTATTACACATTCCTGGTCTCTACACTTGTTGGAGAAACAGTAAAAGGGAAAAGTTCTGAAATAGCTAATTATACCAGTAAGTGTCTTAAAGAAGGGTTAGGATAATTTTTAAAATATATTATTTATTGTGTTATAAGTCAATCAAATTATATAAGTAGTTAGATATCTTGATAAAAAAAACACAGTGTTATTAATTATGCTAGATTTCACAAAAAAATCTTAAACCTGAAGGTTTTATATGCAGGGCTTAGGTGGTTTGTCCTTTCTATATTTTTGTAGCCTGTTATATGACTTCCTGGCATTCTATAACGTGATATATGTAGTTCATTGATATCTGTAATGTCAGTCTAAAACAGGATTCCTAAATAAGTCAATATATCAAAACAGCAAATATGTGATGGATTGGCTTTAAGAGAAGCTCCAGAACAAAGATATATTTCTGCTACATGCCACTAATTCCAAGAAATAGGCTATAATTGCAGCAAGGATGATTGCAATTTACCTGTTGTGTTGGATTGCAAGAGTTTTAATTCATTTTTACTATAGATTAGCAAATTAAAAGCATTGCTATAAAGATGACAAAAGGTTCCTCCCAAATTTTCATCCAGGAAAGCATCCTTAACGTACTGTGTTCTGTTAATTAAATTATACATTTTGGCAGTGCCAATTCTTTCTTCCAACCCCAGTCGACAATAACCATTCTCAAACAGTTAGACGTGTTGCAAGTGTTGATTCAAAGTTTAGAATCAAGGGCTGCAGAAATTATGGTCTACCTCTTGCAAAGTACTGACCGTTAAGTCAAGCAGTCATAGCTGAGTGTCTATAGCTTCAGCCTCCCAACACTACAATCGCATTATTTATGGAAAATGTTGGAATGAACGGAAGCACTAACAATGAGGATGTGATATAGTGTTGTCCTCTTTTGCTATTTATAATACTGTCAGTTCCACAACGTGACCCCATTCCTGGGTGAGCAGTTAGTTGGAAAACTTTGTATGTTTTAGAAAACTGACAATAACAACATTTTTGAAGAAAGTCTCTCGTCTCATGAGGCTCTTTAAGTATTGATTTTAAAATATACAGCATTCTCTCCTATTAATA
This sequence comes from Mixophyes fleayi, assembly GCF_038048845.1. Classification (NCBI taxonomy): domain Eukaryota; kingdom Metazoa; phylum Chordata; class Amphibia; order Anura; family Limnodynastidae; genus Mixophyes; species Mixophyes fleayi. The sequence continues at coordinate 132,090,421 of NC_134404.1, read as the reverse complement.
TATTTCTACCTTGTTTCTTATTAGTACCTGATATTGTGAAGAACCTTGCAGCAGAGAATATCACTACCACTTCTGTATCTCTGAGCTGGCAGCCACCTGTTGGAAATGCAAGTTCTTATATCATAGAAATCTTGGAAAATTCAACATTCAGTGCAACTGTAAACACAACCTCAGCTACAATTGATCAACTGACTCCTGGGAATTATTACACATTCCTGGTCTCTACACTTGTTGGAGAAACAGTAAAAGGGAAAAGTTCTGAAATAACTAATTATACCAGTAAGTGTCTTAAAAAAGGGTTAGGATAATTTTTAAAATATATTATTTATTGTGTTATAAGTCATCAAATGATATAAGTAGCTAGATAGCTTGATAAATAAAAACACAGTGTTATTAATTATGCTAGATTTCACAAAAAAATCTTAAACCTAAAGGTTTTATATGCAGGACTTAGGTGGTTTGTCCTTTCTATATTTTTGTAGCCTGTTATATGACTTTCTGGCATCTATAACGTGATATATGTATTTCATTGATATCTGTAATGTCAGTCTAAAACAGGATTGCTAAATAAGTCAATAAATCAAAACAGCAAATATGTGATGGATTGGCTTTAAGAGAAGCTCCAGAACAAAGATATATTTCTGCTACATGCCACTAATTCCAAGAAATAGGCTAGAATTGCAGCAAGGATTATTGCAAGTGACCTGTTGTGTTGGATTGCAAGAGTTTTAATTCATTTTTACTATAGATTAGCAAATTAAAAGCATTGCTATAAAGATGACAAAAGGTTCCTCACAAATTTTCATCCAGGAAACATCCTTAACGTATTGTGTTCTGTTAATTAAATTATACATTTTGGCAGTGCCAATTCTTTCTTCCAACCCCAGTTGACAATGACCGTTCTCAAACAGTAAGAAGTGTTGCAAGTGTTGATTCAAAGTTTAGAATCAAGTGCTGCAGAAATTATGGTCTACCTCTTGCAAAGTACTGACCATTAAGTCAAGCAGCCATAGCTGAGTGTCTATAGCTTTAGCCTCCCAACACTAGAATCGCATTATTTATGGAAAATGTTGGAATGAACGGAAGCACTAACAATGAGGATGGGATATAGTGTTGTCCTCAATTGCTATTTATAATACTGTCAGTTCCACAAAGTGACCCCATTCCTGGGTGAGCAGTTAGGTGGAAAACTTTGTATGTTTTAGAAAACTGACAATAACAACATTTTTGAAGAAAGTCTCTCTTCTCATGAGGTTCTTTATGTATTGATTTTAAAATATACAGCATACTTTCCTATTAATATATTTCTACCTTGTTTCTTATTAGTACCTGATATTGTGAAGAACCTTGCAGCAGAGAATACCACTAGCACTTCTGTATCTCTGAGCTGGCAGCCACCTGTTGGAAATGCAAGTTCTTATATCATAGAAATCTTGGAAAATTCAACATTCAGTGCAACTGTAAACACAACCTCTGCTACAATTGATCAACTGACTCCTGGGAATTATTACACATTCCTGGTCTCTACACTTGTTGGAGAAACAGTAAAAGGGAAAAGTTCTGAAATAACTAATTATACCAGTAAGTGTCTTAAAGAAGGGTTAGGATAATTTTTAAAATATATTATTTATTGTGTTATATGTCAATCAAATGATATAAGTAGTTAGATATCTTGATGCAAAAAAACACAGTGTTATTAATTATGCTAGATTTCACAAAAAAATCTTAAACCTGAAGGTTTTATATGCAGGGCTTAGGTGGTTTGTCCTTTCTATATTTTTGCAGCCTTTTATATGACTTCCTGGCATCTATAACATGATATATGTATTTCATTGATATCTCTAATGTCAGTCTAAAACAGGATTGCTAAATAAGTCAATAGATCAAAACAGCAAATATGTGATGGATTGGCTTTAAGAGAAGCTCCAGAACAAAGATATATTCCTGCTACATGCCACTAATTCCAAGAAATAGGCTATAATTACAGCACGGATGATTGCAATTTACCTGTTGTGTTGGATTGCAAGAGTTTTAATTCATTTTTACTATAGATTAGCAAATTAAAAGCATTCCTATAAAGATGACAAAAGGTTCCTCCCAAATTTTCATCCAGGAAAGCATCCTTAACGTACTGTGTTCTGTTAATTAAATTATACATTTTGGCAGTGCCAAATCTTTCTTCCAACCCCAGTCGACAATGACCGTTCTCAAACAGTAAGAAGTGTTGCAAGTGTTGATTCAAAGTTTAAAATCAAGTGCTGCAGAAATTATGGTCTACCTCTTGCAAAGTACTTAACTTTAAGTCAAGCAGTCATAGCTGAGTGTCTATAGCTTCAGCCTCCCAACACTAGAATCGCATTATTTATGGAAAATGTTGGAATGAACAGAAGCACTAACAATGAGGATGGGATATAGTGTTGTCCTCTATTGCTATTTATCATACTGTCAGTTCCACAAAGTGACCCCATTCCTGGTTGAGCAGTTAGGTGGAAAACTTTGTATGTTTTAGAAAACTGACAATAACAACATTTTTGAAGAAAGTCTCTCTTCTCATGAGGTTCTTTATGTATTGATTTTAAAATATACTGCATACTTTCCTATTAATATATTTCTACCTTGTTTCTTATTAGTACCTGATATTGTGAAGAACCTTGCAGCAGAGAATACCACTACCACTTCTGTATCTCTGAGCTGGCAGCCACCTGTTGGAAATGCAAGTTCTTATATCATAGAAATCTTGGAAAATTCAACATTCAGTGCAACTGTAAACACAACCTCTGCTACAATTGATCAACTGACTCCTGGGAATTATTACACATTCCTGGTCTCTACACTTGTTGGAGAAACAGTAAAAGGGAAACGTTCCGAAATAACTAATTATACCAGTAAGTGTCTTAAAGAAGGGTTAGGATAATTTTTAAAATATATTATTCATTGTGTTATAAGTCAATCAAATGATATAAGTAGTTAGATATCTTGATGCAAAAAAACACAGTGTTATTAATTATGCTAGATTTCACAAAAAAATCTTAAACCTGAAGGTTTTATATGCAGGGCTTGGGTGGTTTGTCCTTTCTATTTTCTTGTAGCCTACTATATGAGTTCCTGACATCTATAATGGGATATATGTATTTTATTGATATCTGTAATGTCAGTCTAAAACAGGATTGCTAAATAAGTCAATAGATCAAAACAGCAAATATGTGATGGATTGGCTTTAAGAGAAGCTCCAGAACAAAGATATATTTCTGCTACATGCCACTAATTCCAAGAAATAGGCTAGAATTGCAACTAGGATGATTGCAAGTGACCTGTTGTGTTGGATTGCAAGAGTTTTAATTCATTTTTACTATAGATTAGCAAATTAAAAGCATTGCTATAAAGATGACAAAAGGTTCCTCACAAATTTTCATCCAGGAAACATCCTTAACGTATTGTGTTCTGTTAATTAAATTATACATTTTGGCAGTGCCAATTCTTTCTTCCAACCCCAGTCGACAATGACCGTTCTCAAACAGTAAGAAGTGTTGCAAGTGTTGATTCAAAGTTTAGGATCAAGTGCTGCAGAAATTATGGTCTACCTCTTGCAAAGTACTGACCGTTAAGTTAAGCAGTCATAGCTGAGTGTCTATTGCTTCAGCCTCCCAACACTACAATTGCATTATTTATGGAAAATGTTGAAATGAACGGAAGCACTAACAATGAGGATGTGATATAGTGTTGTCCTCTATTGCTATTTATAATACTGTCAGTTCCACAAAGTGACTCCATTCCTGGGTGAGCAGTTAGTTGGAAAACTTTGTATGTTTTAGAAAACTGACAATAACAACATTTTTGAAGAAAGTCTCTCGTCTCATGAGGTTCTTTATGTATTGATTTTAAAATATACAGCATACTTTCCTATTAATATATTTCTACCTTGTTTCTTATTAGTACCTGAAGTTGTGAAAAACCTTGCAGCAGAGAATACCACTACCACTTCTGTATCTCTGAGCTGGCAGCCACCTGTTGGAAATGCAAGTTCTTATATCATAGAAATCTTGGAAAATTCAACATTCAGTGCAACTGTAAACACAACCTCTGCTACAATTGATCAACTGACTCCTGGGAATTATTACACATTCCTGGTCTCTACACTTGTTGGAGAAACAGTAAAAGGAAAAAGTTCTGAAATAACTAATTATACCAGTAAGTGTCTTAAAGAAGGGTTAGGATAATTTTTAAAATATATTATATATTGTGTTATAAGTCAATCAAATGATATAAGTAGTTAGATATCTTAATAAAAAAACACAGTGTTTTTAATTATGCTAGATTTCACAAAAAAATCTTAAACCTCAAGGTTTTATATGCAGGGCTTAGGTGGTTTATCCTTTCTATTTTCTTGTAGCCTGTTATATGACTTCCTGGCATCTATAACATGATATATGTATTTCATTGATATCTGTAATGTCAGTCTAAAACAGGATTGCTAAATAAGTCAATAGATCAAAACAGCAAATATGTGATGGATTGGCTTTAAGAGAAGCTCCAGAACAAAGATATATTTCTGCTACATGCCACTAATTCCAAGAAATAGGCTAGAATTGCAACTAGGATGATTGCAAGTGACCTGTTGTGTTGGATTGCAAGAGTTTTAATTCATTTTTACTATAGATTAGCAAATTAAAAGCATTGCTATAAAGATGACAAAAGGTTCCTCACAAATTTTCATCCAGGAAACATCCTTATCGTATTGTGTTCTGTTAATTAAATTATACATTTTGGCAGTGCCAATTCTTTCTTCCAACCCCAGTCGACAATGACCGTTCTCAAACAGTAAGAAGTGTTGCAAGTGTTGATTCAAAGTTTAGGATCAAGTGCTGCAGAAATTATGGTCTACCTCTTGCAAAGTACTGACCGTTAAGTTAAGCAGTCATAGCTGAGTGTCTATTGCTTCAGCCTCCCAACACTACAATTGCATTATTTATGGAAAATGTTGAAATGAACGGAAGCACTAACAATGAGGATGTGATATTGTGTTGTCCTCTATTGCTATTTATAATACTGTCAGTTCCACAAAGTGACTCCATTCCTGGGTGAGCAGTTAGTTGGAAAACTTTGTATGTTTTAGAAAACTGACAATAACAAAATTTTTGAAGAAAGTCTCTCGTCTCATGAGGTTCTTTATGTATTGATTTTAAAATATACAGCATACTTTCCTATTAATATATTTCTACCTTGTTTCTTATTAGTACCTGATATTGTGAAGAACCTTGCAGCAGAGAATATCACTACCACTTCTGTATCTCTGAGCTGGTGGCCACCTGTTGGAAATGCAAGTTCTTATATAATAGAAATCTTGGAAAATTCAACATTCAGTGCAACTGTAAACACAACCTCTGCTACAATTGATCAACTGACTCCTGGGAATTATTACACATTCCTGGTCTCTACACTTGTTGGAGAAACAGTAAAAGGGAAACGTTCTGAAATAACTAATTATACCAGTAAGTGTCTTAAAGAAGGGTTAGGATAATTTTTAAAATATATTATTCATTGTGTTATAAGTCAATCAAATGATATAAGTAGTTAGATATCTTGATAAAAAAACACAGTGTTATTAATTATGCTAGATTTCACAAAAAAATCTTAAACCTGAAGGTTTTATATGCAGGGCTTGGGTGGTTTGTCCTTTCTATTTTCTTGTAGCCTACTATATGAGTTCCTGACATCTATAATGGGATATATGTATTTTATTGATATCTGTAATGTCAGTCTAAAACAGGATTGCTAAATAAGTCAATAGATCAAAACAGCAAATATGTGATGGATTGGCTTTAAGAGAAGCTCCAGAACAAAGATATATTTCTGCTACATGCCACTAATTCCAAGAAATAGGCTAGAATTGCAACTAGGATGATTGCAAGTGACCTGTTGTGTTGGATTGCAAGAGTTTTAATTCATTTTTACTATAGATTAGCAAATTAAAAGCATTGCTATAAAGATGACAAAAGGTTCCTCACAAATTTTCATCCAGGAAACATCCTTAACGTATTGTGTTCTGTTAATTAAATTATACATTTTGGCAGTGCCAATTCTTTCTTCCAACCCCAGTCGACAATGACCGTTCTCAAACAGTAAGAAGTGTTGCAAGTGTTGATTCAAAGTTTAGGATCAAGTGCTGCAGAAATTATGGTCTACCTCTTGCAAAGTACTGACCGTTAAGTTAAGCAGTCATAGCTGAGTGTCTATTGCTTCAGCCTCCCAACACTACAATCGCATTATTTATGGAAAATGTTGGAATGAACGGAAGCACTAACAATGAGGATGTGATATAGTGTTGTCCTCTTTTGCTATTTATAATACTGTCAGTTCCACAAAGTGACCCCATTCCTGGGTGAGCAGTTAGTTGGAAAACTTTGTATGTTTTAGAAAACTGACAATAACAACATTTTTGAAGAAAGTCTCTCTTCTCATGAGGTTCTTTATGTATTGATTTTAAAATATACAGCATACTTTCCTATTAATATATTTCTACCTTGTTTCTTATTAGTACCTGATATTGTGAAGAACCTTGCAGCAGAGAATACCACTAGCACTTCTGTATCTCTGAGCTGGCAGCCACCTGTTGGAAATGCAAGTTCTTATATCATAGAAATCTTGGAAAATTCAACATTCAGTGCAACTGTAAACACAACCTCTGCTACAATTGATCAACTGACTCCTGGGAATTATTACACATTCCTGGTCTCTACACTTGTTGGAGAAACAGTAAAAGGGAAAAGTTCTGAAATAACTAATTATACCAGTAAGTGTCTTAAAGAAGGGTTAGGATAATTTTTAAAATATATTATTTATTGTGTTATATGTCAATCAAATGATATAAGTAGTTAGATATCTTGATGCAAAAAAACACAGTGTTATTAATTATGCTAGATTTCACAAAAAAATCTTAAACCTGAAGGTTTTATATGCAGGGCTTAGGTGGTTTGTCCTTTCTATATTTTTGCAGCCTTTTATATGACTTCCTGGCATCTATAACATGATATATGTATTTCATTGATATCTCTAATGTCAGTCTAAAACAGGATTGCTAAATAAGTCAATAGATCAAAACAGCAAATATGTGATGGATTGGCTTTAAGAGAAGCTCCAGAACAAAGATATATTCCTGCTACATGCCACTAATTCCAAGAAATAGGCTATAATTACAGCACGGATGATTGCAATTTACCTGTTGTGTTGGATTGCAAGAGTTTTAATTCATTTTTACTATAGATTAGCAAATTAAAAGCATTCCTATAAAGATGACAAAAGGTTCCTCCCAAATTTTCATCCAGGAAAGCATCCTTAACGTACTGTGTTCTGTTAATTAAATTATACATTTTGGCAGTGCCAAATCTTTCTTCCAACCCCAGTCGACAATGACCGTTCTCAAACAGTAAGAAGTGTTGCAAGTGTTGATTCAAAGTTTAAAATCAAGTGCTGCAGAAATTATGGTCTACCTCTTGCAAAGTACTTAACTTTAAGTCAAGCAGTCATAGCTGAGTGTCTATAGCTTCAGCCTCCCAACACTAGAATCGCATTATTTATGGAAAATGTTGGAATGAACAGAAGCACTAACAATGAGGATGGGATATAGTGTTGTCCTCTATTGCTATTTATCATACTGTCAGTTCCACAAAGTGACCCCATTCCTGGTTGAGCAGTTAGGTGGAAAACTTTGTATGTTTTAGAAAACTGACAATAACAACATTTTTGAAGAAAGTCTCTCTTCTCATGAGGTTCTTTATGTATTGATTTTAAAATATACTGCATACTTTCCTATTAATATATTTCTACCTTGTTTCTTATTAGTACCTGATATTGTGAAGAACCTTGCAGCAGAGAATACCACTACCACTTCTGTATCTCTGAGCTGGCAGCCACCTGTTGGAAATGCAAGTTCTTATATCATAGAAATCTTGGAAAATTCAACATTCAGTGCAACTGTAAACACAACCTCTGCTACAATTGATCAACTGACTCCTGGGAATTATTACACATTCCTGGTCTCTACACTTGTTGGAGAAACAGTAAAAGGGAAACGTACCGAAATAACTAATTATACCAGTAAGTGTCTTAAAGAAGGGTTAGGATAATTTTTAAAATATATTATTCATTGTGTTATAAGTCAATCAAATGATATAAGTAGTTAGATATCTTGATGCAAAAAAACACAGTGTTATTAATTATGCTAGATTTCACAAAAAAATCTTAAACCTGAAGGTTTTATATGCAGGGCTTGGGTGGTTTGTCCTTTCTATTTTCTTGTAGCCTGTTATATGACTTCCTGGCATCTATAATGGGATATATGTATTTTATTGATATCTGTAATGTCAGTCTAAAACAGGATTGCTAAATAAGTCAATAGATCAAAACAGCAAATATGTGATGGATTGGCTTTAAGAGAAGCTCCAGAACAAAGATATATTTCTGCTACATGCCACTAATTCCAAGAAATAGGCTAGAATTGCAACTAGGATGATTGCAAGTGACCTGTTGTGTTGGATTGCAAGAGTTTTAATTCATTTTTACTATAGATTAGCAAATTAAAAGCATTGCTATAAAGATGACAAAAGGTTCCTCACAAATTTTCATCCAGGAAACATCCTTAACGTATTGTGTTCTGTTAATTAAATTATACATTTTGGCAGTGCCAATTCTTTCTTCCAACCCCAGTCGACAATGACCGTTCTCAAACAGTAAGAAGTGTTGCAAGTGTTGATTCAAAGTTTAGGATCAAGTGCTGCAGAAATTATGGTCTACCTCTTGCAAAGTACTGACCGTTAAGTTAAGCAGTCATAGCTGAGTGTCTATTGCTTCAGCCTCCCAACACTACAATTGCATTATTTATGGAAAATGTTGAAATGAACGGAAGCACTAACAATGAGGATGTGATATAGTGTTGTCCTCTATTGCTATTTATAATACTGTCAGTTCCACAAAGTGACTCCATTCCTGGGTGAGCAGTTAGTTGGAAAACTTTGTATGTTTTAGAAAACTGACAATAACAACATTTTTGAAGAAAGTCTCTCGTCTCATGAGGTTCTTTATGTATTGATTTTAAAATATACAGCATACTTTCCTATTAATATATTTCTACCTTGTTTCTTATTAGTACCTGAAGTTGTGAAAAACCTTGCAGCAGAGAATACCACTACCACTTCTGTATCTCTGAGCTGGCAGCCACCTGTTGGAAATGCAAGTTCTTATATCATAGAAATCTTGGAAAATTCAACATTCAGTGCAACTGTAAACACAACCTCTGCTACAATTGATCAACTGACTCCTGGGAATTATTACACATTCCTGGTCTCTACACTTGTTGGAGAAACAGTAAAAGGAAAAAGTTCTGAAATAACTAATTATACCAGTAAGTGTCTTAAAGAAGGGTTAGGATAATTTTTAAAATATATTATATATTGTGTTATAAGTCAATCAAATGATATAAGTAGTTAGATATCTTAATAAAAAAACACAGTGTTTTTAATTATGCTAGATTTCACAAAAAAATCTTAAACCTCAAGGTTTTATATGCAGGGCTTAGGTGGTTTATCCTTTCTATTTTCTTGTAGCCTGTTATATGACTTCCTGGCATCTATAACATGATATATGTATTTCATTGATATCTGTAATGTCAGTCTAAAACAGGATTGCTAAATAAGTCAATAGATCAAAACAGCAAATATGTGATGGATTGGCTTTAAGAGAAGCTCCAGAACAAAGATATATTTCTGCTACATGCCACTAATTCCAAAAAAGAAGGCTAGAAATGCAGCAAGGATGATTGCAAGTGACCTGTTGTGTTGAATTGCAAGAGTTATAATTCATTTTTACTATAGATTAGCAAATTAAAAGCATTGCTATAAAGATGACAAAAGGTTCCTCACAAATTTTCATCCAGGAAACATCCTTAACGTATTGTGTTCTGTTAATTAAATTATACATTTTGGCAGTGCCAATTCTTTCTTCCAACCCCAGTCGACAATGACCGTTCTCAAACAGTAAGATGTGTTGCAAGTGTTGATTCAAAGTTTAGAATCAAGTGCTGCAGAAATTATGGTCTACCTCTTGCAAAGTACTGACCGTTAAGTTAAGCAGTCATAGCTGAGTGTCTATTGCTTCAGCATCCCAACACTACAATCGCATTATTTATGGAAAATGTTGGAATGAACGGAAGCACTAACAATGAGGATGTGATATAGTGTTGTCCTCTATTGCTATTTATAATACTGTCAGTTCCACAAAGTGACTCCATTCCTGGGTGAGCAGTTATGTGGAAAACTTTGTATGTTTTAGAAAACTGACAATAACAACATTTTTGAAGAAAGTCTCTCGTCTCATGAGGTTCTTTATGTATTGATTTTAAAATATACAGCTTACTTTCCTATTAATATATTTCTACCTTGTTTCTTATTAGTACCTGATATTGTGAAGAACCTTGCAGCAGAGAATATCACTACCACTTCTGTATCTCTGAGCTGGTGGCCACCTGTTGGAAATGCAAGTTCTTATATAATAGAAATCTTGGAAAATTCAACATTCAGTGCAACTGTAAACACAACCTCTGCTACAATTGATCAACTGACTCCTGGGAATTATTACACATTCCTGGTCTCTACACTTGTTGGAGAAACAGTAAAAGGGAAACGTTCTGAAATAACTAATTATACCAGTAAGTGTCTTAAAGAAGGGTTAGGATAATTTTTAAAATATATTATTCATTGTGTTATAAGTCAATCAAATGATATAAGTAGTTAGATATCTTGATAAAAAAACACAGTGTTATTAATTATGCTAGATTTCACAAAAAAATCTTAAACCTGAAGGTTTTATATGCAGGGCTTGGGTGGTTTGTCCTTTCTATTTTCTTGTAGCCTACTATATGAGTTCCTGACATCTATAATGGGATATATGTATTTTATTGATATCTGTAATGTCAGTCTAAAACAGGATTGCTAAATAAGTCAATAGATCAAAACAGCAAATATGTGATGGATTGGCTTTAAGAGAAGCTCCAGAACAAAGATATATTTCTGCTACATGCCACTAATTCCAAGAAATAGGCTAGAATTGCCACTAGGATGATTGCAAGTGACCTGTTGTGTTGGATTGCAAGAGTTTTAATTCATTTTTACTATAGATTAGCAAATTAAAAGCATTGCTATAAAGATGACAAAAGGTTCCTCACAAATTTTCATCCAGGAAACATCCTTAACGTATTGTGTTCTGTTAATTAAATTATACATTTTGGCAGTGCCAATTCTTTCTTCCAACCCCAGTCGACAATGACCGTTCTCAAACAGTAAGAAGTGTTGCAAGTGTTGATTCAAAGTTTAGGATCAAGTGCTGCAGAAATTATGGTCTACCTCTTGCAAAGTACTGACCGTTAAGTTAAGCAGTCATAGCTGAGTGTCTATTGCTTCAGCCTCCCAACACTACAATTGCATTATTTATGGAAAATGTTGAAATGAACGGAAGCACTAACAATGAGGATGTGATATAGTGTTGTCCTCTATTGCTATTTATAATACTGTCAGTTCCACAAAGTGACTCCATTCCTGGGTGAGCAGTTAGTTGGAAAACTTTGTATGTTTTAGAAAACTGACAATAACAACATTTTTGAAGAAAGTCTCTCGTCTCATGAGGTTCTTTATGTATTGATTTTAAAATATACAGCATACTTTCCTATTAATATATTTCTACCTTGTTTCTTATTAGTACCTGATATTGTGAAGAACCTTGCAGCAGAGAATATCACTACCACTTCTGTATCTCTGAGCTGGTGGCCACCTGTTGGAAATGCAAGTTCTTATATAATAGAAATCTTGGAAAATTCAACATTCAGTGCAACTGTAAACACAACCTCTGCTACAATTGATCAACTGACTCCTGGGAATTATTACACATTCCTGGTCTCTACACTTGTTGGAGAAACAGTAAAAGGGAAACGTTCTGAAATAACTAATTATACCAGTAAGTGTCTTAAAGAAGGGTTAGGATAATTTTTAAAATATATTATTCATTGTGTTATAAGTCAATCAAATGATATAAGTAGTTAGATATCTTGATAAAAAAACACAGTGTTATTAATTATGCTAGATTTCACAAAAAAATCTTAAACCTGAAGGTTTTATATGCAGGGCTTGGGTGGTTTGTCCTTTCTATTTTCTTGTAGCCTACTATATGAGTTCCTGACATCTATAACGTGATATATGTATTTCATTGATATCTGTAATGTCAGTCTAAAACAGGATTGCTAAATAAGTCAATGGATCAAAACAGCAAATATGTGATGGATTGGCTTTAAGAGAAGCTCCAGAACAAAGATATATTTCTGCTACATGCCACTAATTCCAAGAAATAGGCTAGAATTGCAGCAAGGATTATTGCAAGTGACCTGTTGTGTTGGATTGCAAGAGTTTTAATTCATTTTTACTATAGATTAGCAAATTAAAAGCATTGTTATAAAGATGACAAAAGGTTCCTCACAAATTTTCATCCAGGAAACATCCTTAACGTATTGTGTTCTGTTAATTAAATTATTCATTTTGGCAGTGCCAATTCTTTCTTCCAACCCCAGTCGACAATGACCGTTCTGAAACAGTAAGATGTGTTGCAAGTGTTGATTCAAAGTTTAGAATCAAGTGCTGCAGAAATTATGGTCTACCTCTTGCAAAGTACTGACCGTTAAGTCAAGCAGTCATAGCTGAGTGTCTATAGCTTCGGCCTCCCAACACTAGAATCGCATTATTTATGGAAAATGTTGGAATGAACAGAAGCACTAACAATGAGGATGGGATATAGTGTTGTCCTCTATTGCTATTTATCATACTGTCAGTTCCACAAAGTGACCCCATTCCTGGTTGAGCAGTTAGGTGGAAAACTTTGTATGTTTTAGAAAACTGACAATAACAACATTTTTGAAGAAAGTCTCTCTTCTCATGAGGTTCTTTATGTATTGATTTTAAAATATACAGCATACTTTCCTATTAATATATTTCTACCTTGTTTCTTATTAGTACCTGATATTATGAAGAACCTTGCAGCAGAGAATATCACTACCACTTCTGTATCTCTGAGCTGGCAGCCACCTGTTGGAAATGCAAGTTCTTATATCATAGAAATCTTGGAAAATTCAACATTCAGTGCAACTGTAAACACAACCTCTGCTACAATTGATCAACTGACTCCTGGGAATTATTACACATTCCTGGTCTCTACACTTGTTGGAGAAACAGTAAAAGGGAAAAGTTCTAAAATAACTAATTATACCAGTAAGTGTCTTAAAGAAGGGTTAGGATAATTTTTAAAATATATTATTTATTGTGTTATAAGTCAATCAAATGATATAAGTAGTTAGATATCTTGATGCAAAAAAACACAGTGTTATTAATTATGCTAGATTTCACAAAAAAATCTTAAACCTGAAGGTTTTATATGCAGGGCTTAGGTGGTTTGTCCTTTCTATTTTCTTGTAGCCTACTATATGAGTTCCTGACATCTATAATGGGATATATGTATTTCATTGATATCTGTAATGTCAGTCTAAAACAGGATTGCTAAATAAGTCAATAGATCAAAACAGCAAATATGTGATGGATTGGCTTTAAGAGAAGCTCCAGAACAAAGATATATTTCTGCTACATGCCACTAATTCCAAGAAATAGGCTAGAATTGCCACAAGGATGATTGCAAGTGACCTGTTGTGTTGGATTGCAAGAGTTTTAATTCATTTTTACTATAGATTAGCAAATTAAAAGCATTGCTATAAAGATGACAAAAGGTTCCTCACAAATTTTCATCCAGGAAACATCCTTAACGTATTGTGTTCTGTTAATTAAATTATTCATTTTGGCAGTGCCAATTCTTTCTTCCAACCCCAGTCGACAATGACCGTTCTGAAACAGTAAGATGTGTTGCAAGTGTTGATTCAAAGTTTAGAATCAAGTGCTGCAGAAATTATGGTCTACCTCTTGCAAAGTACTGACCGTTAAGTCAAGCAGTCATAGCTGAGTGTCTATAGCTTCAGCCTCCCAACACTAGAATCGCATTATTTATGGAAAATGTTGGAATGAACGGAAGCACTAACAATGAGGATGTGATATAGTGTTGTCCTCTATTGCTATTTATCATACTGTCAGTTCCACAAAGTGACCCCATTCCTGAGTGAGCAGTTAGGTGGAAAACTTTGTATGTTTTAGAAAACTGACAATAACAACATTTTTGAAGAAAGTCTCTCGTCTCATGAGGTTCTTTATGTATTGATTTTAAAATATACAGCATACTTTCCTATTAATATATTTCTACCTTGTTTCTTATTAGTATCTGAAGTTGTGAAAAACCTTGCAGCAGAGAATACCACTACCACTTCTGTATCTCTGAGCTGGCAGCCACCTGTTGGAAATGCAAGTTCTTATATCATAGAAATCTTGGAAAATTCAACATTCAGTGCAACTGTAAACACAACCTCTGCTACAATTGATCAACTGACTCCTGGGAATTATTACACATTCCTGGTCTCTACACTTGTTGGAGAAACAGTAAAAGGAAAAAGTTCTGAAATAACTAATTATACCAGTAAGTGTCTTAAAGAAGGGTTAGGATAATTTTTAAAATATATTATATATTGTGTTATAAGTCAATCAAATGATATAAGTAGTTAGATATCTTAATAAAAAAAACACAGTGTTATTAATTATGCTAGATTTCACAAAAAAATCTTAAACCTCAAGGTTTTATATGCAGGGCTTAGGTGGTTTGTCCTTTCTATTTTCTTGTAGCCTGTTATATGACTTCCTGGCATCTATAACATGATATATGTATTTTATTGATATCTCTAATGTCAGTCTAAAACAGGATTGCTAAATAAGTCAATAGATCAAAACAGCAAATATGTGATGGATTGGCTTTAAGAGAAGCTCCAGAACAAAGATATATTTCTGCTACATGCCACTAATTCCAAAAAAGAAGGCTAGAAATGCAGCAAGGATGATTGCAAGTGACCTGTTGTGTTGAATTGCAAGAGTTATAATTCATTTTTACTATAGATTAGCAAATTAAAAGCATTGCTATAAAGATGACAAAAGGTTCCTCCCAAATTTTCATCCAGGAAAGCATCCTTAACGTACTGTGTTCTGTTAATTAAATGATACCTTTTGGCAGTGCAAATTCTTTCTTACAACCCCAGTCGACAATGACCGTTCTCAAACTGTAAGAATTGTTGCAAGTGTTGATTCAAAGATTAGAGTGAAGCGCTGCAGATATTATGTTCCACCTCTTGCAAAGTACTGACCTTTAAGTCAAACAGTCATAACTGAGTGGCTATAGCACCAGCCACCCAACACTAGAATTGCATTATTTATGGAAAATGTTGCAATGATTGGAAGCACTAACAATGAGGAGGGGAAATAGTGTTATCCTCTATTGCTATTTATAATACTGTCAGTTCCACAATGTGGCCCCTTTCTTGGGTGAGCAGTTAGGTGGAAAACTTTGTATGTTTTAGAAAACTGACAATAGCATTATTTTTGAATAAATAAAGTCTCACGTCCCATGAGGTTCTTTATGTATTGATTGTAAATTATACAGCATACTCTCCTATTATTATATTGCTACTTTGTTTCTTATTAGTACCTGAAATAGTGAAGATCCTTGCAGCAGAGTATATCACCACCACTTCTATATCTCTGAGCTGGCAGCCACCTGTTGGAAATACAAGTTCTTATATCATAGAAATCTTGGAAAATTCAACATTCAGTGTAACTGTAAACACAACCTCTGCTACAATTGATCAACTGACTCCTGGGAATTATTACACATTCCTGGTCTCTTCTCTTGTCAACAAAGGCAATATAAAGGGAAAGAGCTCTTCAGCAGCTGTGTATACAAGTAAGTGTCCATTGACAGGGGCAATTACATGACCTGAAATATAGTTCTTATTCTTTCATCAATAAAACAAATGTTGGCAATTTACAGGAGAATAGGTAAAACATCTCTAGCAACAAGAACGATTATAATGAGAACAAAGTATTGTTACTGTTACAAGTCTTCACTTATTATGTTGCATGTTCCTGTCATGTTGTATATTTACACCTGTAATCTGGAAATGGATGCATTACCGTAGATGATAGGGCACAAATAGTTATGCCTGCAGAATGGTGAAGTTTGGTTGTCATTTAAAATTCTTTGTACAGTTTCCTTAATGTTTTGGTATCCTTGTTATGACTAATCTATGAACATGGACATGACTGCTACAGTGTCTGACAAAGTGTTCCTAGGACATTTACTGCAGTATAAGCAGGCAATCCCCTTACACGGCACTATGCATATTGTATATTAGAATATTTCCTAATAACCTTTTATTTTATGTTTACTATTTTTGTAGTTCCTAGTATTTTTGCTTTGCTGTCTATGTGCATAGATGCTATGCCATTCTAGCTTATTAACATTACTTAGAGAAAACAGATACTACATGTGAGAGGCACTCCTATTAATTGGGGTGTACATCTAATGTATATTCATAGTTATTTTGAAATTCACGTTAAGTCCAGCATCATCTTGAGGAAACCTCAATGCACTCTATGTAAATTTCTTGAATAGTGTATAAAAAAGAAACACAAATAATACATAACTTTTGCTACGTATCATTTAAATTCAATAAGAAGAGAAATATTCTATTTTTGAAATGAATGAGTAAAATATGGGTAATTGTATATTCAATCTGTTCAGATCATTAATGAGGGATTATAATGAGCTTAACCGCCTAATATATTGAGCTATATATAGATATATAATGAACTTAATTTTTCTGTAAAGGTATTGTTGAGACTGATTCAGTTCCTTCATTAAGTACCAATAATTGAATTGTCTTTCTTCTGTCTGTCTCAGAGTCTGTGTCCAAGTTATTCGTGTGTAGAGTGATATAATGATAACCAGCTGTATCAAGATATACAGATATTATACTTTCAAATTTATCTGTATTGGATTCACTCTTTATATGAGAAAAGGATTTGTATCCATTTGTTTCACCATTCTTGTAGCTTTATCTTGTTGAAAAGATTTTCAAAATGTTATTTGTATATTCTGTGTTGAGCTCATAAAAGTAATCTCCTATGTCACTTAATAATAGGGATCAATTTTGAGGTAATTCTTATCCAATTGTCATCACTCTAACACTGTAAAGTATTGATCAAGTTTAAATAAGCATAATAGTGTGTGTCCTACGCAGAACATGATCTAAGAACTGTTCTCAATCTAAAAAAAAGACATCAGTCTATTATACAGGCACTTGCTCTTTATTACTTTTTTTAATACAGTCACTGTAATAAAGAAAGGGAAAATTACCTGACTAGTTGTAAAACTTGTTTCAGAATGTTCTGTTTGTGAAACAATCCAGTGCTCTGTGGATCCTGCTTCACAATGATAGGAAGATTCACAAGACATATACAATATATCCATAGAGTTCAGGCTGGGCTAACGGTGAAAGTGGTAAAATAGGAATATGTATTTTTTGTGTTTTCCAGTATCTCTTTCTCTTTATATAATAATAAAAGTAAGTTTCCAATTGCAGAGCCTGCCATGGTAACAAATTTAACAGCCTCTAAAATAAACAACACAGTAAATGTAACGTGGCAACTTCCAGAAGGAAACAGAAGTTCATATCTGGTGGAAGTGTTGGGAGATCCCCCTCAAAGTTTTATAGCCATGTCAGAATCAGCAACTGTCGGTAACCTGACCAGTAAGAACCATTACACACTGAGGATCTCTGCAGTTGCAGGCAATAGCGCACAGGGCAGCAGTAGTGAGATTCTAGTATTAGGTGAGTATGAAAATCTGATTAACCAACGTATTGTCACCTGTGCAGAATGTAATTATATTAGTAGCATTTTGATTTTTGAAATTCACAACTTAATATTCTTTCTATAAGTCATTAACTCGCTTCTTTCTGTGATGTAATTTTGACTATCACATTACCAATCTAAGCCATGGAATTACTTACTAGACTCCTGAAGACAAGTTGGACTTGTCCTGTATAATTCAATTTAATGTAATACCCAATTTTAGTACTATATTTATGATTTGGGGACACATCAGTGAATTAATTATACATAAAACTGTTGCATTCTAGAAGTGCGCAAGGTGACAAATGAATATTTGTAAATTAGACAGAGAATCCAAACCAGTTGGACTGAACTACAATATCTGAGATTGAACATTGTAGAGATGTAATATACTTTTCTTCTCCAGTGTCAGAAATCATCAGTGTTACAAATATTAATACAACCTCTGTCTGGCTCCATTGGGATCCATATGTTGATGAAAATACAACTTACCATATCTCTGTGTATGGAGAACCATCCATGAACTTTAGAGTGAACACCACTGACAACCTGATTAGTAATCTGACATCTGGGAATTTCTATCAGATTCAGATATCTGCATATAAAAGAAACATGTTATTATATGGCTACAGCGATGACATCACTTTGTATACACGTAAGTAACTACATTTATCAACAAGAATTTCTTCTCTGAACACTTGCACTGCATGTATTTACATCATTTTATGTACCAGAATAATAATTTTATTTGGCAGTATCCTTGTCTTCTTATTGAGATATATTGTACCAAGAACAGTATTAGTAGAAGTACTTTGCTTAACAATGTTTAGCTGCTAACGCCTCATTTTTGTGAGTTACAAACAACTAAACTAATGTGTATAAAGATCCAAGCTGACAAGATTTTTCAACTTCTATCACGTAGCGGATTACTTTAAAAGATATTAAAATGTTTTGATGACTTTTGTACACCTGTATCTGTCATTCCACCAATTTTTTGTTCTTCACCTATTAAGCCATCATTAGAAATAGAGAGCATCTTAAAGCGCTGAAAAAGTAAAATTATTAGTTACAGCTACAACTAACTGAGGCGATTAGGGAAATTTACATTGGTAAATACATCGAGCTGATGATTTAATATAAATGTTATTAGCAATCTGATAATTGGTAAAGTGATGCATGTAGTCATATTATTAAGGAAATAATATTTTATGTTCATCCTGTGTTTCAGTAATGGATCGAACATTTAGCTTAATAACCCTCCCACCCCTAACTATTTTCCATTTACTTATTTTCTTTACTTACAGATGATGAATTGATGGAACATTAGAGTAACAAGTCTCACATTATTGCCATGTAGTATATGTAATACATATAATCGCCTTTTGTAAAAATATAAGCATTAATTCAAATAAATATATTTTTATATTTTTTGTCTTTTCTGTGTATATGCAGGAATTTTAACTGTTTACTTAATTTACTTTTTATAAGTGTATTTAGTTATGAAATGTTATAGAGTAATACACAAGGATTTTGAATCAATGTGATAACATTTGTGCAAATATATCATCTTATCTTACTCAAACACAGGACCTGGTATTATTAAGGATGCCCAGACTCAAATGTTACCTAATTACTCTTTGAATCTCAGCTGGGTCCCCCCAGATGGCAATTACAGTTACTTTCAGATTGAAGTCCCGGAGAAATCGTCTCTGAACCAAAACACAACTCAAACGTCATTGCCCGTCCAAGTCCTCACACCTGGAAACAAATACACTTTTACAATCCGTGCAATTGCTGGACCAAATATCCAAGGAGAAGCTTATGAAGTGCCTGTTACTATTGGTAAGAATAGACATGTTTGTTTGTGAAGTTTTATTCTTTTAGTTTTCCAATAAGAATTAAATTGCAACATTGAAATGTTAGATTTTTATGTATCTTACATTTACTGTATCTATTTGGGGTTTGCGTTGTGTGAGAGGCATGTCACAATACAGGGATGTTACAACCAAAACTCACACTATAAACCCGGTACATATGGTTTTGCTGATCACACAAGTAAGAACAATACGGATTTATCTTTACTACAAAAAGTATAGACAAAAGTTTTTGCGGATGCTGTTTCCAGGACAGCCTCAGTGGTTATGTTGAGTACCTCTTGCTGATCCCAGCCATTCGGCCATGTTACCCTCTGCCAGCGTGGTAGGGACTTGACACCTAGTTTACCTACTTCTGTAAGCTCACTAGTCTATCAGATCATGGGTTCCCTTAATGGGTAGGAGAGTTCAGAATATCAACAAAGCAGGGAAATAAACAACACAATAGTCCTAAAACACAGTATTACAACAAAAACTGTTAGAAGCCTAGATTTCAACATCTGTTCCTAAAATTCAACAACCATTAATTCTTCCAGTTGTTTATTTTTAAAGGGATACAATTTCCCTCAATGTGAAAGGTGTGCAGTGGACAGGGGCCGATGAGTCAGAAGAGGAATATCATGTCTCCCCTTGGCTTATTGGCCTCTCCCCCTCTCCTTTGTTCCCCACCTACACCTCCCTCTTTCCTACTTTTTACCTCTACTCTCCTTAGACTAACCACCCCACCTTCTCCCTTTACTCCACCTCTTCCTACCCTTTGCACAGGCAAGCCCTTATCCATACCTCAGCTACCTTGTGCTAGCTCCCTAGTGTGCATAGAACACTCAGGGGGCAGACAGAGGAGTCTGCTTCCCACATTATTCAAGCTCTATAGATCTGCTAAATGTTGGTTGGTATTAATGTAGGGGAGGTTATTAATATAATGCAGGGGCTTTCAAATGTCAGCAATATATTGTGGGGGCCATCAATATAATGTGCAGTCTATTCTTAAAAATTATTAGCATAATGGGCTATTAGTTAAATATGAAATGTCTATTAAATGTTTGAGATATTCATTTAATGTGGGGGTATTAATGTCATTTATTGGGGTATTAAAGAAATGTGACTGCTGGGAATTACTATCTATGTATTCTAGCGGCATCTGGTAGGGGATATTAATGTACTGTTGGGTTGAGGCCGGCTATCAACATATTGTAGGGGCTAATAATGCAATGTGGGTTCTTTGTATTAAATGTTGGGTCTAACAAGTTAATGATGGGACTAGTTGGGGGAAAGGAGGCATTTTATTTTATAAATGTGTTGCTAATTTAATGTATGGGCTGGTTGAGGCGTGGGAGGCCTAGATTGCTCACTTGTTCCCTCCTTCCCAGCAGTGGAATTGTTCCTATATATATATCCATATATGGCACATCATATCTCCAGAAATTGGCACATTTTAAAGATGTTACTATACACTTGCTACATCTGTACTCTTCTTAGGCTGCCTCATTGTTTAATTATGCTCAAACATTCCTTTGCATTATTTAGATGACACAAAGTACATTCCTTCATTACTTAATTAACATACAACACTCACAGAGATTATTTCTCAATAGTTACTGGACCAATGTTGTATAGAAAACCCATAATCATAGAAACAGAGAAACATGGAATTTGACGACAGATAAGAACCGCTTGGCCAATCTAGTCTGCCCATTTTGTAACCCATGGTAACCTCAAACCCTTTTAAATCATTAGTTCTTTGTAAGGATATCCTTATGTCTATCCCAAGCATGTTTAATTTGTTCTAATGCCTCTACTACCTCTGATGGGAGGATATTCCGCTTATCCACTGCCCTTTCTGTTAAGTAACTTTCATAGTGCAAACATAATTGGAAAATGATATATTTTACTGACACAATAATATTACAACATATATTCTCAATAACATGATCTTGCACACAGTAAATATACCTGTTCAACAAAGAAGATGCTATATATGTGTGTGTGGGTACATCATTGACCCCTCCCTTTGTCTCCCATTTGACCCGTATCTCCAAGTGCAGGTGTACCGTTTTAGTATATAATAACAGTAACATATTGTGTGTACATATACAGAATACCATTAATACTTATACTTTCTTTAAAAAAGTGGATAGTAATAGTTATATAGACTATAAGAGCTGCCACTTAAGACACTGGAAAGACAATATACCCATTTCTCAGCTGACAAGGATAAGACGAAATTGTGAGGATATGGAGACCTTTGAAATAAAAGCTTCATTACTTATCAAAAAATTTTTAGAACGAGGTTATCCTGAAAAGATTTTGACAGATAGTTTGGACAAAGTCAGACAATATGATAGGACACAATTGTTGATTTATAAAGCAAAGAAACAAGAGCTTCGTACTAATACATCTGATTGTAGTTTTATTACTACTTACAATGCAGCCAGCCAACAGATTATTAAAACATTAGAAAAACATTGGGCAGTTTTAAAACTGGACCCGGCATTATCTAGCGTATTACTGGCAAAACCGCATATTATTTTCAAAAAAACGAAAACATTAAGATCCATGTTAGCTCCATCACATCTTAAGGAATTATCCAGTAAAAATAATTGGCTATTACCTACTAAAGGCTTTTTTGCATGCGGGCATTGTAAAACCTGTAAATATGTACATTCTGATCATAAATGTTTTTCTGATATGTCTATTAACAAAAAAGAGAGAATGATCCAATCTTTTATGAACTGTAATACCACATATGTGGTGTATTTGCTGGAATGTGGATGTGGGAAAAAATATGTGGGTAAAACCAAGAGAGCGGTTAAAATAAGAGTTTTTGAACATCTACGTAACATTCAGCATAAGATAGATAATCACAGTGTACCAAGACATTTTTCTTCCTGTCATAATGCCAGTCCTGAATCCTTAAGTTTCAAAGCAATAGAACATGTGGAAATGAATATTAGAGGAGGAGATCGATTACTTAGATTAGCCCAGAGGGAAACCTTTTGGATCTATACTCTTAACACGTTTGTGCCCTGGGGGTTGAATGAAGGTTGTGAAGTTACACCTTTTTTATGAAATGTTAAAATAGGATTTTGTTCTTATACGCTATCTGTTTCCTTGAAAATATTTTTATGTGTTTTATATTATGTTTTTATATTAAGCTGGTATAAATCCAGTATTACTGTTATCTATAGAGATTTGCTAATCTTGAATATAAAGTTAATATGTGCAACTACTTAGAAATGAAGTGAATGAGTGGAGTGTGTTCCACCTGTGAATTAATTAGTAACATCCTAGAAATAGGTGAACATGGACACAAAGATCCACGCCTCCTGACGAAGTCCTGAGAGATGAAACGCGTAGAGGTGTTCATGGATTCTGTTTGATTTAGAACTGCTTCAGATTGAGCTGTCCGTGTTTGAATATAGAACTGAGCTGTTGTGTTATCTATGCCTGAAAATATTTACCATCTGGTACGTGCAATTTTATTGTTTTAAATAAACATTTTACATGGTTAATACACCATGGAAGCGCCCCTGTCTATTTGATATTATAGGAATTTGGCTGTTCCCCCGTTGAGATCGGGTGGTAGAAGGGAAGGACGTGCAGACTATATCCTGCTGGTGTTTTGAACTTTCGTGGAAAAGAGATTGAGCATGAACGAGCACGTTTAAGAATGAACTGTCTATTATATATGAACTGTGCCCACCGTTCTTTGTATTGTGTATATATATATATATATATATATATATATATATATATATATATAAAATAAAAGTAGAAGCACCACGCATAGTGTAATCATGTAAAAGAGAAATAAATCTCTAATTAGGTGAACAAGTGGATTAGCCTCGTACCAAAAGAAAAAGATAAACATCTTATCTGTAGTCAGCTTCCAGACATCTGTATGATAGAAGTCCTCTCATATATTGATCTTTCTGACCTCTTGATAGTGAAAGAGCTAGAAGGCTCAGAGAGAAACTATCATAGTACAGTATGTTTCAAACAAAATGATAAAAAACATAATTAGGCTTATCTATAGATTTCCCAGATGGTAGATGAGGATCATTCTAATACAGGGTAGGTATGGTGATCCACAGGGAAAAAGAGTCAGAACCGCCTTATCCCCCTCAAAGCGTTTCATCGACGAAACGCGTCAGTCCGACTGTGAAGTCCGATCTGAAGTACCTTGTACTGAAACAATCCATTCTTTGGTTGAAAAGGTTGTCTCAGCCATGGCATATGGCGTTAGAAGTATCTGCTAGTAACCTTTGGTCAGATCTGATGTGGTAAAGTACCAACTGTTGGCCAAGGTCTCCACTACTTCATCAATTCTAGGCATTGGGTATGTGTCGAAACAGGAAACTTCAATTAGTTTTCTAAAGTCATGACAGAAACGAATACTCCTGTTTGGCATGGTCAACAATGGGGCTATTGGATTCCTCAATAAATTGCGGTCCAACAACTTTTTAATTACCTCTCTAACAGCTATAGACTTGGCTTCAGGAATGTGTAACATCTTACTCTCACTATCACCCCTAGAGGTGTAACTATGTTGTGTTCTATCAGGGTGATTCATCCAGGTACCTCAGTCTGTCATCTCCTCTCCGGCGACAGATCAAACCTTACGGGAACTTTGGTTTCCTGCACCACTTTGTTTACTAACGTGACTT
Source organism: Mixophyes fleayi (assembly GCF_038048845.1). NCBI lineage: Eukaryota > Metazoa > Chordata > Amphibia > Anura > Limnodynastidae > Mixophyes > Mixophyes fleayi. The sequence continues at coordinate 132,066,013 of NC_134404.1, read as the reverse complement.
GTGGCTTCTCCCTCTCATGCCATGGCTTTAACAAGTTGGCATAATAAGTCTGAACTGTATTCCTCCTATCTTCCTGTCTGCCTTTATAATTTTCAAGCCACGCAGCCTCAACCACCTCATATGGCCCCAGCTAATGAGTGAATAGATTACTTTCTATATGTGGATACCAGTGCAAAAATGTTGTCCCCTGATTGGAAAGTACTAATTGCAGCCGACATATCATAGTTGTTTTTTTGTCTTGCTTGCACCTCATGCATATGCTGCAGAACCAACGGGGAGATCTTCCCCAACTTGTGTCCCATACAACTGTGGCACAAATTTGATTACATTTTGTATATTAGGACTCAGTTGCTCCCAGTCCTCCTTGAGAACATCCAAAATGCCCTTTGGCTGCCTGCCTTACAATAATTTGAGGGGGCTAAACCATGTGGACATGTGAGGCACCTCTCTCACAGCAAACAATAAATAGGGTAACAACACATCTCACTTCTGTTTCCTGTGCTACTACCTCTCTCACCATATGCTTGAGGGTCCTGTTAAAATGTTCTACTTATCCATCAGTCTGTGGGTTGTTGCTAATGTGTGCAACATATCTCACTTCAACAATCGGCACAGCTCTTTAATGAGATGGGACATAAAGGGATACCCTGATCAGTCAAGATTTCCTTGGAGATGCCTAACCGGGTGCAGTACAAAAGGAGTTTTTTTTATAATTGTACTGGATTTTATATACCGCAAGCATATGGCATCAAGATGCTTGTTGGCTTAGTCCACCTACCACATCCATACCAATATGCTTGAATGGAGTCTGCACCACGGAAATGGAAACTAAGCGCTGTAATCCATGTAGGACATACAATTATATTATGCACAGATTTCGATAAATGTGTGCCAACTGCAACAGTTAGGAGCCATCATATGACAAGCCATATCTGTTGCCAGGTATAATACACTACCCTATATTTGTGTCAAAGTGAACAACATAGTGTCATCTCTTGCTCCAAGTCTAATATCTAGATACATATATGATGTAAGTAAAATAAACAGAGCCATATCTAGTGCCAAGTATAAATAGAAAGCCATATATGGTTGCAAAGCCTATTACAAAGAATTAGATATGGTACCAAATCTAATATTCAGAGTTATATCTGGGACAAAATCCAAAAAGCAGAATGGTATCTAGTGCCATGTCTATGTCTAATGGCAAGGTGATTCAGCAAACCAATATCTAGTGCCAAGAATAATAATCAGACCAATATCTGGTGCTAAGCCTAATATGATAATAAACTATGAAGTCTAATAGTTACAACTCTATTCTGTTTCAAGCCTAATAATCAAATCAGTATTTATTGCCAAGTCTAATATGTAGACCCTTATCCACTGTAGTACTTACCAACCTTCACTGGCTCCCTCTAATCTGATCGGAAAGTATGCTAAATCCTCTCACTGGTTTCCACTCACAGCAGCTATCCTCCTTTGTCCTTGTCTCTTGGGGTACTGGACAGGGACCAAGGTTCTGGCATGTTCACTTTATAACACCCTCCTGGCACTTTCTCCAAGTCTAGCGAAAACATGCTGGCACAGTGGTTCTTAAAAAAAAAAAGCATAATCACTTATGATAAAGTTAGCTAAGTCTTTCTCCCTGAATTATCTCCTTCTAGACTTTTTATGGGATCTGAAGGTCCTAACTGTCACGGGCACTAGGAGTCTTTACCCAGGGATCACCAGGTGGTAAGCTTACCAGAGCAATATAGATGGTAATAGTGTACTCTGGTAGCAGGGTGATCACGGAACAGGCAATAGTAGATGATGAGATGCTCAGGAAAGTCTATGACTAGCAGCACTGGTAATATGGAGGTGATAATACACGAGGAACTGTATGGACAAGGCAAGTGGAGGTAGTCAGTGGTCTGCGTTAGCAAGTTGTACCACTGCTATAGTGAGAAGGAATGTCCAACAGAAACGAGGAGGTGATGAGAGTCAGCGGTCTGCGGATAGCAAGTGGTACCGCTGTCTGAGTGAAGGAATGGAATCCAAGTGGAGGTATCCGGGAAGTCAGTGGTCTGCAGTAGCAAGTTGTACCACTGCTATGTGAGAGGAATAGAACAGGTGATGCTGGAACAGGAATCAGTGGTCTGCCTTCAGCAAGTTGTACCACTGAAAATATATGTGAGGAGGTGTACGGGGAGAGACTGCAACACAGGATGTACACGGGCACATTAAACACGATCCACAGTAATATGCACAATATATATAAATGACTGAACAGGTCTGCAAATGTAGGAAGTCTCTGAAGTAATCCAGCACAAGGTAACACAGTCAATGATGGCAAAAGACTCAGCGGTTTGCAAACTCCAGAGGAGAACCAACACAGTCCAGCAAGATATGCAATACACCAGCACAGTCAATGAGAAGTATGCATACCGTGGTTCAGAAGGCAGTCAGACAGGAGTGCAGTGATACCTAGGCGGCAGGAGGCCGACAGGATGAGAAGTCCCTGGATGTAAGAAGCAGGAGTCTAGTAGGTGCAGCGCACAGGTAAGTAGACCAACAGGGACACGAATCCAATGCTGACAGGAGGGTAGCGACCAGGGGAACCAGGAAGGCGTGGAGAGCGGATCAGCAGTAGATGGACGATAGGACTGGCAGCGGCAGCGGGACTCTGCGAACCCACGGGAGAGATGAGATGACGCTGAGGTGCACAGGAGCAGCGGGTAGAAATCAGTTAGCAGTCACGATGATGAACACAGGCGAGTTGCCAGCTGGAGGCTGTAGTGCACGGAGGCAGCGGATAGGAATCAGCTCACGGTCACGATGATGAACACAGGCGAGTTGCCGGCTGGAGGCTGTAGTGCACGGAGGCAGCGGATAGGAATCTGCTCACAGTCACGATGATGAACACAGGCGAGTTGCCAGCTGGAGGCTGTAGTGCACGGAGGCAGCGGATAGGAATCTGCTCACAGTCACGATGATGAACACAGGCGAGTTGCCAGCTGGAGGCTGTAGTGCACGGAGGCAGCAGCTAGGAATCTGCTCACAGTCACGATGATGAACACAGGCGAGTTGCCAGCTGGAGGCTGTAGTGCACGGAGGCAGCGGATAGGAATCAGCTCACAGACTTGATGATGAACAGGTGAGTGAATAAGGAGAGAAGGCTGTAGTGCACGGAGGCAGCGGATAGGAATCAGCAAACAGTCACTATGGAATATAATAGCGTTGGAGTGGTATAGGAGACTGTAGTGCACGGAGGCAGCGGATAGGAATCAGCAAACAGTCACTATGGAATATAATAGCGTTGAAGTGGTATAGGAGACTGTAGTGCACGGAGGCAGCGGATAGGAATCAGCTCACAGTCACGATGATACAGTTGATGGTAGAAGTGGTATGGGAACCACAGTAGTAGAAGTGGTTAGGAAACCACAGAGGTAGAAGTGGTTTGGAAACCACAGGAATCAGCAGCGCTGAATACACGAGGAAACACCTTCAGAGGCTCATGGGGAATGAGACTCCAAGATCAGGCCACGTGGTGTTGACCACAGGTGCTTAATATAGGGAGTGTTGCCTGATCTGCCAATTGAGTTAAAGGGACATACACTGAAGTATAGGAAAGGGCTGCGCATGCGCAGACCCTCAGGATGGAGGACGGCCACGGTTCCTAAATGTCCGGGAAGAGGCACTCACGGTCCGGTGAGTGACAGTACCCCCCCTTTTAAAGGTGGACACAGAACGCCTGGAACCGGGCTTGTCCGGATTTTTGGAATAAAACTTCTTCAAAAGGGCAGGAGCATTAAGATCTTCAGCTTTGATCCAAGAGCGCTCCTCAGGACCAAAGCCCTTCCAATGAACGAGGAAACGGAGTACTCCTCGCGAAATTTTTGCGTCTAGTACCTCAGTAATTTCGAAATCCTCCTCCTGATGAACTTGAACTGGCTGCGGAGCTGAGGGAGGTTTTGAAAAACGGTTGATAATAAGAGGCTTGAGTAAGGACACATGGAAGGCATTAGAAATCCGAAGATTCTTAGGAAGAAGAAGTTTCACACATACTGGATTGATTACTTGAATGATCCTATATGGACCAATAAAACGAGGGGCGAATTTCATAGATGGAACCTTCAAACGAATATTTTTGGTAGATAACCAGACACGATCTCCAATTTTTAGTGGTGGAATAGCCCGCCTCTTCTTATCTGCGAAAGACTTATATTTGTTAGATGTCTTCTTTAAACAGGTTTTGACCTGAGACCAGATATTTTTGAAGGTCTGACAAGCAGTCTCCACAGCAGGAACTTGGGTGGGCGGGAGGGCAGGAAATTCCGGAAAAGACGGATGGTGACCGTGAACCACCAGCACTTGACTTTTTGAAGATGACTCCTGAGATCCATCTTCAACGTCCGATGACGTCACGAACGCCCGATGAAGAGGAAGGCGTTCAGACTGAACCTTATCACACAGATCCGTAGATGAAGGATCCTGTGGAGGAGGACCTGGTGGAATAGACGAATTCTGTCTTTTGAATGAAACCATTTGAGAGAGACAACGATGATGACATTCAGCTCCCCAAGATGTAACTTGAGAAGTGCGCCAGTCAATCTGGGGAGAATGACATTGAAGCCATGGAAGGCCTAAGACAATCGGACTTGTCGTAACAGGAAGAATTAAAAACGAAATCTCTTCATGGTGTAGCCCACCAATCTGAAGCGTTACTGGAGACGTACTCTGGGTGATGAGACCATTGATGAGACGTGATCCATCCATAGCAGTCACAGTAATCGGTGTTTTTAAAGTGATCACTGGTAGAGACCATTGATTCACTAGAGATTTAGAAATGAAATTTCCTGCTGCTCCAGAATCAATCAATGCCTGTGACTCAAAGGATTTGGTAGCAAAGGAAATCGTAACATCAAAAGCGCAGGCTTTTAATTTCGTTGAAGATGGAGAGGACTCCAGGAACCCTAACCTTATCTCCCCAGTATTGGTTAGAGCCCGGCATTTCCTGGGACAAGAATTGAGCATATGCGTAGAATCGGCACAATAGATACAAAGTCTATTCTTTATTCTTCGGTCCCTCTCCTCTAAAGTTAATTTGGAGCGACCTATCTCCATGGGTATCACCGGAGATGAAGCTGGGTGAAATTGAGGATTTGAGAGAAGAGGTGTTTTAACCGAAGTTGTTTTCTCAGGTTCTCTTTCACGAAACCTCAGGTCTACACGATGGCAAAGAGAGATCAAATCTTCTAAAGAGGAGGGTAGTTCTTGTGAAGTCAGTGCGTTTTTAATTTTATCGGAAAGCCCCTGCCAGAAGGCGGCAATTAATGCTTCAGTGTTCCATTGAAGTTCAGAGGCTAAGATCCTAAATTGAATGACGTACTGAGCCACAGTGCGAGATCCTTGGCGAAGACGAAGAATGCTGGATGCAGCGGAAATAACACGACCTGGTTCATCGAATACACTTCGGAACGTGGAAATAAATTCGGCACTATCCTGTAACAATGGATCGTTTCTTTCCCACAGAGGGGAAGCCCATGCGAGAGCTTGTCCAGAAAACAATGAAATAAGATAGGCCACTCTGAAACGATGGGTAGAAAAATTTTGAGGCTGGAGCTCAAAATGAACTGAGCATTGAGTAAGAAAACCCCTACAAGTTTTGGGGTCTCCATCGTATTTTGACGGAGTAGGCAGGTGAAGCGTGGAAGCCGTAAACACCTGGGATGGCACTGGGGAAACGGAGGAAGGCACAGGAGCATCAACAGTAGTTGTGGCATCTTGCACGGACGTTCTTTGGGAAGCTAACGCCTGGTAACACCGCAGTAAATGCCGTTGGCGAACTTCCTGTTGCTCAATACGGGTAACCAGATGCCGCAGCATCTCTTTGGCTGTAGGTTCCGTATCTGGGTCTGTCATGGCCTGATCTTACTGTCACGAGCACTAGGAGTCTTTACCCAGGGATCACCAGGTGGTAAGCTTACCAGAGCAATATAGATGGTAATAGTGTACTCTGGTAGCAGGGTGATCACGGAACAGGCAATAGTAGATGATGAGATGCTCAGGAAAGTCTATGACTAGCAGCACTGGTAATATGGAGGTGATAATACACGAGGAACTGTATGGACAAGGCAAGTGGAGGTAGTCAGTGGTCTGCGTTAGCAAGTTGTACCACTGCTATAGTGAGAAGGAATGTCCAACAGAAACGAGGAGGTGATGAGAGTCAGCGGTCTGCGGATAGCAAGTGGTACCGCTGTCTGAGTGAAGGAATGGAATCCAAGTGGAGGTATCCGGGAAGTCAGTGGTCTGCAGTAGCAAGTTGTACCACTGCTATGTGAGAGGAATAGAACAGGTGATGCTGGAACAGGAATCAGTGGTCTGCCTTCAGCAAGTTGTACCACTGAAAATATATGTGAGGAGGTGTACGGGGAGAGACTGCAACACAGGATGTACACGGGCACATTAAACACGATCCACAGTAATATGCACAATATATATAAATGACTGAACAGGTCTGCAAATGTAGGAAGTCTCTGAAGTAATCCAGCACAAGGTAACACAGTCAATGATGGCAAAAGACTCAGCGGTTTGCAAACTCCAGAGGAGAACCAACACAGTCCAGCAAGATATGCAATACACCAGCACAGTCAATGAGAAGTATGCATACCGTGGTTCAGAAGGCAGTCAGACAGGAGTGCAGTGATACCTAGGCGGCAGGAGGCCGACAGGATGAGAAGTCCCTGGATGTAAGAAGCAGGAGTCTAGTAGGTGCAGCGCACAGGTAAGTAGACCAACAGGGACACGAATCCAATGCTGACAGGAGGGTAGCGACCAGGGGAACCAGGAAGGCGTGGAGAGCGGATCAGCAGTAGATGGACGATAGGACTGGCAGCGGCAGCGGGACTCTGCGAACCCACGGGAGAGATGAGATGACGCTGAGGTGCACAGGAGCAGCGGGTAGAAATCAGTTAGCAGTCACGATGATGAACACAGGCGAGTTGCCAGCTGGAGGCTGTAGTGCACGGAGGCAGCGGATAGGAATCAGCTCACGGTCACGATGATGAACACAGGCGAGTTGCCGGCTGGAGGCTGTAGTGCACGGAGGCAGCGGATAGGAATCTGCTCACAGTCACGATGATGAACACAGGCGAGTTGCCAGCTGGAGGCTGTAGTGCACGGAGGCAGCGGATAGGAATCTGCTCACAGTCACGATGATGAACACAGGCGAGTTGCCAGCTGGAGGCTGTAGTGCACGGAGGCAGCAGCTAGGAATCTGCTCACAGTCACGATGATGAACACAGGCGAGTTGCCAGCTGGAGGCTGTAGTGCACGGAGGCAGCGGATAGGAATCAGCTCACAGACTTGATGATGAACAGGTGAGTGAATAAGGAGAGAAGGCTGTAGTGCACGGAGGCAGCGGATAGGAATCAGCAAACAGTCACTATGGAATATAATAGCGTTGGAGTGGTATAGGAGACTGTAGTGCACGGAGGCAGCGGATAGGAATCAGCAAACAGTCACTATGGAATATAATAGCGTTGAAGTGGTATAGGAGACTGTAGTGCACGGAGGCAGCGGATAGGAATCAGCTCACAGTCACGATGATACAGTTGATGGTAGAAGTGGTATGGGAACCACAGTAGTAGAAGTGGTTAGGAAACCACAGAGGTAGAAGTGGTTTGGAAACCACAGGAATCAGCAGCGCTGAATACACGAGGAAACACCTTCAGAGGCTCATGGGGAATGAGACTCCAAGATCAGGCCACGTGGTGTTGACCACAGGTGCTTAATATAGGGAGTGTTGCCTGATCTGCCAATTGAGTTAAAGGGACATACACTGAAGTATAGGAAAGGGCTGCGCATGCGCAGACCCTCAGGATGGAGAACGGCCACGGTTCCTAAATGTCCGGGAAGAGGCACTCACGGTCCGGTGAGTGACACTAACGCACTGCCTTTTCCGGTCTCACATGCATAAAAGCTAAGTCACCATGTCTGAGGAATGAGCCAGTGCTTTACACATATTGGAAAAGTTCAGTGCTTAGTACACTCTTTACAGTAGAATAACTATTTTACGATAAACCATACAAAGATCACAGTAACACATAACAGTAGAAATTAATGACGAACAACTGACTATGAAGAAGACAGTGTTCCAGATGTGCTTAATATTAATTAAACATGCCCGGTTTCTACCTCTTCTCCTGTATGTGGAATACAGGGGAACAAAAGAGCTAAAAAGTACTGCGTCCATAGTCCATTCATTTTGTGAAATAAGTACATGTTCTGAAAATTCTTGAATTAAAACTAATTCTGACCCAAACTCTTTCTCTGGTTATACATCACTCAACTCACATGCCTTTCTAAGAATCTTGAAAGACGCTTGACTAAACTCCTCTCACCCAGCATACTGGACCCTCTTCATTAAGACCTTTTTTACCAACACGTCACAGAGTCTAAGGTGGTCAGTGATTGTATCACTGCAAAATCTAACAGACACTATTCGCTTCTAATTCTTCTGACCCTCGCTGCTATAGTTGACACTTGACTGACATAGAATCTGTATCCAAATCCTGCTACACGCCTTTAACATACATTTTCAGACTTTGCACATATGTCACATAAAATACTGCAAAAAACTTTAATTCATGCGTTGACTATTGTAATTCTCTTACTAAAGGTTTTCCTCTAATTTAAACAATCCATTCTGAATGCAGCGGCTAGACTAGACTACTTTTCCTTGCAAAACGTTCTTCTACTGGTGGTCCGCACTGTCTGTCCAACACTGTGGTCTCATTCTCTTTCATTACCTACCCCCATGCCCCCATTGCTGGTTAAAAATCTTTTTTCGGGCAACACCTTCCCTTGCCTGCAAATCTTCTATCATACATCTCATGGTATGTATCAAATTCCTAAAACACTCTTTTAAACTGTTCAATCAAACTTGCATTTATTTTCATTCTATACGCAAACAACATTCCAAATTCTAAAACCAATATTGCAGTGTTGCTATATCATTTAGCCCCAAAAAACATTTATTCCCATTGCATTCTGGCTGGACCAATATACACTATGTGACAATCATGTATCTTATTTTCTTTTTTTTTTAAACAAACATGTTTATTGTTTATTTAAACACGTTTACACGTATGAAATATCAGCAAGGAGTTGTATATATGAAGAAGAACATAAATACATGAGGATAAAATGTTAACAACATTTGTAAACTCATAATAAATAAAATGAAGTAAAATCCAAATGTAGATTTTGTGTATACAATTCAAAGAGAAAAAGCTTGTAGGTGAGGGGAGACATACAGGGGGTTGGGGGGGAAGAGAAGGGAGGTATCTGAGGAGGGAAAGAGAAAAATAAAGATAAATGAATTTGTCTATGGTCAATGGAACAAGAGACTGGTATATTTAGTCAGTCATCTCCAATCAAAAAGAAGTATGTAGATAATAAGTTAAGATAAGAGAATGTCAAATAGTAGAAAGGGGCAGTTCTGCTTCATAAAAGGATGTCCAAGGGTTCCACACAGTTTTGAATTGAATTGGAGTAACGTTGAGGGTGGCGGTTATACTTTCCAAGCGGTATGTTGACCAAATAGAATTTATGGTCGCAGTAAGTGAGGGTGGGATCGAGCTCTTCCAGTGCGAAGCAATCTGGCACTTAACTGCATTCAAAATATGCCTAATTAGTTTTTGGGTTGGGCGGGATATATTAGGGAGAGGTCTAGGGAGTAATGAAAAGAGCGGTGTTTCAGGAATTTGAATATGAGTAATGGAAGATATCAACTTATGGACTTGTTGCCAGTATGAAATTATCTTGGGACAGGACCACCAAACGTGCAGCAGGGAGCCTCTACAACCACACTCCCTCCAACATCTGTCTGAGTAGGCTGGGAATATAGTATGAAGACGCGATGGAACCAAGTACCATCTACTATATATTTTGAATGAATTTTCTTTGATTCGAACAGAGATAGAGGTTTTAGCCAGATTGGTTCTAATCTTTGTCCATTCTTTAGAATCTATCATCTCTCCTGTGTCTTTTCCCCATGCGAGTTCATGTGGTTCTTTAGATGGAAGGCCCAAATTATTTATTTATTGGTATAATGTGGATATGAGGCCTCTCGTTGAGATTGGGTGTTTGCAGAATGATTCTAGGGGAGAGCACTGATCTGTGAGGGCTGGTGTATCTTATTTTCTTATGGTTGTATGCTTGCAAGCAGGGCCCTCTTATCTCTTTGTCTGATTGGTAATAGTAATTGCATTATTACTCTGTTTGTTCCCAATTGAAACTTGTGGCGCATTATGCTGGCGCAATAGAAAAAACTATTTATAAGAAAGGAAATAAATATGTCAAGTGGGTGCAACAGAGTCCCTACCACTCCGGCCAACCTTATCTACATCAGTACATTGAGAGTTTTAAAGGGATCACTGACAAAAAAGGGAGACAGATAGCGTTGTTATCATATGCTGTTTAATTGCTGCACAGTGCAATCAGGGTGAACAGACAGGATGATTTTTTAATAGTAGAAACTGTAAATTTTGCCAGTTTTTAAATAAATAAATAAATAAATAAATATATAAATAAAGCTCTATATCCTTCCATGGCAACTGGTGCACTTTAATTATTGATGTTAAAATTTACCCATACTGTCCTCTTACTATATTCCTACTTTGTTTCTTAATAGTACCTGAAACAGTGAAGAACCTTACAGCAGAGAATATCACTACCACTTCTGTATCTCTGAGCTGGCAGCCACCTATTGGAAATGCAAGTTCTTATATCATAGAAATCTTGGAAGATTCAACATTCAGTGTAACTGTGGACACAACATCTGCTACAATAGGGAAACTGATCCCTGGATATTATTACACATTCCTGGTCTCTGCTCTTGCTGTAGGGGAGTTAAAAGGGGAGAGTTCTCCAGTAGCTGTTTATACCAGTAAGTGTGTTTTAGGAGAGGTAATTTAACTTTTCAAATCTAAATCCTATTATGGTATGAGGAAAACAAATAATTAAGCAAAAAGCCTGTTGCATGTCTTCTAGACATATATGAAGGATATCAGTACACAATACATTCAGGCTCCATTCCTCTTAAAAGCATAATTTCAGTAGTACTAAACTTTTCCCAAAAAAACCACATCTTATACCTGAAGTTTTGTTTTGCAGTGCTGAGCCAGTTTTGGCCTTTCTAATTTGCTCTAGCCTGCTGTAGGTTTTCTTGATATCTATGATGAACCTTTGTCTTTCACTGATGTCTTTGATGTAAGTCTAATGTAAAGTTCCAAAATAAACCTAAATGACAACAAGGATAACTTGATAATTGCAAAATCAGGGGGAAAAAATGCATCCCATAGAAAATCCCATCACCATCCCTTGCCTATGTCAGCTAGAGCTGGTGATAGTATAACAGGGAAACCCTTTAGTGGTACCAAAAGGACTTAGGCCTGTCAGCAGGTCTGAATTCCCTAGGGTGTTTGGGTTAGTAAAATAAGCACTAGGACTATACTAAAAGCCATGAGGTGAAGGTATGATTTAAAAATAAATGTTTAAATTTTATAGAAACTTTTTTACATCATGCACTACTTATCCAGGGCATGCTGGATCCTGTAGTGCACCTTGGTAAAATGTGAAGAATAGAAACACATGGTAAAAAAAATAATTCTAAGCAAAGTCACCCCCACACATCCCTCTATAATCAGATTCATGCATTTCAGTGCTTCAGAAAATAAAAAAAACATTATTGTTCCCCAAACAACTTGCTCTGTCAAGAGTGGCAACAAAAATGATCAATAAGCTGCATTGCATTCATATTTATAAGTTTCACGACTTGACATCAGAGTGTCAGACTTTTCCAACGTATAAATATGATTGTTCACATACTTTATTTAACTAACAGTACACAATAGTAGACTCCCCTCCTATTTGAACAGTTGGGAGAAATTTTTAAAGCAATGCTTCTAAACAACTAAACTTTTTGAAAAACAAATTTGTCCTCTTGCACAGTTTCCTTCAGTCAGCTGAAAGTCTGTTTGATATCTGTGACAGACCACTGTCTTATATTGATGTCTATGATATAAGTATAAGGAATATGAACTAAATAAATCACTTGTTCACAAAGGTCAACTTTATGATGGTATTAGAAGTTCAAGACCAGAAATCTGTTTCAGTCAGAGCTCTTTCCTTTAATGGAAAAGGCGTAATTTGCTACAAAGATAAATCAATGTGGTTCTGTTGTAATGGGTTACATAAGTTTTTTTAAGTTCCCTGTAAAGTTTACTGATTTTTGAAAAAGTCTTTTAAAAGCAATACAATGTCCTCCTACCTGTTAACTCAACTGAGCAATTGCATTATAGAGCAAACACCAGGTTAAACTGAATATGTGGGTAGTCCTAAGGCTTTTTTCCCACCCACATATTCTTTGTCAGTTGTCACAACCAGAAACATTGCAGGAAATGCTCCAGTTAAAGATTCCCCCTTGCAATGGAGAAACCATACTCTGCTTTCCTGAAATATTGAAATGTAAGTCAAGAAGGTGCAGCTAAGGCTCCACTGCACTGGCCTCTTTACTCCACTACTTCACAAACAAAAAAAATGTAATTGTTGTGTAAACTGACAAAGAGGTTTAGGTAGATAGTGTTTTCTTTATGTGCTATTTACAATACGGTAAACTCTTCAATGTATTTCCTTAATGGGTTTACAAGTAGGTTGAGCATTTTGATTGTTATAGAAAACTTTAAAGTTAACTAAACATTGAAAAACTCCATGTCAATAAATGGTGGCTGGTTCACTTTAAGTATTATTTTTAAAGTATACAACATACTCTCCTATTAAACTTTGTTTCTTAATAGTTCCTGAAATAGTGAAGAACCTAGCAGCAGAGAATATCACCACCACTTCTGTATCTCTGAGCTGGCAGCCACCTGTTGGAAATGCAAGTTCTTATTTCATAGAAATCTTGGAAAATTCAACATTCAGTGCAACTGTAAACACAACCTCTGCTACAATTGATCAACTGACTCCTGGGAATTATTACACATTTCTGGTCTCTACACTTGTTGGAGAAACAGTAAAAGGGAAAAGTTCTGAAATAACTAATTATACCAGTAAGTGTCTTAAAGAAGGGTTAGGATAATTTTTAAAATATATTATTTATTGTGTTATAAGTCAATCAAATGATATAAGTAGTTAGATATCTTGATGCAAAAAAACACAGTGTTATTAATTGTGCTAGATTTCAGAAAAAAATCTTAAACCTGATGGTTTTATATGCAGGGCTTAGGTGGTTTGTCCTTTCTATATTTTTGCAGCCTGTTATATGACTTCCTGGCATCTATAACATGATATATGTATTTCATTGATATCTGTAATGTCAGTCTAAAACAGGATTGCTAAATAAGTCAATAGATCAAAACAGCAAATATGTGATGGATTGGCTTTAAGAGAAGCTCCAGAACAAAGATATATTTCTGCTACATGCCACTAATTCCAAGAAATAGGCTAGAATTGCAACAATGATGATTGCAAATGACCAGTTGTGTTGGATTGCAAGAGTTTTAATTCATTTTTACTATAGATTAGCAAATTAAAAGCATTGCTATAAAGATGACAAAAGGTTCCTCACAAATTTTCATCCAGGAAACATCCTTAACGTATTGTGTTCTGTTAATTAAATTATACACTTTGGCAGTGCCAATTCTTTCTTCCAACCCCAGTCGACAATGACCGTTCTCAAACAGTAAGAAGTGTTGCAAGTGTTGATTCAAAGTTTAGAATCAAGTGCTGCAGAAATTATGGTCTACCTCTTGCAAAGTACTGACCGTTAAGTCAAGCAGTCATAGCTGAGTGTCTATAGCTTCAGCCTCCCAACACTACAATCGCATTATTTATGGAAAATGTTGGAATGAACGGAAGCACTAACAATGAGGATGTGATATAGTGTTGTCCTCTATTGCTATTTTTAATACTGTCAGTTCCACAAAGTGACCCCATTCCTGGGTGAGCAGTTAGGTGGAAAATATTGTATGTTTTAGAAAACTGACAATAACAACATTTTTGAAGATAGTCTCTCGTCTCATGAGGTTCTTTATGTATTGATTTTAAAATATACAGCATACTTTCCTATTAATATATTTCTACCTTGTTTCTTATTAGTACCTGATATTGTGAAGAACCTTGCAGCAGAGAATATCACTACCACTTCTGTATCTCTGAGCTGGCAGCCACCTGTTGGAAATGCAAGTTCTTATATCATAGAAATCTTGCAAAATTCAACATTCAGTGCAACTGTAAACACAACCTCTGCTACAATTGATCAACTGACTCCTGGGAATTATTACACATTCCTGGTCTCTACACTTGTTGGAGAAACAGTAAAAGGGAAAAGTTCTGAAATAACTAATTATACCAGTAAGTGTCTTAAAGAAGGGTTAGGATAATTTTTAAAATATATTATTTATTGTGTTATAAGTCAATCAAATGATATAAGTAGTTAGATATCTTGATACAAAAAAACACAGTGTTATTAATTATGCTAGATTTCACAAAAAAAATCTTAAACCTGAAGGTTTTATATGCAGGGCTTAGGTGGTTTGTCTTTTCTATATTTTTGCAGCCTCTTATATGACTTCCTGGCATCTATAACATGATATATGTATTTCATTGATATCTGTAATGTCAGTCTAAAACAGGATTGCTAAATAAGTCAATAGATCAAAACAGCAAATATTTGATGGATTGGCTTTAAGAGAAGCTCCAGAACAAAGATATATTTCTGCTACATGCCACTAATTCCAAGAAATAGGCTAGAATTGCAGCAAGGATTATTGCAAGTGACCTGTTGTGTTGGATTGCAAGAGTTTTAATTCATTTTTACTATAGATTAGCGAATTAAAAGCATTGCTATAAAGATGACAAAAGGTTCCTCCCAAATTTTCATCCAGGAAACATCCTTAATGTACTGTGTTCTGTTAATTAAAGTATACATTTTGGCAGTGTCAATTCTTTCTTCCAACCCCAGTCGACAATGACCGTTCTCAAACAGTAAGAAGTGTTGCAAGTGTTGATTCAAAGTTTAGAATCAAGTGCTGCAGAAATTATGGTCTACCTCTTGCAAAGTACTGACCGTTAAGTCAAGCAGTCATAGCTGAGTGTCTATAGCATCAGCCTCCCTACACTACAATCGCATTATTTATGGAAAATGTTGGAATGAACGGAAGCACTAACAATGAGGATGTGATATAGTGTTGTCCTCTATTGCTATTTATAATACTGTCAGTTCCACAAAGTGACCCCAATTCTGGATGAGCAGTTAGGTGGAAAACTTTGTATGTTTTAGAAAACTGACAATAACAACATTTTTAAAGAAAGTCTCTCGTCTCATGAGGTTCTTTATGTATTGATTTTAAAATATACAGCATACTCTCCTATTAATATATTTCTACCTTGTTTCTTATTAGTACCTGAAATAGTGAAGAAACTTGCAGCAGAGAATATCACCACCACTTCTGTATCTCTGAGCTGGCAGCCACCTGTTGGAAATGCAAGTTCTTATATCATAGAAATCTTGGAAAATTCAACATTCAGTGTAACTGTAAACACAACCTCTGCTACAATTGATCAACTGACTCCTGGGAATTATTACACATTCCTGGTTTCTACACTTGTTGGAGAAACAGTAAAAGGGAAAAGTTCTGAAATAACTAATTATACCAGTAAGTGTCTTAAAGAATGGTTAGGATAATTTTTAAATATATTATTTATTGTGTTATAAGTCAATCAAATGATATAAGTAGTTAGATATATTGATGCAAAAAAACACAGTGTTATTAATTATGCTAGATTTCACAAAAAAATCTTCAAACTGAAGGTTTTATATGCAGGGCTTAGGTGGTTTGTCCTTTCTATATTTTTGTAGCCTGTTATATGACTTCCTGACATCTATAACGTGATATATGTATTTCATTGATATCTGTAATGTCAGTCTAAAACAGGATTGCTAAATAAGTCAATAGATCAAAACAGCAAATATGTGATGGATTGGCTTTAAGAGAAGCTCCAGAACAAAGATATATTTCTGCTACATGCCACTAATTCCAAAAAAGAAGGCTAGAATTGCAGCAAGGATGATTGCAAGTGACCTGTTGTGTTGAATTGCAAGAGTTATAATTCATTTTTACTATAGATTAGCAAATTAAAAGCATTGCTATAAAGATGACAAAAGGTTCCTCACAAATTTTCATCCAGGAAACATCCTTAACGTATTGTGTTCTGGTAATTAAATTATACATTTTGGCAGTGCCAATTCTTTCTTCCAACCCCAGTCAAAAATGACCGTTCTCAAACACTAATAAGTGTTGCAAGTGTTGATTCAAAGTTTAGAATCAAGTGCTGCAGAAATTATGGTCTAACTCTTGCAAAGTACTGACCATTAAGTCAAGCAGTCATAGCTGAGTGTCTATAGCTTCAGCCTCCCAACACTAGAATCGAATTATTTATGGAAAATGTTGGAATGAACGGAAGCACTAACAATGAGGATGGGATATAGTGTTGTCCTCTATTGCTATTTATAATACTGTCAGTTCCACAAAGTGACCCCATTCCTGGGTGAGCAGTTAGTTGGAAAACTTTGTATGTTTTAGAAAACTGACAATAACAACATTTTTAAAGAAAGTCTCTCGTCTCATGAGGTTCTTTATGTATTGATTTTAAAATATACAGCATACTCTCCTATTAATATATTTCTACCTTGTTTCTTATTAGTACCTGAAATAGTGAAGAAACTTGCAGCAGAGAATATCACCACCACTTCTGTATCTCTGAGCTGGCAGCAGCCTGTTGGAAATGCAAGTTCTTATATCATAGAAATCTTGGAAAATTCAACATTCAGTGTAACTGTAAACACAACCTCTGCTACAATTGATCAACTGACTCCTGGGAATTATTACACATTCCTGGTCTCTACACTTGTTGGAGAAACAGTAAAAGGGAAAAGTTCTGAAATAACTAATTATACCAGTAAGTGTCTTAAAGAAAGGTTAGGATAATTTTTTAAATATATTATTTATTGTGTTATAAGTCAATCAAATGATATAAGTAGTTAGATATCTTGATGCAAAAAAAACACAGTGTTATTAATTATGCTAGATTTCACAAAAAAATCTTAAACCTGAAGGTTTTATATGCAGGGCTTAGGTGGTTTGTCCTTTCTATATTTTTATAGCCTGTTATATGACTTCCTGACATCTATAACGTGATATATGTATTTCATTGATATCTGTAATGTCAGTCTAAAACAGGATTGCTAAATAAGTCAATAGATCAAAACAGCAAATATGTGATGGATTGGCTTTAAGAGAAGCTCCAAAACAAAGATATATTTCTGCTACATGCCACTAATTCCAAAAAATAGGCTAGAATTGCAGCAAGGATGATTGCAAGTGACCTGTTGTGTTGGATTGCAAGAGTTTTAATTCATTTTTACTATAGATTAGCAAATTAAAAGCATTGCTATAAAGATGACAAAAGGTTCCTCCCAAATTTTCATCCAGGAAAGAATCCTTAACGTATTTTGTTCTGTTAATTAAATTATACATTTTGGCAGTGCCAATTCTTTCTTCCAATGCTAGTCGACAATGACTGTTCTCAAACAGTAAGAAGTGTTGCAAGTGTTGATTCAAAGTTTAGAATCAAGTGCTGCAGAAATTATGGTCTACCTCTTGCAAAGTACTGACCGTTAAGTCAAGCAGTCATAGCTGAGTGTCTATAGCATCAGCCTCCCTACACTACAATCGCCTTATTTATGGAAAATGTTGGAATGAACGGAAGCACTAACAATGAGGATGTGATATAGTGTTGTCCTCTATTGCTATTTATAATACTGTCAGTTCCACAAAGTGACCCCAATTCTGGATGAGCAGTTAGGTGGAAAACTTTGTATGTTTTAGAAAACTGACAATAACAACATTTTTGAAGAAAGTCTCTCGTCTCATGAGGTTCTTTATGTATTGATTTTAAAATATACAGCATACTCTCCTATTAATATATTTCTACCTTGTTTCTTATTAGTACCTGAAATAGTGAAGAAACTTGCAGCAGAGAATATCACCACCACTTCTGTATCTCTGAGCTGGCAGCCACCTGTTGGAAATGCAAGTTCTTATATCATAGAAATCTTGGAAAATTCAACATTCAGTGTAACTGTAAACACAACCTCTGCTACAATTGATCAACTGACTCCTGGGAATTATTACACATTCCTGGTTTCTACACTTGTTGGAGAAACAGTAAAAGGGAAAAGTTCTGAAATAACTAATTATACCAGTAAGTGTCTTAAAGAATGGTTAGGATAATTTTTAAATATATTATTTATTGTGTTATAAGTCAATCAAATGATATAAGTAGTTAGATATCTTGATGCAAAAAAACACAGTGTTATTAATTATGCTAGATTTCACAAAAAAATCTTCAAACTGAAGGTTTTATATGCAGGGCTTAGGTGGTTTGTCCTTTCTATATTTTTGTAGCCTGTTATATGACTTCCTGACATCTATAACGTGATATATGTATTTCATTGATATCTGTAATGTCAGTCTAAAACAGGATTGCTAAATAAGTCAATAGATCAAAACAGCAAATATGTGATGGATTGGCTTTAAGAGAAGCTCCAGAACAAAGATATATTTCTGCTACATGCCACTAATTCCAAAAAAGAAGGCTAGAATTGCAGCAAGGATGATTGCAAGTGACCTGTTGTGTTGAATTGCAAGAGTTATAATTCATTTTTACTATAGATTAGCAAATTAAAAGCATTGCTATAAAGATGACAAAAAATTCCTCACAAATTTTCATCCAGGAAACATCCTTAACGTATTGTGTTCTGGTAATTAAATTATACATTTTGGCAGTGCCAATTCTTTCTTCCAACCCCAGTCAAAAATGACCGTTCTCAAACACTAATAAGTGTTGCAAGTGTTGATTCAAAGTTTAGAATCAAGTGCTGCAGAAATTATGGTCTAACTCTTGCAAAGTACTGACCTTTAAGTCAAGCAGTCATAGCTGAGTGTCTATAGCTTCAGCCTCCCAACACTAGAATCGCATTATTTATGGAAAATGTTGGAATGAACGGAAGCACTAACAATGAGGATGGGATATAGTGTTGTCCTCTATTGCTATTTATAATACTGTCAGTTCCACAAAGTGACCCCATTCCTGGGTGAGCAGTTAGTTGGAAAACTTTGTATGTTTTAGAAAACTGACAATAACAACATTTTTAAAGAAAGTCTCTCGTCTCATGAGGTTCTTTATGTATTGATTTTAAAATATACAGCATACTCTCCTATTAATATATTTCTACCTTGTTTCTTATTAGTACCTGAAATAGTGAAGAAACTTGCAGCAGAGAATATCACCACCACTTCTGTATCTCTGAGCTGGCAGCAGCCTGTTGGAAATGCAAGTTCTTATATCATAGAAATCTTGGAAAATTCAACATTCAGTGTAACTGTAAACACAACCTCTGCTACAATTGATCAACTGACTCCTGGGAATTATTACACATTCCTGGTTTCTACACTTGTTGGAGAAACAGTAAAAGGGAAAAGTTCTGAAATAACTAATTATACCAGTAAGTGTCTTAAAGAAAGGTTAGGATAATTTTTTAAATATATTATTTATTGTGTTATAAGTCAATCAAATGATATAAGTAGTTAGATATCTTGATGCAAAAAAACACAGTGTTATTAATTATGCTAGATTTCACAAAAAAATCTTAAACCTGAAGGTTTTATATGCAGGGCTTAGGTGGTTTGTCCTTTCTATATTTTTATAGCCTGTTATATGACTTCCTGACATCTATAACGTGATATATGTATTTCATTGATATCTGTAATGTCAGTCTAAAACAGGATTGCTAAATAAGTCAATAGATCAAAACAGCAAATATGTGATGGATTGGCTTTAAGAGAAGCTCCAAAACAAAGATATATTTCTGCTACATGCCACTAATTCCAAAAAATAGGCTAGAATTGCAGCAAGGATGATTGCAAGTGACCTGTTGTGTTGGATTGCAAGAGTTTTAATTCATTTTTACTATAGATTAGCAAATTAAAAGCATTGCTATAAAGATGACAAAAGGTTCCTCCCAAATTTTCATCCAGGAAAGAATCCTTAACGTATTTTGTTCTGTTAATTAAATTATACATTTTGGCAGTGCCAATTCTTTCTTCCAATGCTAGTCGACAATGACTGTTCTCAAACAGTAAAAAATGTTGCAAGTGTTGATTCAAAGTTTAGAATCAAGTGCTGCAGAAATTATGGTCTACCTCTTGCAAAGTACTGACCGTTAAGTCAAGCAGTCATAGCTGAGTGTCTTTAGCCTCAGCCTCTCAACACTACAATCGCATTATTTATGGAAAATGTTGGAATGAATGGAAGCACTAACAATGAGGATGTGATATAGTGTTGTCCTCTATTGCTATTTATAACACTGTCAGTTCTACAATGTGACCCCATTCCAGAGTGAGCAATTAGGTGGAAAACTTTGTATGTTTTAGAAAACTGACAATAACAACATTTTTGAAGAAAGTCTCTCGTCCCATGAAGTTCTTTATGTATTGATTTTAAAATATACAGCATACTCTTCTATTAATATATTTCTACCTTGTTTCTTATTAGTACCTGAAGTTGTGAAGAACCTTGCAGCAGAGAATATCACTACCACTTCTGTATCTCTGAGCTGGCAGCCACCTGTTGGAAATGCAAGTTCTTATATCATAGAAATCTTGGAAAATTCAACATTCAGTGTAACTGTAAACACAACCTCTGCTACAATTGATCAACTGACTCCTGGGAATTATTACACATTCCTGGTCTCTACACTTGTTGGAGAAACAGTAAAAGGGAAAAGTTCTGAAATAACTAATTATACCAGTAAGTGTCTTAAAGAAGGGTTAGGATAATTTTTAAAATATATTATTTATTGTGTTATAAGTCAATCAAATGATATAAGTAGTTAGATATCTTGATAAAAAAAAACACAGTGTTATTAATTATGCTAGATTTCACAAAAAAATCTTATACCTGAAGGTTTTATATGCAGGGTGTTTTGTCCATTCTATTTTCTTGTAGCCTACTATATGACTTCCTGACATCTATAAAGGGATATATGTATTTCATTGATATCTGTAATGTAAGTCTAAAACAGGATTCCTAAACAAGTCAATAGATAAAAACAGCAAATATGTGATGGATTGGCTTTAAGAGAAGCACCAGAACAAAGATATTTTTCTGCTACATGCCACTAATTCCAAGAAATAGGCTAGAATTGCAGCAAGGATGATTGAAAGTAACCTGTTGTGTTATAATGCAAGAGAATTAATTCATTTTTACTATAGATTAGCAAATTAAAAGTATAGCTATAAAAATGACAGAAGGTTCCTCCAAAGTTTTCATCCAGGAATGCATCCTGAATGTATTGTGTTCTGTTAATTAAATGATACCTTTTCGCTGTGCCAATTCTTTCTTACAACCCCAGTCGACAATGACCATTCTCAAACAGTAAGAATTGTTGCAAGTGTTGATTCAAAGATTAGAGTGAAGCGCTGCAGAAATTATGTTCCACCTCTTGCAAAGTACTGACCTTTAAGTCAAACAGTCATAACTGAGTGGCTATAGCACCAGCCACCCAACACTACAATTGCATTATTTATAGAAAATGTTGCAATGATTGGAAGCACTAACAATGAGGAGGGGAAATAGTGTTATCCTCTATTGCTATTTATAATACTGTCAGTTCCACAATGTGGCCCCTATCCTGGGTGAGCAGTTAGGTAAAAAACTTTGTATGTTTTAGAAAACTGACAATAGCATTATTTTTGAATAAATAAAGTCTCACGTCCCATGAGGTTCTTTATGTATTGATTGTAAAATATACAGCATACTCTCCTATTATTATATTGCTACTTTGTTTCTTATTAGTACCTGAAATAGTGAAGATCCTTGCAGCAGAGTATATCACCACCACTTCTATATCTCTGAGCTGGCAGCCACCTGTTGGAAATACAAGTTCTTATATCATAGAAATCTTGGAAAATTCAACATTCAGTGTAACTGTAAACACAACCTCTGCTACAATTGATCAACTGACTCCTGGGAATTATTACAAATTCCTGGTCTCTACTCTTGTCAACAAAGGCAATATAAAGGGAATGAGCTCTTCAGCAGCTGTGTATACAAGTAAGTGTCCATTGACAGGGGCAATTACATGACTTGAAATATAGTTTTTATTCTTTCATCAATAAAACAAATGTTGGCAATTTACAGGAGAATAGGTAAAACATCTTTAGCAACAAGAACGATTATAATGAGAACAAAGTATTGTTACTGTTGAATACATATACAAGTCTTCACTTATTATGTTGCATGTTCCTGTCATGTTGTATATTTACACCTGTAATCTGGAAATAGATGGATTACCGCAGATGATAGGGCACAATTTCTTGAATAGTGTATAAAAGAGAAACACAAATAATACATAACTTTTGCTACGTATCATTTAAATTCAATAAGCAGAGAAATATTCTATTTTTCAAAGGAATGAGTAAAATATGGGTAATTGTATATTCAATCTGCTCAGATCATTAATGAGGGATTATAATGAGCTTAACCGCCTAATATATTGAGCTATATATAGATATATAATGAACTTAATTTTTCTGTAAATGATTGTTGAGACTGATTCAGTTCCTTCATTAAGTACCAACAATTTGAATGTCTTTCTTCTGTCTGTCTCAGAGTCTGTGTCCAAGTTATTAGTATGTAGAGTGATATAATGATAACCAGCTGTATCAAGATATACAGATATTATACTTTCAAATTTATCTGTATTGGATTCACTCTTTATATGAGAAAAGGATTTGTATCCATTTGTTTCACCATTCTTGTAGCTTTATCTTGTTGAAAAGATTTTCAAAATGTTATTTGTATATTCTGTGTTGAGCTCATAAAAGTAATCTCCTATGTCACTTAATGATAGGGACCAATTTTGAGGTAATTCTTATCCAATTGTCATCACTCTAACACTGTAAATTATTGATCAAGTTTAAATAAGCATAATAGTGTGTGTCCTACGCGGAACATGATCTAAGCACTGTTCTCAATCTAAAAAAAAGACACCAATCTATTATACAGGCACTTGCTCTTTATTACTTTTTTTTAATACAGTCACTGTAATAAAGAAAGGGAAAATTACCTGACTAGTTGTAAAACTTGTTTCAGAATGTTCTGTTTGTGAAACAATCCAGTGCTCTGTGAATCCTGCTTCACAATGATAGGAAGATTCACAAGACATATACAATATATCCATAGACTTCAGGCTGGGCTAATGTTGAAAGTGGTAAAATAGGAATATGTATTTTTTGTGTTTTCCAGTATCTCTTTCTCTTTATATCATAATAAAAGTAAGTTTCCAATTGCAGAGCCTGCCATGGTAACAAATTTAGCAGCCTCTAAAATAAACAACACAGTAAATGTAACGTGGCAGCTTCCAGAAGGAAACAGAAGTTCATATCTGGTGGAAGTGTTGGGAGATCCCCCTCAAAGTTTTATAGCCATGTCAGAATCAGCAACTGTCGGTAACCTGACCAGTAAGAACCAGTACACAGTGAGGATCTCTGCAGTTGCAGGCAATAGCGTACAGGGCAGCAGTAGTGAGATTCTAGTATTAGGTGAGTATGAAAATCTGATTAACCAACGTATTGTCACCTGTGCAGAATGTAATTATATTAGTAGCATTTTGATTTTTGAAATTCACAACTTAATATTCTTTCTATAAGTCATTAACTCGCTTCTTTCTGTGATGTAATTTTGACTATCACATTACCAATCTAAGCCATGGAATTATTTACTAGACTCCTGAAGACAAGTTGGACTTGTCCTGTATAATTCAATTTAATGTAATACCCAATTTTAGTACTATACTTATGATTTGGGGACACATCAGTGAATTAATTATACATAAAACTGTTGCATTCTAGAAGTGCGCAAGGTGACAAATGAATATTTCTAAATTAGACTGAGAATCCAAACCAGTTGGACTGAACTCCAATATCTGAGATTGAACATTGTAGAGATGTAATATACTTTTCTTCTCCAGTGTCAGAAATCATCAGTGTTACAAATATTAATACAACCTCTGTCTGGCTCCATTGGGATCCATATGTTGATGAAAATACAACTTACCATATCTCTGTGTATGGAGAACCATCCATGAACTTTAGAGTGAACACCACTGACAACCTGATTAGTAATCTGACATCTGGGAATTTCTATCAGATTCAGATATCTGCATATAAAAGAAACATGTTATTATATGGCTACAGCGATGATATCACTTTGTATACACGTAAGTAACTACATTTATCAACAAGAATTTCTTCTCTGAACACTTGCACTGCATGTATTTACATCATTTTATGTACCAGAATAATAATTTTATTTGGCAGTATCCTTGTCTTCTTATTGAGATATATTGTACCAAGAACAGTATTAGTAGAAGTACTTTGCTTAACAATGTTTAGCTGCTAACGCCTCATTTTTGTGAGTTAGAAACATCTAAACTAATGTGTATAAAGATCCAAGCTGACAAGATTTTTCAACTTCTATCACATAGCGGATTACTTTAAAAGATATTAAAATGTTTTGATGACTTTTTTACACCTGTATCTGTCATTCCACCAATTTTTGGTTTTTCATTTATTAAGCCATCATTAGAAAAAGAGAGCATCTTGAAGCTCTGAAAAAGTAAAATTATTAGTTACTTCTACAACTATCTGAGGAGATTAAGGAAATTTACCTTGGTAACTACATCGAGCTGATGATTTAATATAAATGTTATTAGCAATCTGATAATTGGTAAAGTGATGCATGTAGTCATATTATTAAGGAAATAATATTTTATGTTTATCCTGTATTTCAATAATGGATCAAACATTTAGCTTAATAACCCTCCCACCCCTATCTATTTTCCATTTACTTATTTTCTTTACTTACAGATGATAAATTGATGGAACATTAGAGTAACAAGTCTCACATTATTGCCATGTAGTATATGTAATACATATAATCGCCTTTTGTTAAAATATAAGCATTAATTAAAATAAATATATTTTTATATTTTTTGTATTTTCTGTGTATATGCAGGAATTTTAACTGTTTACTTAGGTTACTTTTTATAAGTGTATTTAGTTATGAAATGTTATAGAGTAATACACAAGGATTTTGAAGCAATGTGATAACATTTGTGCAAATATATCATCTTATCTTACTCAAACCCAGGACCTGGTATTATTAAGGATGCCCAGACTCAAATGTTACCTAATTACTCTTTGAATCTCAGCTGGGTCCCCCCAGATGGCAATTACAGTTACTTTCAGATTGAAGTCCCGGAGAAATCGTCTATGAACCAAAACACAACTCAAACGTCATTGCCCGTCCAAGTCCTCACACCTGGAAACAAATACACTTTTACAATCCGTGCAATTGCTGGACCAAATATCCAAGGAGAAGCTTATGAAGTGCCTGTTACTATTGGTAAGAATAGACATGTTTGTTTGTGAAGTTTTATTCTTTTGGCTTTCCAATAAGAATTAAATTGCAACATTGTAATGTTAGATTTTTATGTATCTCACATTTACTGTATCTATTTGGGGTTTGCATTGAAATAAGATTGTTATGATTACAATTGTGCCATTAGTGTTACTTTTCTACTTATTTCTGATGTAGCAACGAGGTAAAACAAATCAAGAGTTTAACAGGTTTCCAATAATGCAATTATTGAGATGCATATGTTTAATAGCACAATGATAATGTATTGCAAAAAGCTTTGTGAAGAAAGTAATGAATTAATAAGATATAAATTAAGTGGGGAGCCCCCACCATGCACTGGTCCCAATAATTGATAGTCTGGTCTTGTGCTGGCACTGCACTTCAAAGGATGGGGCTCACTAAATGGTGCTGAACTCCTCTTTTATGTATTTAAACACATAAAATAAACATAGATGAAGAAGTATTTTGCTACCTAACATGGGCATGCAGCCAAATATAGTTATAAAAGTAGACATGTCAGCATAATTAAAACAGATGTGTCCAGTAACCACAGAATATGTTGCTAGATTACTTCTGGAAAAGTATAGATAGATCAAGAAACCAACCTGTAAATATCTTCTTATCACACTTGACTAGATCAAGCTTTGTTTGTTTGTCCATAAAAACATATCAAAACAGTTTTGTCTGAAATTAAGAAATGCGATCTATAAAACTGCAATTGAAAAAACTGTAGTGTCATTGATGAGCTATGTGAGAGGCATGTCACAATACAGGGATGTTACAACCAAAACTCACACTATAAACCCGGTACATATGGTTTTGCTGATAACACAAGTAAGAACAATACGGATTTATCTTTACTACAAAAAGTATAGACAAAAGTTTTTGCGGATGCTGTTTCCAGGACAGCCGCAGTGGTTATGTTGAGTACTTCTTGCTGATCCCAGCCATTTGGCCATGTTACCCTCTGCCAGCATGGTAGGGACTTGACACCTAGTTTACCTACTTCTGTAAACTCACTAGTCTATCAGATCATGGGTTCCCTTAATGGGTAGGAGAGTTCAGAATATCAACAAAGCAGGGAAATAAACAACACAATAGTCCTAAAACACAGAATTACAACATAAACTGTTAGAAGCCTAGATTTCAACATCTGTCCCTAAAATTCAACAACCATTAATTCTTCCAGTTGTTTATTTTTAAAGGGATACAATTTCCCTCAATGTGAAAGCTGTGCGGTGGACAGGGGCCGATGAGTCAGAAGAGGAATATCATGTCTCCCCTTGGCTTATTGGCCCAACATGCACCCACATATCACGTCTGCCATTTGAATATTTCTTTAAAAAAACTTAAAGTGCAAAAAGGGATTTCTTGCATGGTGATACAGTGGGACCAGGGGCCATGGTGTTGTAGCTCAGGCTTATCATGGATGGCCTCTCCCCCTCTCCTTTGTTCCCCACCTATACCTCCCTCTTTCCTACTTTTTACCTCTACTCTCCTTAGACTAACCACCCCACCTTCTCCCTTTACTCCACCTCTTCCTACCCTTTGCACGGGCAAGCCCTTATCCATACCTCAGCTACCTTGTGCTAGCTCCCCAGTGTACATAGAACACTCAGAGGGCAGACAGAGGAGTCTGCTTCCCACATTATTCAAGCTCTATAGATCTGCTAAATGTTGGTTGGTATTAATGTATTGGAGGTTATTAATATAATGCAGGGGCTTTCAAATGTCAGCAATATATTATCATTATAATGTGCAGTCTATTCTTAAAAATTATTAGCATATGGGGCTATTAGTTAAATATGAAATGTCTATTAAATGTTTGAGATATTAATTTAATGTGGGGGTATTAATGTCATTTATTGGGGGTATTAAAGAAATGTGACTGCTGGGAATTAATATCTATGTATTCAAGCAGCATCTGGTAGGGGATATTAATGTAATGTTGGGTTGAGGCCGGCTATCAACATATTGTAGGGGCTAATAATGCAATGTGGGTTCTTTGTAATAAATGTTGGGTCTAACAAGTTAATGATGGGACTAATTGGTGGAAAGGAGGCATTTTATTTTATAAATGTGTTGCTAATTTAATGTATGAGCTGGTTGAGGCGTGGGAGGCCTAGATTGCTCACTTATTCCCTCCTTCTCAGCAGTGAAATTGTTCCTATATATAACCATATATGGCACATCATATCTCCAGAAATTGACACATTTTAACAATGTTACTATACACTTGCTACATCTGTACTCTTCTTAGGCTGCCTCATTGTTTAATTATGCTCAAACATTCCTTTGCATTATTTAGATGACACAAATTACATTCCTTCATTACTTAATTAACATACAACACTCACAGAGATTATTTCTCAATAGTTACTGTACCAATGTTGTATAGAAAACCCATAATCATAGAAACAGAGAAACATGGAATTTGACGGCAGATAAGAACCGCTTGGCCAATCTAGTCTGCCCATTTTGTAATACATGGTAACCTCAAACCCTTTTAAATCATTAGTTCTTTGTAAGGATATCCTTATGTCTATCCCAAGCATGTTTAATTTGTTCTAATGCCTCTACTACCTCTGATGGGAGGCTATTCCACTTATCCACTGCCCTTTCTGTGAAGTAACTTTCATAGTGCAAACATAATTGGAAAATGATATATTTTACTGACACAATAATATTACAACATATATTCTCAATAACATGATCTTGCACACAGTAAATATACCTGTTCAACAAAGAAGATGCTATATATGTGTGTGTGGGTACATCATTGACCCCTCCCTTTGTCTCCCATCTGACCCGTATCTCCAAGTGCAGGTGTACCTTTTTAGTATATAATAACAGTAACATATTGTGTGTGTATATATATATATATATATATATATATATATATAAAATAAAAGTAGAAGCGCCACGAATAGTGTAGTCATGTAAAAGAGAAATTAATCTCTAATTAGGTGAACAAGTGGATTAGCCTGGTACCAAAAGAAAAAGATAAACAGCTTATCTGTAGTCAGCTTCCAGACATCCGTATGATAGAAGTCCTCTCATATATTGATCTTTCTGACCTCTTGATAGTGAAAGAGCTAGAAGGCTCAGAGAGAAACTATCATAGTACAGTATGTTTCAAACAATTAGGCTTATCTGTAGATATCCCTGATGGTAGGTGAGGATCCCCCAAATCCACCTGGCCAGGGTAGGTATGGTGATCCACAGGGAAAAAAAGAATCAGAACCGCCTTGTCCCCCTAAACGCGTTTCATCGACGAAACGTGTCAGCACGACTGTGAAGTCCGAACTGAAGTATCTTGTACTGAAACAATCCATTCTTTGGTTGAAAAGGTTGTCTCAGCCATGGCAGATGGCATTAGAAGTATCTGCTAGTAACCTTTGGTCAGATCTGATGTGGTAAAGTACCAACTGTTGGCCAAGGTCTCCACTACTTCATCAATTCTGGGCATTGGGTATGTGTCGAAACAGGAAACTTCAATTAATTTTCTAAAGTCATGACAGAAACGAATACTCCTGTTTGTCATGGTCAACAATGGGGCTATTGGATTCCTCAATAAATTGCGGTCCAACAACTTTTTAATTACCTCTCTAATAGCTATAGACTTGGCTCCAGGAATGTGTAACATCTTACTCTCACTATCACCCCTAGAGGTGTAACTATGTTATGTTCTATCAGGGTGATACATCCAGGTACCTCAGTCTGTTATCTCCTCTCCGGCGACAGATCAAACCTTACGGGAACTTTGGTTTCCTGCACCACTTCGTTTACTAACGTGACTTGTGGCTTCTCCCCCTCATGCCATGGTTTTATTAAGTTGACATAATAAGTCTGAACTGGTTTCCTCCTATCTTCCTGTCTGACTTTATAATTTTCAAGCCACGCAGCCTCAACCACCTCATATGGCCCCAGCTAATGAGTGAATAGATTACTCTCTCTATGTGGGTACCAGTTCAAAAATGTTGTCCCCTGATTGGAAAGTACTAATTGCAGCCGACATATCATAGTTGTTTTTTTGTCTTGCTTGCACCTCATGCATATGCTGCAGAACCAACGAGGAGATCTTCCCCAACTTGTGTCCCATACAACTGGGGCACAAATTTGATAACATTGTTTTTTTTTTAGACTCTGTTGCTCCCAGTCCTCCTTGAGAACATCCAAAATGCCCTTTGGCTGCCTGCCTTACAATAATTTGAGGGGGCTAAACCATGTGGACATGTGAGGCACCTCTCTCACAGCAAACAATAAATAGGGTAACAACACATCTCACTTCTGTTTCCTGTGCTACTACCTCTCTCACCATATGCTTGGGGGTCCTGTTAAAATGTTCTACTTATCCATCAGTCTGTAGGTTGTTGCTAATGTGTGCAACGTTTCTCACTTCAACAATCGGCACAGCTCTTTAATGAGATGGGACATAAAGGGATACCCTGATCAGTCAAGATTTCCTTGGAGATGCCTAACCGGGTGCAGTACAAAAGGAGTTTTTTTATTATTGTACTGGATTTTATATACCGCAAGTATATGGCATCAAGATGCCTGTTGGCTTAGCCCACCTACCACATCCATACCAATATGCTTGAATGGAGTCTGCACCATGGAAATGGAAACTAAGCGCTGTAATCCATGTAGGACATTCAATTATATTATGCACAGATTTAAATAAATGTGTGCCAACTGCAACAGTTAGGAGCCATCATATGACAAGCCATATCTGTTGCCAGGTATAATACACTACCCTATATTTGTGTCAAAGTGAACAACATAGTGTCATCTCTTGCTCCAAGTCTAATATCTAGATACATATATGATGGAAGTAAAATAAACAGAGCCATATCTAGTGCCAAGTATAAAATAGAAAGCCATATATGGTTGCAAAGCCTATTACAAAGAATTAGATATGTTACCAAATCTAATATTCAAAGTTATATCTGGGACCAAATCCACAAAGCAGAATGGTATCTAGTGCCATGTCTATGTCTAATGGCAAGGTGATTCAGCAAACCAATATCTAGTGCCAAGAATAATAATCAGACCAATATCTGTTGCTAAGCCTAATATGATAATAAACTATGAAATCTGATATGAAGCTCCATATCGGATTCCAAGTCTAATAGTTACAACTCTATTCTGTTCCAAGCCTAATAATCAAATCAGTATTTATTGCCAAGTCTAATATGCAGACCCTTATCCACTATAGTACTTACCAGCCTTCACTGGCTCCCTCTAATCTGATAGGAATATGCTAAATCCTCCCACTGGTTTCCACTCACAGCAGCTATCCTCCTTTGTCCTTGTCTCTTGGGGTACTGGACAGGGACCGAGGTTCTGGCAATTTCACTTTAGAATACCCTCCTGGCACTTTCTCCAAGTCTAGCGAAAACATGCTGGCACAGTGGTTCTTAACAAAAAAGCATAATCACTCATGATAAAGTTAGCTAAGTCTTTCTCCCTGAATTATCTCCTTCTACACTTTTTATGGGATCTGCAGGTCCTAACGCACTGCCTCTTCCGGTCTCACATGCATAAAAGCTAAGTCACCATGTCTGAGGAATGAGCCAGTGCTTAACACATATTGGAAGAGTTCTGTGCTTAGTACACTCTTTACAGTAGAATAACTATTTTACGATAAACCATACAAAGATCACAGTAACACATAACAGTACAAATTAATGAAGAACAACTGACTATGGAGAAGACAGTGTTCCAAATGTGCTTAATATTTATTAAACATGCCCGGTTTCCACCTCTTCTCCTGTACAGGGGAACAAAAGGGCTAAAAAGTACTGCGTCCATAGTCCATTAATTGTGTGAAATAAGTACATGTTCTGAAAATTCTTGAATTAAAACTAATTCTGACCCAAACTCTTTCTCTGGTTATACATCTCTCAACTCACATGCCTTTCTAAGAATCTTGAAAGAAGCTTGACTAATCTCCTCTCACCCAACATACTGGACCCTCTTCATTAAGACCTTTTTTACCAACACGTCACAGAGTCTAAGGTGGTCAGTGATTGTATCACTGCAAAATCTAACAGACACTATTCGCTTCTAATTCTTCTGACCCTTGCTGCTATAGTTGACACTTGACTGACATAGAATCTGTATCCAAACCCTGCTACACGCCTTTAACATACATTTTCAGACTTTGCACATGTCACATAAAATACTGCAAAAAACTTTAATTCATGCATTGACTATTGTAATTCTCTTCCTAAAGGTTTTCCTCTAATTCAAACAATCCATTCTGAATGCAGCGGCTAGACTAGACTACTTTTCCTTACAAAACGTTCTTCTACTGGTGCTCCGCACTGTCTGTCCAACACTGTGGTCTCATTCTCTTTCATTACCTGCCACCATGCCTCCATTGCTGGTTAAAAATCTTTTTTCGGGCAACACCTTCCCTTGCCTGCAAATCTTCTATCATACATCTCATGGAATGTGTCAAATTCCTAAAACACTCTTTTAAACTGTTCACTCAAACTTGCATTTATTTTCATTCTATATGCAAACAACATTCCAAATTCTAAAACCAATATTGCAGTGTTGCTATATCATTTAGCCCCAAAAAACATTTATTCCCATTGCATTCTGGCTGGACCAATATACACTATGTGACAATCATGTATCTTATTTTCTTTTTTTTTTAAACAAATTTTTTTATTGTTTATTTAAACACGTTTACACGTATGAAATATCAGCAAGGAGTTGTATATATAAAGAAGAACGTAAATACATGAGGATAAAATGTTAACAACATTCGTAAACGCATAATAAATAAAATGAAGTAAAATCCAAATGTAGATTTGGTGTATACAATTCAAAGAGAAAAAGCTTGTAGGTGAGGGGAGACATACAGGGGGTTGAGGGGGAAGAGAAGGGAGGTATCTGAGGAGGGAAAGAGAAAAATAAAGATAAATGAATTTGTCTATGGTCAATGGAACAAGAGACTGGTATATTTAGTCAGTCATCTCCAATCAAAAAGAAGTATGTAGATAATAAGTTAAGATAAGAGAATGTCAAACGGTAGAAAGGGGCGGTTCTCCTTCATAAAAGGATGTCCAAGGGTTCCACACAGCTTTGAATGTTGACCAAATAGAATTTATGGTCGCAGTAAATGAGGGTAGGATCGATCTCTTCCTGTGTGAAGCAATCAGGTAGTTAGCTGCATTCAGAATATGACTAATTAGTTTTTGGGTTGGGCGGGATATATTAGGGAGAGGTCTAGGGAGTAATGAAAAGAGCGGCGTATCAGGAATTTGAATATGAGTAAAGGAGGATATCAACTTATAGACTTGTTACCAGTATGAAATTATCTTGGGACAGGACCACCAAACGTGCAGCAGGGAGCCTCTACAACCACGCTCCCTCCAACATCTGTCCGAGGAGGCTGGGAATATAGTATGAAGACGTGATGGAACCAAGTACCATCTACTATATATTTTGAATGAGTTTTCTTTGATTCGAACAGAGATAGAGGTTTTAGCCAGATTGGTTCTAATCTTGGTCCATTCTTTAGGATCTATAATCTCTCCTGTGTCTTTTTCCCACGCGAGTTCATGTGGTTCTTTAGATGGAAGGCCAAAATTATTTAATTTATTAATTGGTATAATGTGGATATGAGGCCTCTCGTTGAGATTGGATGTTTGCAGAATGATTCTAGGGGAGAGCACTGATCTGTGAGGGCTGGTGTATCTTATTTTCTTATGGTTGTATGCTTGCAAGCAGGGCCCTCTTATCTCTTTGTCTGACTGGTGCAATAGAAAAAACTGTTTATAAGAAAGGAAATAAATATGTCAAGTGGGTGCAACAGAGTCCCTACCACTCCGGCCAACCTTATCTACATCAGTACATTGAGAGTTTTAAAGGGATCACTGACAAAAAAGGGAGACAGATAGCGTTGTCATCATATGCTGTTTAAATGCTGCACAGTGCAATCAGGGTAAACAGACAGGATGATTTTTTAATAGTAGAAACTGTAAATTCTGCCAGTTTTTAAATAAATAAATAAATAAATATATAAATAAAGCTCTATGTCCTTCCATGGCAACTGGTGCACTTTAATTATTGATGTCAAATTTTACCCATTTTACCCATATTGTCCTCTTACTATATTTCTACTTTGTTTCTTAATAGTACCTGAAACAGTCAAGAACCTTACAGCAGAGAATATCACTACCACTTCTGTATCTCTGAGCTGGCAGCCACCTATTGGAAATGCAAGTTCTTATATCATAGAAATCTTGGAAAATTCAACATTCAGTGTAACTGTGGACACAACATCTGCTACAATAGAAAATCTGATCCCTGGATACTATTACACATTCCTGGTCTCTGCTCTTGCTGTAGGGGAAGTAAAAGGGGAGAGTTCTCCAGTAGCTGTTTATACCAGTAAGTGTGTTATAGGAGAGGTAATTTAACATTTCAAATCTAAATCCTATTATGGTATGAGGAAAACAAATAATTAAGCAAAAAGCCCGTTGCATGTCTCCTTGACATATATGAAGGACATCAGTACACAATACATTCAGGCTCCATTCCTCTTAAAAGAATAATTTCAGTAGTACTAAAGTTTACCAAAAAAAACACATCCTATACCTGAAGTTTTGTTTTGCAGTGCTGAGCCAGTTTTGGCCTTTCTAATTTGCTCTAGCCTGCTGTAGGTTTTCTTGATATCTATGAACCTTTGTCTTTCACTGATGTCTGTAAATGTAAGTCTAATGTAAAGTTCCAAAATAAACCTAAATGACAATGTTTAAATTTTATAGAAACTTTTTTACATCATGCACTACTTATCCAGGGCATGCTGGATCCTGTAGTGCACCTTGGTAAAATGTGAAGAATAGGAACGCATGGTAAAAAAAAAAAAAATTCTAAGCAAAGTCACCCCCACACAACCCTCTATAATCAGATTCATGCATTTCAGTGCTTCAGAAAATAAAAAAAACATTATTGTTCCCCAAACAACTTGCTCTGTCAAGAGTGGCAACAAAAATGATAAATAAGCTGCATTGCATTCATATTTATAAGTTTAACGCATTGACATCAGAGTGTCAGACTTTTCCAAAGTATAAATATGATTGTTCACATACTTTATTTAACTAACAGTACACAATAGTAGACTCCCCTCCTATTTGAACAGTTGGGAGAAATTTTTAAAGCAATGCTTCTAAACAACTAAACTTTTTGAAAAACAAATATGTTCTTTTGCACAGTTTCCTTCAGTCAGCTGAAAGTCTGTTTGAAATCTGTGACAGACCACTGTCTTATGTTGATGTCTACGATATAAGTATAAGGAATATGAACTAAATAAATCACTAGTTCACAAAGGTCAACTTTATGATGGTATTAGAAGTTCAAGACCAGAAATCTGTTTCAGTAAGAGCTCTTTCCTTTAATGGAAGAGGCCTGATTTGATACAAAGATAAATCAATGTGGATCTGTTGTAATGGGTTACATAAGTTCTTATAAGTTCACTGGAAAGTTTACTGATTTTTGAAGAAGTCTTTTAAAAACAATATAATGTCCTCCTACCTGTTAACTCAACTGAGAAATTGCATTATAGAGCAAAACAGCAGGTTAAACTGAATATGTGGGTAGTCCTAAGGCTTTTTTCCCACCCACATATTCTTTTTCAGTTGTCACAACCAGAAACATTACAGAAAATGCTCCAGTAAAAGATTCCCCCTTGCACTGGAGAAACGGTACTCTGCCCTCTAGAAATATTGAAATGTAAGTCAAGAAGGTGCAGCTAAGGCTCCACTGCACTGGCCTCTTTACTCCACTACTTCGCAAACAAAAAAAATGTAATTGTTGTGTAAACTGACAAAGAGATTTTGGTAGATAGTGTTTTCTTTATGTGCTATTTACAATACGGTAAACTCTTCAATGTATTTCCTTAATGGGTTTACAAGTAGGTTGAGCATTTTGATCTTTATAGAAAACTTTAAAGTCAACTAAACACTGAAAAACTTCATATCACCAATGGTAGATGGTTCACTTTAAGTATTATTTTTAAAGTATACAACATACTTTCCTATTAAACTTTGTTTCTTAATAGTTCCTGAAATAGTGATGAACCTTGCAGCAGAGAATATCACTACCACTTCTGTATCTCTGAGCTGGCAGCCACCTGTTGGAAATGCAAGTTCTTATATCATAGAAATCTTGGAAAATTCAACATTCAGTGTGACTGTAAACACAACCTCTGCTACAATTGATCAACTGACTCCTGGGAATTATTACACATTCCTGGTCTCTACACTTGTTGGAGAAACAGTAAAAGGGAAAAGTTCTGAAATAACTAATTATACCAGTAAGTGTCATAAAGAATGATTAGGATAATTTTTAAAATATATTATATATTGTGTTATAAGTCAATCAAATGATATAAGTAGTTAGATATCTTGATACAAAAAAACACAGTGTTATTAATTATGCTAGATTTCACAAAAAAATCTTAAACCTGAAGGTTTTATATGCAGGGCTTAGGTGGTTTGTCCTTTCTATTTTCTTGTAGCCTGTTATATGACTTCCTGGCATCTATAACGTGATATATGTATTTCATTGATATCTGTAATGTCAGTCTAAAACAGGATTTCTAAATAAGTCAATAGGTCAAAACAGCAAATATGTGATGGATTGGCTTTAAGAGAAGCTCCTGAACAAAGATATATTTCTGCTACATGCCACCAATTCCAAGAAATATGTTAGAATTGCAGCAAGGATGATTGCAAGTGACCTGTTGTGTTGGATTGCAAGAGTTTTAATTCATTTTTACTGTAGATTAGCAAATTAAAAGCATTGCTATAAAGATGACAAAAGGTTCCTCCCAAACTTTCATCCAGGAAAGCATCCTTAACGTATTGTGTTCTATTAATTAAATGATACATTTTGGCAGTGCTAATTCTTTCTTCCAACCCCAGTCGACAATGACCGTTCTCAAACAGTAAAAAGTGTTGCAAGTGTTGATTCAAAGTTTAGAATCAAGTGCTGCAGAAATTATGGTCTACCTCTTGCAAAGTACAGACCTTTAAGTCAAGCAGTCATAGCTGAGTTTCTATAGCTTCAGCCTCCCAACACTACAATCGCATTATTTATGGAAAATGTTGGAATGAACGTAAGCACTAACAATGAGGATGTGATATAGTGTTGTCCTCTATTGCTATTTATAATACTGTCAGTTCCACAAAGTGACCCCATTCCTGGGTGAGCAGTTAGGTGGAGAACTTTGTATGTTTTAGAAAACTGACAATAACAACATTTTTGAAGAAAGTCTCATGTCCCATGAAGTTCTTTATATATTGATTTTAAAATATACAGCATACTCTCCTATTAATATGTTGCTACGTTGTTTCTTATTAGTACCTGAAATAGTGAAGAACCTTGCAGCAGAGAATATAACTACCACTTCTGTATCTCTGAGCTGGCAGCCACCTGTTGGAAATGCAAGTTCTTATATCATAGAAATCTTGGAAAATTCAACATTCAGTGTAACTGTAATCACAAACTCTGCTACAATTGATCAACTGACTCCTGGGAATTATTACACATTCCTGGTCTCTACACTTGTTGGAGAAACAGTAAAAGGGAAAAGTTCTGAAATAACTAATTATACCAGTAAGTGTCTTAAAGAAGGGTTAGGATAATTTTTAAAATATATTATTTATTGTGTTATAAGTCAATCAAATGATATAAGTAGTTAGATATCTTGATACAAAAAAACACAGTGTTATTAATTATGCTAGATTTCACAAAAAAATCTTAAACCTGAAGGTTTTATATGCAGGGCATAGGTGGTTTGTCCTTTCTATTTTCTTGTAGCCTGTTATATGACTTCCTGGCATCTATAACGTGATATATGTATTTCATTGATATCTATAATGTCAGTCTAAAACAGGATTCCTAAATAAGTCAATAGGTCAAAACAGCAAATATGTGATGGATTGGCTTTAAGAGAAGCTCCTGAACAAAGATATATTTCTGCTACATGCCACTAATTCCAAGAAATAGGTTAGAATTGCAGCAAGGATGATTGCAAGTGACCTGTTGTGTTGGATTGCAAGAGTTTTAATTCATTTTTACTGTAGATTAGCAAATTAAAAGCATTGCTATAAAGATGACAAAAGGTTCCTCACAAACTTTCATCCAGGAAAGCATCCTTAACGTATTGTGTTCTCTTAATTAAATGATACATTTTGGCAGTGCTAATTCTTTCTTCCAACCCCAGTCAAAAATGACCGTTCTCAAACAGTAAAAAGTGTAGCAAGTGTTGATTCAAAGTTTAGAATCAAGTGCTGCAGAAATTATGGTCTACCTCTTGCAAAGTACAGACCTTTAAGTCAAGCAGTCATAGTTGAGTTTCTATAGCTTCAGCCTCCCAACACTACAAACGCATTATTTATGGAAAATGTTGGAATGAACGTAAGCACTAACAATGAGGATGTGATATAGTATTGTCCTCTATTGCTATTTATAGTACTGTCAGTTCCACAAAGTGACCCCATTCCTGGGTGAGCAGTTAGGTGGAAAACTTTGTATGTTTTAGAAAACTGACAATAACAACATTTTTGAAGAAAATCTCTCCTCCCATGAAGTTCTTTATGTATTGATTTTAAAATATACAGCATACTCTCCTATTAATATGTTGCTACGTTGTTTCTTATTAGTACCTGAAATAGTGAAGAAACTTGCAGCAGAGAATATCACTACCACTTCTGTATCTCTGAGCTGGCAGCCACCTGTTGGAAATGCAAGTTCTTATATCATAGAAATCTTGGAAAATTCAACATTCAGTGTAACTGTGGACACAACATCTGCTAGAATAGAAAATCTGATCCCTGGATACTATTACACATTCCTGGTCTCTGCTCTTGCTGTAGGGGAAGTAAAAGGGGAGAGTTCTCCAGTAGCTGTTTATACCAGTAAGTGTGTTATAGGAGAGGTAATTTAACATTTCAAATCTAAATCCTATTATGGTATGAGGAAAACAAATAATTAAGCAAAAAGCCCGTTGCATGTCTCCTTGACATATATGAAGGACATCAGTACACAATACATTCAGGCTCCATTCCTCTTAAAAGAATAATTTCAGTAGTACTAAAGTTTACCCAAAAAAACACATCCTATACCTGAAGTTTTGTTTTGCAGTGCTGAGCCAGTTTTGGCCTTTCTAATTTGCTCTAGCCTGCTGTATGTTTTCTTGATATCTATGAACCTTTGTCTTTCACTGATGTCTGTAAATTTAAGTCTAATGTAAAGTTCCAAAATAAACCTAAATGACAACAAGGATAACTTGATAATTGCAAAATCAGGGGGAAAAAATGCGTCCCATAAAAAATCCCATTACCATCACTAGGCTATGCTAGCTAGAGCTGGTGATAGTATAACAGGGAAACCCTTTAGTGGTACCAAAAGGACTTAGGCCTGTCAGCAGGTCTGAATTCCCTAGGGTGTTTGGGTCTGTAAAATAAGCACTAGGGTTATACTAAAAGCCATGTGGTGAAGGTATGATTTAAAAATAAATGTTTAAATTTTATAGAAACTTTTTTACATCATGCACTACTCATCCAGGGCATGCTGGATCCTGTAGTGCACCTTGGTAAAATGTGAAGAATAGAAACACATGGTAAAAAAAAAAAAATTCTAAACAAAGTCACCCCCACACATCCCTCTATAATCAGATTCATGCATTTCAGTGCTTCAGAAAATAAAAAAAACATTATTATTCCCCAAACAACTTGCTCTGTCAAGAGTGGCAACAAAAATGATAAATAAGCTGCATTGCATTCATATTTATAAGTTTGACGCATTGACATCAGAGTGTCAGACTTTTCCAAAGTATAAATATGATTGTTCACATACTTTATTTAACTAACAGTACACAATAGTAGACTCCTCTCCTATTTGAACAGTTGGGAGAAATTTTTAAAGCAATGCTTCTAAACAACTAAACTTTTTGAAAAACAAATTTATCCTCTTGCACAGTTTCCCTCAGTCAGCTGAAAGTCTGTTTAATATCTGTGACAGACCACTGTCTTATGTTGATGTCTACGATATAAGTATAAGGAATATGAACTAAATAAATCACTTGTTCACAAAGGTCAACTTTATGATGGTATTAGAAGTTCAAGACCAGAAATCTGTTTCAGTCAGAGCTCTTTCCTTTAATGGAAGAGGCCTGATTTGATACAAAGATAAATCAATGTGGATCTGTTGTAATGGGTTACATAAGTTCTTATAAGTTCACTGGAAAGTTTACTGATTTTTGAAGAAGTCTTTTAAAAGCAATATAATGTCCTCCTACCTGTTAACTCAACTGAGCACTTGCATTATAGAGCAAAACAGCAGGTTAAACTGAATATGTGGGTAGTCCTAAGGCTTTTTTCCCACCCACATATTCTTTTTCAGTTGTCACAACCAGAAACATTACAGAAAATGCTCCAGTAAAAGATTCCCCCTTGCACTGGAGAAACGGTACTCTGCCCTCTAGAAATATTGAAATGTAAGTCAAGAAGGTGCAGCTAAGGCTCCACTGCACTGGCCTCTTTACTCCACTACTTCACAAACAAAAAAAATTTAATTGTTGTGTAAACTGACAAAGAGGTTTGCTGTTTTCTTTATGTGCTATTTACAATACGGTAAACTCTTCAATGTATTTCCTTAATAGGTTTACAAGTAGGTTGAGCATTTTGATTGTTATAGAAAACTTTAAAGTCAACTAAACACTGAAAAACTCCATATCACCAATGGTAGCTGGTTCACTTTAAGTATTATTTTTAAAGTATACAGCATACTCTCCTATTAAATGTTGTTTCTTAATAGTTCCTGAAATAGTGAAGAACCTTGCAGCAGAGAATATCACTACCACTTCTGTATCTCTGAGCTGGCAGCCACCTGTTGGAAATGCAAGTTCTTGTATCATAGAAATCTTGGAAAATTCAAGATTGAGTGTATCTGTAAACACAACCTCTGCTACAATTGATCACCTGACTCCTGGAAATTATTACACATTCCTGGTCTCTACACTTGTTGGAGAAACAGTAAAAGGGAAAAGTTCTGAAATAACTAATTATACCAGTAAGTGTCTTAAAGAAGGGTTAGGATAATTTTTAAAATATATTATTTATTGTGTTATAAGTCAATCAAATGATATAAGTAGTTAGATATCTTGATAAAAAAAAAACACAGTGTTATTAATTATGCTAGATTTCACAAAAAAATCTTAAACCTGAAGGTTTTATATGCAGGGTTTAGGTGGTTTGTCCTTTCTATTTTCTTGTAGCCTGTTATATGACTTCCTGGCTTCTATAACGTGAAATATGTATTTCATTGATATCTGTAATGTCAGTTTAAAACAGGATTCCTAAATAAGTCAATAGATCAAAACAGCAAATATGTGATGGATGGGCTTTAAGAGAAGCTCCAGAACAAAGATATATTCCTGCTACATGCCACTAATTCCAAATAATAGGCTTGAATTGCAGCAAGGATGATTGAACGTGACCTGTTGTGTTAGAATCCAAAATTTATAATATATTTTTACTATAGATTAGCAAATTAAAAGCATTGCTATAAAGATGACAAAAGGTCCCTCCCAAATTTTCATCCTAGAAACCATCCTTAACATATTGTGTTCTGTTAATTAAATTATACATTTTGGCAGTGCCAATTCTTTCTTCCAACCCCAATCGACAATGACCGTTCTCAAACAGTAAGAAGTGTTGCAAGTGTTGATTCAAAGTTTAGAATCAAGCGCTGCAGAAAATATGCTCCACCTCTTGCAAAATACAGACCTTTAAGTTAAGCAATCATAGCTGAGTGTCTATAGCATCAGCCTCCCAACACTACAATCGCATTATTTATGGAAAATGTTACAATGATCGGAAGCACTAACAATGAGGACGGGATATAGTGTTGTCCTCTATTTGTCACGGGCACTAGGAGTCTTTGCCCAGGATATTACCAGATGATAGACTTACCAGAGTAATATAGTTGGTACTATGGTTCTCTGGCAGCAGGGTGACGACGGAACAGGAGAAACAGCAGATGGTGAGAGAATGCTCGAGGAAAGTCTATGACTAGCAGCAACTGGTAATGAGTAGACGAATGTACACGAGAAACCAGATGGACAAGGAAACGTGAGTAAAGTCAGTGGTCTGCGTATAGCAAGTTATACCACTGCTATAGTGAGGAGGAATGTCCAGGAGTAGCGAGGAGGTAGTGAGAGTCAGCAGTCTGCGTATAGCAAGTTGTACCGCTGTCTATAGTAAAGGAATAGAATCCAGGTGAAAGTAGGTAACGGGGAAGTCAGTGGTCTGCGTATAGCAAGTTGTACCACTGCTTATGTGAGAGGATACTTGAAGCTGGTGTCACAGGGAACAGGAGTCAGTGGTCTGCGTCAGCAAGTTGTACCACTGCTATATATATGTGAGGAGGGGCACAAGGAGATGAATGTAAAGCAGAGTATACACGGGGCACACAGAACTGGATCCCACGATGATATCCACAATACAACGATAACTGACAAGCACTGCTTGAAGTATACAAAGTCACAATAGCTATCCAGGCAATAGGAAACAAAGTCAATGGTAACAATAGCTTCAGTAGATAGGAGGCTCTGGAGGAGAACACAACTCAGTCCAGATGGATATGCAATACAAAAGCAAAGTCAATGGAAAGTATGCATACCGCGGTTCAGGAGAGCAGGCTGTCAGAGAGACGTGCAGGGATACCTGAACGGCTGAAGGCCGGCAGGAGGAGAGACCACTGGAGGGTGGAAGCGGTAATCAGGTTGGTGCAGCGCACGGCAGGTTATCCAGAATCAATGAAGCAATACTCAGGAAGCAGTAGTAAGTGGAACTGGAAACATGAAGAACACGGGAGAGTTGAGGCTGTCTGGTATCCAGTAGTAGTTGTGGAGGCAGCGGAGAGAAGGCACTCTGAACACGGGAGAGAAGAGGCGGTCTGGAACCCTGTAGTAGTAACGGAGGCAGCGGAGAGCTGACACGATAAACTCAGGAGTGTTGAGACGATCAGGAACTCTGTAGTAGTAACGGAGGCAGCGGAGAGCTGACACGAAAAAACCCAGGAGAGTTAAGACGATCAGGAACTCTGTAGTAGTAACAGAGGCAGCGGATAGGAATCAGCTGAGTGCAGGCACGATGAACACAGGAGAGTTGAAACGAACAGAAGTCCGGTAGTAATAGCAGATAGGAATCAGCTGAGTGCAGGCACGATGAACACAGGAGAGTTGAAGTGGTCTGGAAACCACAATAGCAGTAAACAGGAATCAGCAGGAGCTGAATACACGA
This sequence comes from Mixophyes fleayi, assembly GCF_038048845.1. Classification (NCBI taxonomy): domain Eukaryota; kingdom Metazoa; phylum Chordata; class Amphibia; order Anura; family Limnodynastidae; genus Mixophyes; species Mixophyes fleayi. Next base: position 132,023,093 of record NC_134404.1, on the reverse strand, counting down.
GGAACACAGGAACACCTTCAGAGGCTCATGGGGAATGAGACTCCAAAATCAGGCAACCAGGTAATGATCACAGGTGGTTTAAATAGGGAGGGTTGCCTAATCATCAAATCAATTAACAGCAACAGGTACTGAAGGTTTGATAAGGGCTGCACATGCGCAGACCCTCAGGATGGCGGACGGCCACGGTTCCTGAACACACGGGAAATGGCACTCACAGTCCGGTGAGTGACACTATTGCTATTTATAATACTGTCAGTTCCACAATGTGACCCCATTCCTGGGTGAGCAGTTAGGTGGAAAACTTTGTATGTTTTAGAAAACTGACAATAACAACATTTTTGAAGAAAGTCTCTCGTCTCATGAGGTTCTTTATGTATTGACTTTAAAATATACAGCATACTCTCCTATTAATATATGTCTACCTTGTTTCTTATTAGTGCCTGAAATAGTGAAGAACCTTGCAGCAGAGAATATCACTACCACTTCTGTATCTCTGAGCTGGCAGCCACCTGTTGGAAATGCAAGTTCTTATATCATAGAAATCTTGGAAAATTCAACATTCAGTGTTACTGTAAACACAAGTTCTGCTACAATTGATCAACTGACTCCTGGGAATTATTACACATTCCTGGTCTCTACACTTGTTGGAGAAATAGTAAAAGGGAAAAGTTCTGAAATAACTGATTATACCAGTAAGTGTCTTAAAGAAGGGTTAGGATAATTTTTAAAATATATTATTTATTGTGTTATAAGTCAATCAAATGATATAAGTATTTAGATATCTTGATAAAAAAAAAACCACAGTGTTATTAATTATGCTAGATTTCACAAAAAAAATCTTAAACCTGAAGGTTTTATATGCAGGGCTTAGGTGGTTTGTCCTTTCTAATTCCTTGTATCCTGTTATATGACTTCCTGGCATCTATATCGTGATATATGTATTTCATTGATATCTGTAATGTCAGTCTAAAACAGGATTCCTAAATAAGTCAATAGATCAAAACAGCAAATATGTGATGGATTGGCTTTAAGAGAAGCTCCAGAACAAAGATATATTTCTGCTACATGCAACTAATTCCAAAAAATAGGCTAGAATTGCAGCAAGGATGATTGCAAGTGACCTGTTGTGTTGGATTGCAAGAGTTATAATTCATTTTTACTATAGATTAGCAAATAAAAAGTATTGCTATATAGATGACAAAAGGTTCCTCCCAAATTTTCATCCAGGAAAGCATCCTTAACGTATTGTGTTCTGTTAATTAAATGATACATTTTGGCAGTGCTAATTCTTTCTTCCAACCCCAGTCGACAATGACCGTTCTCAAACAGTAAAAAGTGTTGCAAGTGTTGATTCAAAGTTTAGAATCAAGTGCTGCAGAAATTATGGTCTACATTTTGCAAAGTACTGACCTTTAAGTCAAGCAGTCATAGCTAAGTGTCTATAGCTTCAGCCTCTCAACACTACAATCGCATTATTTATGGAAAATGTTGGAATGAACGTAAGCACTAACAATGAGGATGTGATATAGTATTGTCCTCTATTGCTATTTATAATACTGCCAGTTCCACAAAGTGACACCATTCCTGAATGAGCAGTTAGGTGGAAAACTTTGTATGTTTTAGAAAACTGACAATAACAACTTTTTTAAAGAAAGTCTCTCGTCCCATGAAGTTCTTTATGTATTGATTTTAAAATATACAGCATACTCTCCTATTAATATGTAGCTACGTTGTTTCTTATTAGTACCTGAAATAGTGAAGAACCTTGCAGCAGAGAATATCACTACCACTTCTGTATCTCTGAGCTGGCAGCCACCTGTTGGAAATGCAAGTTCTTATATCATAGAAATTTTGGAAAATTCAACATTCAGTGTAACTGTAAACACAACCTCTGCTACAATTGATCAACTGACTCCGGGGAATTATTACACATTCCTGGTCTCTACACTTGTTGGAGAAACAGTAAAAGGGAAAAGTTCTGAAATAACTAATTATACCAGTAAGTGTCTTAAAGAAGGGTTAGGATAATTTTTAAAATATATTATTTATTGTGTTATAAGTCAATCAAATGATATAGGTAGTTAGATTTCTTGATAAAAAAAACACAGTGTTATTAATTATGCTAGATTTCACAAAAAAAATCTTAAACCTGAAGGTTTTATATGCAGGGCTTAGGTGGTTTGTCCTTTCTATTTTCTTGTAGCCTACTATATGTCTTCCTGGCATCTATAAAGGGATATATGTATTTCATTGATATCTGTAATGTCAGTCTAAAACAGGATCTATAATATAAATGCTTAGTGGCGTGTGTTAGTCTGTCTATCTGTGTGTGTGTGGAAAAAATAAAACCAAGCTGCAGCACCACCTGCTGAGCGGAGTTATACACTGACCTTCTAAATTCTTAGTGTGTGTTGAAAAAAAAATTCAGAAAGGGCTGAAATTTGGTATACTAAGATGTTTTTAATTTGTTAATTTAATTTGTTAATTGTTAAAAGTGTTTATAAAGATTTTAAAAATATATATATATATTTCTTGAAGGAGAAGTGACAGTTGGGAGTGGTTGGTGGTTGCCGGGGGTGACAGTGGGGAGTGGTTGGTGGTTGCCGGGGGTGACAGAGTGAGAGGAGTGTGATACTCAGGACCGCTGAGAGAGATCCCTGTGTCTGGATAGACATCTGGATAGATGTGGCGATGAAAATGAAGGATGAGGTGATGGAGAAGAATGATGAGGTGGTGACATGTGGACAAAACCACGTTAAAAAAGGGCGCTTACGTCGGGAATTAACGCTCTTCCCCTGAAGAGGCCTGGACTATGGCCCAAATGCATGACAAGAACCTTTTTAACACCTTAAGTAGCTTGATTTGACTAGAATGCATGAGTATAATGCACGGGTTAACTTGTTCCTAAATAAGTCAATAGACCAAAACAGCAAATATGTGATGGATTGGCTTTAAGAGAAGCTCCAGAACAAAGATATATTCCTGCTACATGCCACTAATGCCACGAAATAGGCTTGAATTGCAGCAAGGATGATTGAAAGTGACCTGTTGTGTTTGAATGTAAGAGTTATAATTCATTTTTACTATAGATTAGCAAATTAAAAGCATTGCTATAAAGATGACAAAAGGTTCCTCCCAAATTTTCATCCAGGAAAGCATCCTTAACAAATTGTGTTCTCTTAATTAAATTATACATTTTGGCAGTGCCAATTCTTTCTTCCAACCCCAGTCGAAAAGGACCGTTCTCAAACAGTAAGAAGTGTTGCAAGTGTTGATTCAACATTTAGAATCAAGTGCTGCAGAAATTATAGTCTACCTCTTGCAAAGTACTGACCGTTAAGTCAAGCAGTCATAGCTGAGTGTCTATAGCTTCAGCCTCCCAACACTACAATCGCATTATTTATAGAAAATGTTGGAATGAACGGAAGCACTAAGAATGAGGATGGGATATAGTGTTGTCCTCTAATGCTATTTATAATACTGTCAGTTCCACAAAGTGACCCCATTCCTGGGTGAGCAGTTAGGTGGAAAACTTTGTATGTTTTAGAAAACTGACAATAACAACATTTTTGAAGAAAGTCTCATGTCCCATGAGGTTCTTTATGTATTGATTTTAAAATATACAGCATACTCTCCTATTAATATATTGCTACCTTGTTTCTTTTTAGTACCTGAAATAGTGAAGAACCTTGCAGCAGAGAATATCACTACCATTTCTGTATCTCTGAGCTGGCAGCCCCCTGTTGGAAATGCAAGTTCTTATATCATAGAGATCTTGGAAAATTCAACATTCAGTGTAACTGTAAACACAACCTCTGCTACAATTAATCAACTGACTCCGGGGAATTATTACACATTCCTGGTCTCTGCACTTGCTGGAGAAACAGTAAAAGGGAAAAGTTCTGAAAAAACTAACTATACCAGTAAGTGTCTTAAAGAAGGGTTAGGATAATTTTTAAAATATATTATTTATTGTGTTATAAGTCAATCAAATGATATAAGTAGTTAGATATCTTGATAAAAAAAAACAGTGTTATTAATTATGCTAGATTTCACAAAAAAATCTTAAACCTGAAGGTTTTAATTTGCAGGGCTTAGGTGGTTTGTCATTTCTATTTTCTTTTAGCCTGTTATATGACTTCCTGACATCTATAAAAGAATATATGTATTTCATTGATATCTGTAATGTCAGTCTAAAATAGGAATCCTAAATAAGTCAATAAATCAAAACAGTAAATATATGATGGATTGGCTGTAAGAGAAGCTTCAGAGCAAAGTTATATTTCTGCAACATGCAAGTATTCCAATAAATAGGTTTAAATTGCTGTAAGGATAACTGAAAACTGAAAGTGACCTGTTATCTTGGAAGGCAAGAGTTTAATTCGTTTTTACTATAGATAAGCAAATTAGAAGAATTGCTATAGAGATGAGAGAATGTTCCTCCCAACTCTTCATATACAAAAGCATCCTTAACGTATTGTGCTCTGTTAATTAAATGATACATTTTGGCAGTGCCAATTCTTTCTTCCAACCCCAATCGACAATGACTGTTCTCAGACCAGTAAGAAGTGTTGCAAGAGTTAATTCAAAGTTCAGAGTCAAGTGCTGAAGAGATTATTCTCTTTCTCTTGGAAGTACTAACATTTAAGTCGAGCAGTCAAAGCTGAGTGTCCATAACACCAGCCTCCCAACACTACAATCGCATCATTTATGCAAAATGTTGCAATGAATGGAAGCACTATCAACGAGGAGGGGAAATAGTGATGTCCTGTGTTGCTATTTATAATACTGTCAGCTTCACAATGTGGCCCCTTTCCTGGGTGCGCAGTTAGGTGGACAACTTTCTATGTTTTAGAAAAATGACAATATCAAAATGTTTTAATAAAGTTTCACACCCATGAGGTTCATTATGTATTGATTGAAAAATATACAGCATACTCTCCTATTAATATATTGCTACTTTGTTTCTTATTAGTACCTGAAGTAGTGAAGAACCTTGCAGCAGAGAATATCACTACCACTTCTGTATCTCTGAGCTGGCAGCCACCTGTTGGAAATGCAAGTTCTTATATCATAGAAATCTTGGAAAATACAACATTCAGTGTAACTGTAAACACAACCTCTGCTACAATTGATCAACTGACTCCTGGGAATTATTACACATTCCTGGTCTCTACTCTTGTTGGAGGAACAGTAAAAGGGAAAAGTTTTGCAGTAACTAATTATACCAGTAAGTGTCATAAAGAAGGGTTAGGTTAATTTTTAAAATGTATTTTTATATGAGTCAATCAAATGATTCAGGTAGATAGATATTGTGATAAAAAAACCCAAAGTGTTATTAATTATGCTAAAAAATCTGATACCTGAAAGTTTTATATGCAGGTCTGAGCTGGTTTAGCCTTTTTGTTTTCTTGTAGCCTTCTATATGACTTACTGTCATCTATAAAAGTATATATTTATTTCATTGATATCTGTAATGTCAGTCTAAAATAGGATTCCTAAATACGTCAATAGATCAAAACAGTAAATATGTGATGGATTGGCTGTAATAGAAGCCTCAGAGCAAAGTAATATTTCTGCAACATGCAATTATTCCAAGAAATAGGTTTGAATTGCTATAAGGATAACTGAAAGTGACCTGTTATCTTGGAAGGCAAGAGTTTAATTCATTTTTACTATAGATTAGCAAACTAGAAGAATTGCTTTAGATATGAGAGAATGTTCCTCCTAACTGTTCATATAGGTAAGCAATCTTACCGTATTGTGCTCTGTTATTTAAATGATACATTTTGGCAGTGCCAATTCTTTCTTCCAACCCCAATCGACAATGACTGTTCTCAGACCAGTAAGAAGTGTTGCATGAGTTGATTCAAAGTTCAGAGTCAAGCGCTGAAAAGATTATTCTCTTTCTCTTGGAAGTACTGACCTTTAAGTCGAGCAGTCATAGCTGAGTGTCCATAACACCGGCCTACCAAAACTACAATCGCATCATTTATGCAAAATGTTGCAATGAATGGAAGCACTATCAATGAGGAGGGGAAATAGTGATGTCCTGTGTTGCTATTTATAATACTGTCAGCTTCACAATGTGGCCACTTTCCTGGGTGAGCAGTTAGGTTGAAAACTTTGTATGTTTTAGAAAAATGACAATATCAACATGTTTTAATAAAGTTTCACACCCATGAGGTTCATTATGTATTGATTGTAAAATATACAGCATACTCTCCTTCTAATATATTGCTACTTTGTTTCTTATTAGTGCCTGAAATAGTGACAAACCTTTCAGCAGAGAATATCACAACCACTTCTGTATCTCTGAGCTGGCAGCCAACTGTTGGAAACGCAATTTCTTATATCATAGAAATCTTGGAAAATTCAACATTCAGTGTAACTGTAAACACAACCTCTGCTACAATTGATCAACTGACTCCTGGGAATTATTACACATTCATGGTCTCTACACTTGTTGGAGGAACAGTAAAAGGAAAAAGTTTTGTACTAACTAATTATACCAGTAAGTGACTTAAAGAAGGCCTAGGATATTGTCTAAAATAAATTTTGTATTGTGTTATGAGTCAATCAAATGATACAGGTAGTTAGATATCTTGATAAAAAACACAGTGATATTAATTATGCTAGATTTTACAATAAAATCTTAAACCTGAACGTTTTATATGCAGTGCTTAGGTGGTTTGTCCGTTTTATTTTCTTGTAGCCTACTATATGACTTCATGACATCTATAAAGGGACTCATATGTATTTCATTGATATCGTTAATGTCAGTCTAAAACAGGATTCCTAAATAATTCAATCGATCGAAATAGCAAATATGTGATGGATTGGCTGTAAGAGAAGCTCCAAAACAAAGTTATATTTCTGCAACATACCTCTAATTAAAACAAATAGGCTTGAATTGCAGCAAGGATATTTGAAATTGACCTGTTGTCTTGGAATGCAAAAATGTAAATTTATTTTTACTATAGATTAGAAAATTAGAAGCATTGCTATATAAATGACAAAAGGTTCTTCCCAAATTTCATCCAGGAAAGCATCCTTAATGAATTCTGTTCTGTTAAGTAAATGATACTTTTTGCAGTACCAATTCTTTTTTCCAACTACAATCGACAATGATCATTCTCAAATCAGTAAGAAGTGTTGCAAGAATTTATTCAAAGTTTAAAGTCAAGCGCTGGAGAGATTATGCTCTTCCTATTGGAATTACTGACCTTTGAGCCAAGCAATCATAGTTGAGTGTCCATAACACCAGCCTTCCAAGACTACAATCGCAGCTTTTATGCAAAATGTTGCAATGATCGAAAGCACAAATAATGAGGAGGTCAAATAGTGTTGTCCTCTATTGCTATTTATAATACTGTCAGTTCCACAATGTGGCTCCTTTCCTGGATGAACAGTTTGGTTGAAAACTTTGTATGTTTTAGACAACTGACAATAACAACATTCTTGAACAACTAAAGTCTCACGTCCCATGACATTCTTTATGTTTCGATTGTAAAATATACCTTATATTCTCCTATTAATATATTGCTACTTTGTTTCTTATTAGTACCTGAAATAGTGAAGAACCTTGCAGCAGAGAATATCACCATAACTTCTGTATCTCTGAGCTGGCAGCCACCTGTTGGAAATGCAAGTTCTTATATCATAGAAATCTTGGAGAATTCAACATTCAGTGTAACTGTAAACACAACCTCTGCTACACTTGATCAACTGACTCCTGGGAATTATTACACATTCATGGTCTCTACTCTTGTTGGAGGAACAGTAAAAGGGAAAAGTTTTGCAGTAGCTAAATATACCAGTAAGTGTCTTAAAGAAGGGTTAGGTTAATGATTAAATTATATTTTGGATTCTGTTATGAGTCAATCAAATCATACAGGTAGTTAGATATCTTGATAAAAAACACAGTGTTATTAATTATGCGAGATATTACAAAAAAAATCGTATACCTGAAGGTATTATATGCAGGACTTAGGTGGATTGTCTTTTCTCTCTTCTTGTAGCCTGCTATATGACTTCCTGACATCCATTAAGGAATATATGTATTTTATTCATATCTTTAATGTCAGTCTAAAACAGGATTCCTAAATAAATCAATAGATCAAAATGGCAAATATATGATGGATTGGCTGTAAGAGAAGCTCCAGAACAAAGATATATTTCTGCAACATGCAATTAATTCCAAGAAATAGGTTTGAATTGCAGCAAAGATATTTGAAAGTGACCTGCTGTCTGGAATTAAAGAGTTTTAACAATTTTTTAGTATAGATTAGCAAATTAGATGAATTGATATGGAGATGAGAAAAGGTTCCTCCCAACTTTTCATTAAGGATAGCATCCTTAACATATTGTGTTTCTTTTAATTAAATATTACATTTTGGCAGTGCCAATTCTTTCTTTCAACCCCAATTGACAATGATCATTCTCAAACCAGTAAGAAGTGTTGCAAGAGTTGATTCGTAGTTCAGAGTCAAGCGCTTTAGAGATTATGCTCTTCCTCTTGGAAGTACTGACCTTAAAGTCAAGCAGTCATAGCTGAGTGTCCATAGCACCAGCCTCCCAACACTACAATTGCATAATTTATGCAAAATGTTGCAATGAATGGAAGCACTATCAACGAGGAGGGGAAATAGTGATGTCCTGTGTTGCTATTTATAATACTGTCAGCTTCACAATGTGGCCCCTTTCCTGGGTGCGCAGTTAGGTGGACAACTTTCTATGTTTTAGAAAAATGACAATATCAAAATGTTTTAATAAAGTTTCACACCCATGAGGTTCATTATGTATTGATTGAAAAATATACAGCATACTCTCCTATTAATATATTGCTACTTTGTTTCTTATTAGTACCTGAAGTAGTGAAGAACCTTGCAGCAGAGAATATCACTACCACTTCTGTATCTCTGAGCTGGCAGCCACCTGTTGGAAATGCAAGTTCTTATATCATAGAAATCTTGGAAAATACAACATTCAGTGTAACTGTAAACACAACCTCTGCTACAATTGATCAACTGACTCCTGGGAATTATTACACATTCCTGGTCTCTACTCTTGTTGGAGGAACAGTAAAAGGGAAAAGTTTTGCAGTAACTAATTATACCAGTAAGTGTCATAAAGAAGGGTTAGGTTAATTTTTAAAATGTATTTTTATATGAGTCAATCAAATGATTCAGGTAGATAGATATTGTGATAAAAAAACCCAAAGTGTTATTAATTATGCTAAAAAATCTGATACCTGAAAGTTTTATATGCAGGTCTGAGCTGGTTTAGCCTTTTTGTTTTCTTGTAGCCTTCTATATGACTTACTGTCATCTATAAAAGTATATATTTATTTCATTGATATCTGTAATGTCAGTCTAAAATAGGATTCCTAAATACGTCAATAGATCAAAACAGTAAATATGTGATGGATTGGCTGTAATAGAAGCCTCAGAGCAAAGTAATATTTCTGCAACATGCAATTATTCCAAGAAATAGGTTTGAATTGCTATAAGGATAACTGAAAGTGACCTGTTATCTTGGAAGGCAAGAGTTTAATTCATTTTTACTATAGATTAGCAAACTAGAAGAATTGCTTTAGATATGAGAGAATGTTCCTCCTAACTGTTCATATAGGTAAGCAATCTTACCGTATTGTGCTCTGTTATTTAAATGATACATTTTGGCAGTGCCAATTCTTTCTTCCAACCCCAATCGACAATGACTGTTCTCAGACCAGTAAGAAGTGTTGCATGAGTTGATTCAAAGTTCAGAGTCAAGCGCTGAAAAGATTATTCTCTTTCTCTTGGAAGTACTGACCTTTAAGTCGAGCAGTCATAGCTGAGTGTCCATAACACCGGCCTACCAAAACTACAATCGCATCATTTATGCAAAATGTTGCAATGAATGGAAGCACTATCAATGAGGAGGGGAAATAGTGATGTCCTGTGTTGCTATTTATAATACTGTCAGCTTCACAATGTGGCCACTTTCCTGGGTGAGCAGTTAGGTGGAAAACTTTGTATGTTTTAGAAAAATGACAATATCAACATGTTTTAATAAAGTTTCACACCCATGAGGTTCATTATGTATTGATTGTAAAATATACAGCATACTCTCCTTCTAATATATTGCTACTTTGTTTCTTATTAGTGCCTGAAATAGTGACAAACCTTTCAGCAGAGAATATCACAACCACTTCTGTATCTCTGAGCTGGCAGCCAACTGTTGGAAACGCAATTTCTTATATCATAGAAATCTTGGAAAATTCAACATTCAGTGTAACTGTAAACACAACCTCTGCTACAATTGATCAACTGACTCCTGGGAATTATTACACATTCATGGTCTCTACACTTGTTGGAGGAACAGTAAAAGGAAAAAGTTTTGTACTAACTAATTATACCAGTAAGTGACTTAAAGAAGGCCTAGGATATTGTCTAAAATAAATTTTGTATTGTGTTATGAGTCAATCAAATGATACAGGTAGTTAGATATCTTGATAAAAAACACAGTGATATTAATTATGCTAGATTTTACAATAAAATCTTAAACCTGAACGTTTTATATGCAGTGCTTAGGTGGTTTGTCCGTTTTATTTTCTTGTAGCCTACTATATGACTTCATGACATCTATAAAGGGACTCATATGTATTTCATTGATATCGTTAATGTCAGTCTAAAACAGGATTCCTAAATAATTCAATCGATCGAAATAGCAAATATGTGATGGATTGGCTGTAAGAGAAGCTCCAAAACAAAGTTATATTTCTGCAACATACCTCTAATTAAAACAAATAGGCTTGAATTGCAGCAAGGATATTTGAAATTGACCTGTTGTCTTGGAATGCAAAAATGTAAATTTATTTTTACTATAGATTAGAAAATTAGAAGCATTGCTATATAAATGACAAAAGGTTCTTCCCAAATTTCATCCAGGAAAGCATCCTTAATGAATTCTGTTCTGTTAAGTAAATGATACTTTTTGCAGTACCAATTCTTTTTTCCAACTACAATCGACAATGATCATTCTCAAATCAGTAAGAAGTGTTGCAAGAATTTATTCAAAGTTTAAAGTCAAGCGCTGGAGAGATTATGCTCTTCCTATTGGAATTACTGACCTTTGAGCCAAGCAATCATAGTTGAGTGTCCATAACACCAGCCTTCCAAGACTACAATCGCAGCTTTTATGCAAAATGTTGCAATGATCGAAAGCACAAATAATGAGGAGGTCAAATAGTGTTGTCCTCTATTGCTATTTATAATACTGTCAGTTCCACAATGTGGCTCCTTTCCTGGATGAACAGTTTGGTTGAAAACTTTGTATGTTTTAGACAACTGACAATAACAACATTCTTGAACAACTAAAGTCTCACGTCCCATGACATTCTTTATGTTTCGATTGTAAAATATACCTTATATTCTCCTATTAATATATTGCTACTTTGTTTCTTATTAGTACCTGAAATAGTGAAGAACCTTGCAGCAGAGAATATCACCATAACTTCTGTATCTCTGAGCTGGCAGCCACCTGTTGGAAATGCAAGTTCTTATATCATAGAAATCTTGGAGAATTCAACATTCAGTGTAACTGTAAACACAACCTCTGCTACACTTGATCAACTGACTCCTGGGAATTATTACACATTCATGGTCTCTACTCTTGTTGGAGGAACAGTAAAAGGGAAAAGTTTTGCAGTAGCTAAATATACCAGTAAGTGTCTTAAAGAAGGGTTAGGTTAATGATTAAATTATATTTTGGATTCTGTTATGAGTCAATCAAATCATACAGGTAGTTAGATATCTTGATAAAAAACACAGTGTTATTAATTATGCGAGATATTACAAAAAAAATCGTATACCTGAAGGTATTATATGCAGGACTTAGGTGGATTGTCTTTTCTCTCTTCTTGTAGCCTGCTATATGACTTCCTGACATCCATTAAGGAATATATGTATTTTATTCATATCTTTAATGTCAGTCTAAAACAGGATTCCTAAATAAATCAATAGATCAAAATGGCAAATATATGATGGATTGGCTGTAAGAGAAGCTCCAGAACAAAGATATATTTCTGCAACATGCAATTAATTCCAAGAAATAGGTTTGAATTGCAGCAAAGATATTTGAAAGTGACCTGCTGTCTGGAATTAAAGAGTTTTAACAATTTTTTAGTATAGATTAGCAAATTAGATGAATTGATATGGAGATGAGAAAAGGTTCCTCCCAACTTTTCATTAAGGATAGCATCCTTAACATATTGTGTTTCTTTTAATTAAATATTACATTTTGGCAGTGCCAATTCTTTCTTTCAACCCCAATTGACAATGATCATTCTCAAACCAGTAAGAAGTGTTGCAAGAGTTGATTCGTAGTTCAGAGTCAAGCGCTTTAGAGATTATGCTCTTCCTCTTGGAAGTACTGACCTTAAAGTCAAGCAGTCATAGCTGAGTGTCCATAGCACCAGCCTCCCAACACTACAATTGCATAATTTATGCAAAATGTTGCAATGATCGGAAGCACTATAGATGAGGACGGGAAATAGTGTTGTCCTCTATTGCTATTTATAATAATGTCAGCTTCACAATGTGGCCCCTTTCCTGGGTGAGCAGATAGGTGGAAAACTTTGTATGTTTTCTTAAAAACTGACAAAAACAACATTTTTGAATAAATAAAGTCTCATATCCCATGAGGTTCTTTATGTATTGATTGTAAATTATACCTTATATCCTCCTAATAATATATTGCTACTTTGTTTCTTATTAGTACCTGAAATAGTGAAGAACCTTGCAGCAGAGAATATCACTACCACTTCTGTATCTCTGAGCTGGCAGCCACCTATTGGAAATGCAAGTTCTTATATCATAGAAATCTTGGAGAATTCAACATTCAGTGTAACTGTAAACACAACGTCTGCTACACTTGATCAACTGACTCCTGGGAATTATTACACATTCATGGTCTCTACTCTTGTTGGAGGAACAGTAAAAGGGAAAAGTTTTGCAGTAGCTAAATATACCAGTAAGTGTCTTAAAGAAGGGTTAGGTTAATGATTAAATTATATTTTGGATTCTGTTATGAGTCAATCAAATCATACAGGTAGTTAGATATCTTGATAAAAAACACAGTGTTATTAATTATGTGAGATATTACAAAAAAAAATCGTATACCTGAAGGTATTATATGCAGGACTTAGGGGGGATTGTCTTTTCTCTCTTCTTGTAGCCTGCTATATGACTTCCTGACATCCATTAAGGAATATATGTATTTTATTCATATCTTTAATGTCAGTCTAAAACAGGATTCCTAAATAAATCAATAGATCAAAATGGCAAATATATGATGGATTGGCTGTAAGAGAAGCTCCAGAACAAAGATATATTTCTGCAACATGCAGTTAATTCCAAGAAATAGGTTTGAATTGCAGCAAAGATATTTGAAAGTGACCTGCTGTCTGGAATTAAAGAGTTTTAACAATTTTTTAGTATAGATTAGCAAATTAGATGAATTGATATGGAGATGAGAAAAGGTTCCTCCCAACTTTTCATTAAGGATAGCATCCTTAACATATTGTGTTTCTTTTAATTAAATATTACATTTTGGCAGTGCCAATTCTTTCTTTCAACCCCAATTGACAATGACCATTCTCAAACCAGTAAGAAGTGTTGCAAGAGTTGATTCGTAGTTCAGAGTCAAGCGCTTTAGAGATTATGCTCTTCCTCTTGGAAGTACTGACCTTTAAGTCAAGCAGTCATAGCTGAGTGTCCATAGCACCAGCCTCCCAACACTACAATTGCATAATTTATGCAAAATGTTGCAATGATCGGAAGCACTATCAATGAGGACGGGAAATAGTGTTGTCCTCTATTGCTATTTATAATAATGTCAGCTTCACAATGTGGCCCCTTTCCTGGGTGAGCAGATAGGTGGAAAACTTTGTATGTTTTCTTAAAAACTGACAAAAACAACATTTTTGAATAAATAAAGTCTCATATCCCATGAGGTTCTTTATGTATTGATTGTAAAATATACCTTATATCCTCCTAATAATATATTGCTACTTTGTTTCTTATTAGTACCTGAAATAGTGAAGAACCTTGCAGCAGAGAATATCACCATAACTTCTGTATCTCTGAGCTGGCAGCCACCTATTGGAAATGCAAGTTCTTATATCATAGAAATCTTGGAGAATTCAACATTCAGTGTAACTGTAAACACAACCTCTGCTACACTTGATCAACTGACTCCTGGGAATTATTACACATTCATGGTCTCTACTCTTGTTGGAGGAACAGTAAAAGGGAAAAGTTTTGCAGTAGCTAAATATACCAGTAAGTGTCTTAAAGAAGGGTTAGGTTAATGATTAAATTATATTTTGGATTCTGTTATGAGTCAATCAAATCATACAGGTAGTTAGATATCTTGATAAAAAACACAGTGTTATTAATTATGCGAGATATTACAAAAAAAATCGTATACCTGAAGGTATTATATGCAGGACTTAGGTGGATTGTCTTTTCTCTCTTCTTGTAGCCTGCTATATGACTTCCTGACATCCATTAAGGAATATATATATGTTATTCATATCTTTAATGTCAGTCTAAAACAGGATTCCTAAATAAGTCAATAGATCAAAATGGCAAATATATGATGGATTGGCTGTAAGAGAAGCTCCAGAACAAAGATATATTTCTGCAACATGCAATTAATTCCAAGAAATACTCTTGAATTGCAGCAAGGATAATTGAAAGTGACCTGTTGTTTTGGAATGCAAGAATTTTAATTAATTTTTACTATAGATTATCAAATTAGAAGCATTGCTATTTAGATGACAAAAGATTCCTCCCAAATTTTCATCCAGGAAAGCATCCTTAACGTAAGGTGTTCTGTTAATTAAATGATACATTTTGGCAGTGCCAATTCTATCTTCCAACAACAATCTACAATGACCGTTCTCGAGCCAGTGAGAAGTGTTGCAATAAGTTGATTCAAAGTTTAAAGTCAAGCGCTGGAGAGATTATACTCTTCCTCTTGGAAGTACTGACCTTTAAGCAAAGCAGGCATAGCTGAGTGTCCATAAAACCAGCCTTTCAAGACTACAATCGCAGCTTTTACGCAAAATGTTGCAATGATCGAAAGCACAAACAATGAGGAGGTCAAATATTGTTGTCCTCTGTTGCTATTTATAATACTGTCAGTTCCACAATGTGACTCTTTACCTGGCTGAACAGTTAGGTTGAAAACTTTGTATGTTTTAGACAACTGACAATCACAACATTTTTGAATAACTAAAGTCTCACGTCCCATGGCATTCTTTATATTTTGATTGTAAAATATACCTTATATTCTTCTATTAATATATTGCTACTTTGTTTCTTATTAGTACCTGAAATAGTGAAGAACCTTGCAGCAAAGAATATCACTACCACTTCTGTATCTCTGAGCTGGCAGCCACCTGTTGGTAATGCAAGTTATTATATCATAGAAATCTTGGAGAATTCAACATTCAGTGTGACTGTAAGCGCTACCTCTGCTACACTTGATCAACTGACTCCTGGGAATTATTACACATTCCTGGTCTCTACTCTTGTTGGAGGAACAGTAAAAGGGAAAAGTTTTGCAGTAGCTAATTATACCAGTAAGTGCCTTAAAGAAGGGTTAGGTTAATGTTTAAAATATATTTTGGATTCTTTTATGAGTCAATCAAATCATACAGGTAGTTAGATATCTTGATAGAAAAACACAGTGTTATTAATTATGCGAGATATTACAAAAAAAATCTTATACCTGAAGATTTTATATGCAGGACTTAGGTGGATTGTCCTTTTTCTTTTCTTGTAGCCTGTTATATGACTTCCTGACATCCATTAAGGAATATATGTATTTCATTTATATCTGTAATGTCAGTCTAAAACAGGATTCCTAAATAAGTCAATAGATCAAAATGGCAAATATGTGATGGATTGGATGAAAGAGAAGCTCCAGAACAAAGATATATTTTTGCAACATGCAATTAATTCCAAGAAATAGGCTTGAATTGTAGCAAGGATAATTGAATGTTACCTGTTGTCTTGCAATGCAAGAATTTTAATTAATTTTTACTATAGATTAGAAAATTAGAAGCATTGCTATAAAGATGATAAAAGGTTCCTCCCAAATTTCATCCAGGAAAGCATCCTTAACGAATTGTATTCTGTTAATTAAATGATACATTTTGGCTGTACCAATTCTTTCCTCCAACCACAATCGAATGATCATTCTCAAACAAGTAAGAAGTGTTGCAAGAGTTGATTCAAAGTTAAAGTCAAGCGCTGGAGAGATTATGCTCTTCCTCTTGGAAGTACTGACCTTTGAGCCAAGGCAATCATAGTTGAGTATCAGTAACACCAGCCTTCCAAGACTACAGTCGCATCATTTATAGAAAATGTTGCAATGATCGGAAGCGCTATCAATGAGGAGGTAAAATAGTGTTGTCCTCTATTGCTATTTATAACATTGTCATCTCCACAATGTGTTCCCCTTCCTGGGTGAGCAGTAAGGTGGAAAATTTTGTAAGTTTTAGACGAATGACAATAACAACATCTTTGAACAAACTAAAGTCTCACGTCCCATGATATTCTTTATGTTTTGATTGTAAAATATTCCTTATATTCTCCTATTAATATATTGCTACTTTGTTTCTTATTAGTACCTGAAATAGTGAAGAACTTTGCAGCAGAGAATATCACTACCACTTCTGTATCTCTGAGCTGGCAGCCACCTGTTGGAAATGCAAGTTCTTATATCATAGAAATCTTGGAGAATTCAACATTCAGTGTGACTGTAAGCGCAACCTCTGCTACACTTGATCAACTGACTCCTGGGAATTATTACACATTTATGGTCTCTACTCTTGTTGGAGGAACAGTAAAAGGGAAAAGTTTTGCAGTAGCTAATTATACCAGTAAGTGTCTTAAAGAAGGGTTAGGTTAATGTTTAAAATATATTTTGTATTCTGCTGTGAGTCAATCAAATCATGCAGGTAGTTAAATATCTTGATAAAAACACCGTGCTATTAATTATGCTAAATTTTACAAAAAAATCTTATACCTGAATTTTTTATATGCTGGGCTTAGGTGGATTGTCCTTTCTATTTTCTTGTAGTCTGCTATATGACTTCCTGACATCTTTAAAGGGATATATGTATTTCCCTGTCAGTGGATTGTGTTCGCCTTATCTTTGAATCTAGACAGCAAAGTGCGTTCTCTTCAGGCCGTGGTGAGCAGGGTCCTGAGCATTAAACATTCCTCCTCTATATGAATCTGATGGTGAAAATAGTCTCCTCCTTCAAAATTCACCTTTATGGTTTGTTCCATTCTCGGACGTTTCAGTGGGACCTCTTGTCTAACTGGTCAGAATTTCATCTTCAATTGGCCTCTCAGACGCACTGGTTAATTTCCAAGACTCGTCTCTCTATTGGTGGTTGGTGGAGGACCAGTTGACTGTGGGCAATTCCTTTGCCCCGTGGTCCTGGATGATAGTCACCACAGATGCAAGCCTCCTGGGGTGGGTAGCAGTCATCTCTGTAGACCAGAGGAAAGTCTTATTGTGTGAGGGAGGGAATTCCACACAGAGGGTGCAGCTTGAAAAATCTCCTATAAACGGGAATGGGAGGATGTAATGAGAGTGGATGAGAGATGCATATCTTATGCAGAATGGAGTTGTCTAGTTGGGAGATATTTTGAGGCAAGTGAGGCGTATGTTGATGCAGTTTTGTTGATGGCCTTAGTATGTTAGAAGAATTTTATATTGGAGTCTGTAAAAAACAGACAAGTGCATTGTGTAAGATATGTGCATATTCTAGAAATGTTTTTTAGATGTATGTGTAAAAGGATTTTTCCCTTGATTATGGGGTTTAATCTCTTTAATATTCTTGTAAATGTTTGCGTGACCATTTAATACCGTTATATATGACTATTACCATCAACCAACTCCTCGCAAAGGTACTTGTGATTTAACGCAAGAGATACAATTCTTATTTTTCTCTTAAATCCACAGGATCAATATTCATATAATAGCTTATGATCATATCTTCAAGAATAACTACAGCAAGATATAACTTCATTTAAAGCGTGTTGTGTTATTAACATTCTATTTGCATAACTTATGTATATATTATGAAACAGTAGACAGCGTAACAATATTTTACACAAAGTATAGATTTTGGTGCCATATATCATTAATTGCCTGTTCTATAAATGTACAAGTCATTATGTGTGTGTATTGACTAACTATTGTCTAAAGGTGTGTGTGTGTGTGTGTGTGTGTGTGTGTGTGTGTGTGTAGAGAGGGGAGGAGGGGGGAGGGAGCACACAGGCACACTCCATTAATCTCACATATCTCATTCAACTCAGAGATTCAGCGTTACAAACTACCCTTTAATCCAACAGTCTAACAAAACGTTATATTTAACAATATGATCACTTCCTGAACCATCCATTCACCCTCCATGCATCCATGACCAAAACTTAACCAACACAGAACCATGTATAACACAAATGCCTCCATTTAAACCAACAATCTATCCCAAACACAACAGGAAATCCAAGAATTGTACAGCACTACAGGAGTCAAATACGGTGTCAGCCATCTTAATACATGTGCTCGCAATGGCCTAATTTACTGCCAATGCAGTCTTATTGGACTACACTATCACATACAAATCAGACTAGCACCATACTTATGTTATATCTACACATCATTGCAACATTATTACAAGGCATGTATTTATGTAACACTAACCATACCAAACCAAAGTCTTCACTATTAAAACTAGAGATGGGCGGGCTCGGTTCCCCAAGATCCGAATCCATCCAAAATTTGCCTATCCGAGTACCGAGGTGGCTCGGTACTCTCCCGCCCATTCGGAATCGAAATCGAGGCAAAACGTCATTGTGATGTATTCGTTGTCACGGGCACTAGGAGTTTTACCCAGAATTCACCAGGTGGAATTCCACTTTACCAGAGGCGCGGAGTCTAACACAGTGGCTGGTCTTCTCCAGGAACTCCCGCAAGGGAGTATGGTTTTAGCGGCTGCCACTGTGCAGGTCGCGGCCCTCTGGGAAGTGTGGTGAATATACGGAACTGTACAACTGAATAGGAAAGGGAATGTCAATGATATAAATGCAGAGTCTTTGAACAATGGAAACTATGGTAACATGGTAGACTGATGAGCAGTAATAAAAGGAGGAGAAAGTTCCAAAGTGCATTAGCACACAGGTAGCATACAGCAGACCAATATATGACAACTGGATACAGTCTATGGAAGGACCAATCAATAATGCAGCAGGAGAGTCAGCTATACTTCAGAGGCACTATAGTCTTTAGTCACGATAACAGGTACCATACAAAATAGTAGGGCAAGCTGCTCCTGGCATATGTTCCCGCTGGTAACTGTAAAGACTTGTGCAGATGCTGGTATAATACTAGATAGCGTGCTAGCAAGTTGTACTACTAATATGAAGAGAAGACTTGTTCGGGTGCAGGTATGTTACAAGGTAGCGTGAAGTGGTCTGCGACTAGCAAGTTGTACCACTGATATGGAGAGAAGACTTGTGTAGGTGCAGGTATGTTACAAGGTAGCGTGAAGTGGTCTGCGGCTAGCAAGTTGTACCACTGATATGGAGAGAAGACTTGTCCGGGTGCAGGTATGTTATAAGGTAGCGTGAAGTGGTCTGCGGGTAGCAAGTTGTACCACTGATATGGAGAGACGACTTGTCCAGGTGCAGGTATGTTATAAGGTAGCGTGAAGTGGTCTGCGGCTAGCAAGTTGTACTACTGATATGGAGAGACGACTTGTCCAGGTGCAGGTATGTAATCAGGTAGCGTAGAGTGGTCTGCGACTAGCAAGTTGTACCACAATAGGGAGAGAAGGCTTGTCCAGGTGCAGGTATGTAACAAGGTAGCGTAGAGTGGTCTGCGGCTAGCAAGTTGTACCACTGATATGGAGAGATGACTTGTCCAGGTGCAGGTATGTAATCAGGTAGCGTAGAGTGGTCTGCGACTAGCAAGTTGTACCACAATAGGGAGAGAAGGCTTGTCCAGGTGCAGGTATGTAACAAGGTAGCGTAGAATGGTCTGCGACCGGCAAGTAGTACCACGATATGGAGAGAAGGCTTGTCCAGGTGCAGGTATGTAACAAGGTAGCGTAGAGTGGTCTGCAACTGGCAAGTAGTACCACGATATGGAGAGAAGGCTTGTCCAGGCGCAGGTATGTTCCACAGCAAACAGAGAGCACGAGTAGAAACCGGAAAATCCTCTGAGTCACAAGGGAATAAGAACCAAAGAACAGGCAACGGTAATAGAGTAACAGGTGCCTTAAGTAGTGAGAGGTGATTGATTGACCAATGAGACTATGAGCAAGCTTTTAACAGTTCATGGTTTCTGCACACGCGCAATCCTTGGTCAAGATCGTGGACGGCCACGGCAGCAAACAGGCGCTGGCAAGAGAGAGAGAGACCCATGTCCCAAACCAGAGGCACTAACCGTCTGGTGAGTGACATTCGTATTTCTGAGCTCGGTTCTCGCGAGATTTGAAAAGCATAAATACCAGCCTCCACAGCAATCCATCGCCATTTGACAGAGGGAGAGAGCAGGGTTAGGTCACAGGCTGTATTAGCACAGGGACAGAGCAATAATTGTACACCTTATTCTTTCTATTATTCTTTCATTTCGAATCTATTCAATTCTATTATTAATTCAAATTCTATTAGCAATTGTTAGAGCAGGAAGAGAAGAGGATAGAGGAGGCTTATTTTTCAATTTTTTGCACTACAAGTGCTTTGGGGTCTCCAATGTTCCCCAGTGTTTTAGACTAATTTTTCTGGCTGTCAAAAAAAGTCATATTTGTCAGCAGTATCTATCTAATACAATATTTTGCACTACAAGTGCTTTGGGGTGTTCAATATTCCCCAGTGTTTAACACTAATTTTTCTGGCTGTCACAGAAAGTCATATTTGTCAGCAGTATCTATCTAATACAATATTTTGCACTACAAGTGCTTTGGGGTGTTCAATACTCCCCAGTGTTTTACACTAATTTTTCTGGCTGTCACAAAAAGTCATATTTGTCAGCAGTATCTATCTAATACAATATTTTGCACTACAAGTGCTTTGGGGTATCCCATATTCCCCAGTGTGAAACACAAATTTTTCTGGCTGTCAAAGTGATATTAATCAGCAGTATCTATACAATATTTTGCACTACAAGTGGTTTGGTCTCATTAAAATGGATTCAAAGCAGTCCACATATCAGCAGAAACAGCAAGCAGGTGCTGGCACCAGTCCTGATTGTAGTGTTCCCAGTACGTCATCTGGTAAAGCCTATGTAAAAGTACATAGTCTTTTTAAATCAGGGAAAAAAACACACCCCAAAAAAATAAGTATACTTATAAGTATAAGCATAAGTATAAGTGTAGGGTGCAATCTAACTCCAAATAGGAAAGGGACTTGGGGCATTTCTATATCACGTACAGTCTTGAAAGGCTGCTGTTTTGGCAATTTCTCAATAAGGGTAGGGTGTCATACACAGACTGACCCCAAACTGGCTTTGTTCATTTCAATTTATATTGTACAGTCTATAACGGCTGAATGTTTTACTCTTTTCTACAAGTGGAGGGGGGCCTATAGAGACAGAAACCAAACTGCCTTTGTCCATTTCAATTTATATTGTACAGTCTATAACGGCTGAATTTTTTACTATTTTCTACAAGTGAGGGGGGCCTGTAGAGACAGAAACCAAACTGCCTTTGTCCATTTCTTTACATATTTAACTATAAGTGTAGGGTGTAATATACACCCAAAGACGATGGCTGCATTGCCAATATGCATAGATGGAGAGGAAGACAATCTGGTTTGTGTGTAGAATTAATGACAGCCTAACAGGAATTAAACAGTTGTTTTGATAATTTATTAGCTTTACAATTACATTACTTATCCAAGAAACAGGTGGAGCACTAAATTCGGGTATTTTATGCCCAAAAAATTTGATTTTTAAACAAATTTGCAAAACAAAACCAAATAAAACCAAAACACGCAAGGGCGGTTTGGCAAAACCAAAATCAAAACACAAAGGTAATCCAGATCCAAAACCAAAACCAAAACACAGAGGTCAGTGAGCATCTCTAATTAAAACCATCACAAGCTCAAAATAACTCTTGCACTAAACTCAGGCAATTCGTTCACATTTAACATCTGTATTCAAACTTTCATATCACTTACGACAAATGATCATTCAGTCTCATATACTCTACACATATGCATCCAGATTCGACCATTTTCCATTTAACAACACATTACAACATTTATAACATTTATGTATTAAGACTCACTCACCTTTGATTCATTCCATTCCAAAACTCCATCATTCTTACTAGTTAGGGCCTTTGTAGGCCATGATGTAACTCACTTCCCTGCATGTCCAACTAGGAGCAATGGCAGCATGTCCCATCAGTCTGGGGACAAAAGCATGAATAGAAAGAGCTTTATCCTTCTTTAAATGTGTAAACACCCTCTTGTGGGCGGAGACTACCTTTCACAGGAACCAGGCTACAGTCTTTCATATGTTAATTACTGACCAATGTCAGACGCCGTCCCCGCTGATTCCCTGTCAGACGGGGAACGGACGTCTGATCCCCCCGTCGGCTGCCGCAGGACTTCCGGGTAGCGGGCACATGTGCCCTGGTCTCACTTCCGTTGCTAGGCAACGCGACACTACTCCTGTTCCCGCTGCCTCCTCCGCTCTCCACCAATCAATTCAGTCTGGATCCTATTTAAACCTGCCTCTGGCGCCATTAGGGTGCCAGAGTAACAGGTTCACCACCAGTGTTCCTGGCTTCCCTATTTCCTCCATACTCCTGAGTATTCTGATTCCTGATTACCTGTTGTGACCCCGGCTTGGCGACCATTCTACTCTTCTGTGTGACCCATTCTGTACTGTGACTTCGGCTTGGCGACTATTTCTTTGGATTACCCTTTTGTACCTGATATTCCTGACTGCTGTGACCCGGAACCGTCTGACCTCTCTACGCTACACTGGTAACTGGCTAATAGGACCGCGACCTGCGTGCTCTCTGCTGCGAAGTCCAAACCTCCTTGCGGGGGTCCCTGGTGAACACCAGGGCTACGTTAGACTCCGCGACTGTTTGACCAGTGGCACCAATACCGGTTAGTGTCATATTATCTTCAGCCTCATAGGCCTACAGCGTGACAGTTTACTCTGGCCATGACTGACGGTACCGGAGAACCCTCATCCCGAGATCTGCTCATCCATTTAGGAGTACGGGTAGAACGCCAGGAGGCCAACCAAGCACAACTCCTGCAGTGTTTACAAGGAGTGATTTCCCGCCTGGATGCCCTGAGCACTTCTCAGGCAGCAGCCCCAGTTCCTGAGCCTGCTCCGGCTGCTGCTCCACCAAGCGCAGCACTGGCTACCTCTAGAACACTACGGATTCCAACCCCAGAGAAATACGACGGTAATCCCAAAGGATGCCATGGATTCCTAAATCAGTGTTCCATCCAGTTCGAACTTTTACCGGAAAACTTCGCATCTGAGAGAGCTAAGGTGGCCTATATAATTTCCCTCCTGACGGGACAGGCCCTAGCTTGGGCCTCGCCACTGTGGGAATGAAGAGACGGATCTCTCCTTCATTCTGACACTTTCATTGAGAACTTCCAGAGGGTATTTGATAAACCTGGTCGTGTGTCTTCGGCTGCATCCAGTTTGCTAGCTCTTCGCCAAGGTTCTTTAACTGCAGGTCAATACGCGGTTCAGTTCCGTACCTTAGCCTCAGAATTAGGCTGGAATGATGAAGCTCTTTCCGCCACCTATTGGCAAGGCCTGTCAGACCCTATCAAGGATGCACTGGCTTCGCAAGAGCTTCCATCCAAGCTTGACGACTTGGTCTCTTTGTGTGTCAAGGTAGACATTCGCCTTCAAGAGCGCTCTCAGGAGAGGGTCCAAGGTTGTCGCACTGTACGTTTGGCTCCTCGTTTTCAATCTCCAGCTCTCCCAGCGGAAGAGCCAATGCAAATTGGACGCTCTCGCCTGTCACGGGATGAGAGAGAACGCAGGATCAAGAATCGTTTGTGTTTGTACTGTGGAGAATCCGGTCATCTGCTATCTTCTTGTCCCAAGAGGCCGGAAAACTTCACCGCCTAGGCAACACCAGGGAGGTTGTTCTAGGTTCATGTCTCCATTCTCCCTCTCCTTCCAAAGATAACAGTTTTCTGATGCCTGTCACCCTCTCATTTTCGGACTCTTCCCTAAATTGTTCTGCTTTTGTGGATTCCGGATCTGCAGGAAATTTTATCTCTGCCACTCTGGTGTCGAAGCTTCACATACCCTGCACTACATTGCCGCAACCTCTGGTTCTTACTGCAGTTGACGGTAACGTGTCAGCAACGGTTCCATCACTGACACTACTGCTCCAGTTCAGTTGCAGGTAGGGGTTCTCCATCAAGAGTGGATTCAGTTCCTGGTTATCCCACAGTCCGTTAATTCCATCATTCTAGGACTACCATGGCTCAGGAAACATTCACCACAATTCGATTGGGCTCGCTCAAGTTACCTCCTGGGGCTCCTCATGCTTCAATCAATGCCTCTCGAAAATACTTCCTCGTAACCAACTTCCTTGTCTCTCTCTGGATTCCCACCTCAAACTACCAGAGCCGTATTTAGACTTTAATTGATGTCTTTAGCAAAACCGCTGCAGAGACGCTCCCTTCACATCGAGCATGGGATTGTCCTATTGAGCTAATTCCCGGCAAAACTATTCCCAAAGGTAGAGTTTATCCTCTGGCTCTCCCTGAGACTAAGGCAATGTCTCTATCTATATCAGATAACCTTCAAAGAGGATTTATCAGAAAGTCTACCTCGCCAGCAGGAGCCGGATTCTTTTTTGTAAAAAAAAAGACGGTTCATTAAGACCGCGCATAGACTACCGCCGTCTTAATGATATTACCATCAAGAACCGCTATCCGCTCCCATTGATCACTGAATTGTTCGACCGGATTAAAGGAGCCAAAATCTTCTCTAAATTAGATCTCAGAGGGACCTACAACTTAATCCGCATTCGAAAGGGCGATGAGTGGAAAACGGCATTTAACACCCGTGACGGGCACTATGAGTATTTAGTTATGCCGTTTGGACTTTGTATTGCTCCTGCAGTGTTTCAAGATTTTGTCAACGAGATCTTCAGAGATCTTCTGTATCAATTTGTAGTTGTCTACCTGGACGATATTTTGATATTTTCATCTGACTTACATGTTCATCGTCTCCATGTCAAGACTGTTCTTTCTCGCCTCCGGAAACATTCCTTATATTGCAAGCTGGAGAAATGCCTTTTTGAGCGTTCACAAGTTCTATTTCTAGGATACATAGTTTCTGGCACCGGCCTGCTGATGGATCCACAGAAAGTGAAGGCCATTGTCAACTGGCCATTACCTATTGGTCTCAAAGCTACCCAACGCTTTATCGGCTTTGCCAATTATTACCGGCAGTTCATTAAATGCTTTTCATCCATTATCTGTCCAATTACAGCGTTAAATCGAAAAGGTGCCTGCAGCAAACCATGGCCTGTCGAAGCCATATTGGCCTTCAAAACTCTTAAAGATGCATTTCTTTCGACCCCTATACTCAAACAGCCAGACCAAGGGAGACCGTTTTTTATTGAAGTGGACGCTTCTTCAGTTGGGATTGGAGCTATACTTTCCCAAAAATCTGCTTCAGGAACATTAGAAACTTGTGGATTCCTGTCTAAGAAATTCTCTAGCACTGAACTAAATTATGGAATCGGTGACAAGGAACTATTAGCCATCAAGATTGCCCTTGAGGAGTGGCGTCGCTTACTAGAGGGTGCCTTACATCCAGTCACGGTCATGACAGATCATAAAAATCTTACTTATCTCCAGGAGGCACAATGTCTTAACCCCCGTCAAGCTCGCTGGTCTCTTTTCTTTGCCAGGTTCCAACTCATTCTCACCTTTCGTCCCGGTTCCAAAAATTCCAAGGCCGATGCTCTCTCCAGGTCCTTTGAGAATGACGGTACTCTCACTTGTTTAGACAACAAAATGATTCTAAATCCAATACAAACAGTGGCCATCACCAATTCTTCAGTAATCTCACCCCCTCCAGGGCGTTCATTCGTGGAACCTCATCTCTGCTCTAAACTACTATGTTGGGCTCACGAGTCCAAATTTGCCGGCCATGCCGGTTACAAGAGAACCAAAGAATTCCTCTCCAGATATTATTGGTGGCCTAAACTGGCTTCAGATGTTCTAAAATTCGTATCTGCATGTTCGGTTTGTGCACGCCACAAGGTGCCAAGACAAAGCCCTCCTGGTCTTCTCCTTCCTCTGCCTATTCCGGATTCTCCCTGGACCAGCATTACGATGGACTTCATCACCGATCTCCCTTTGAACAATGGCTACAATACCATCTGGGTCGTGGTGGACCGCTTTTCAAAAATGTCACACTTCACTCCTTGAAAAGGACTCCCTTCAGCTCCTAAACTCGCAGATTTGTTTCTAAAGAACATCTTCCGTCTTCATGGATGCCCTCAAGAGATCATTTCTGACAGAGGGGTACAATTTGTCGCTAAGTTCTGGAGAGCTTTTTGTAAAAAGATTGGAGTCAGTCTCAAATTTTCTTCCGGATATCACCCCCAGACTAACGGACAAACAGAACGAGTGAATCAAGACTTCGGGCTAGATTTACTAAGCTGCGGGTTTGAAAAAGTGGGGATGTTGCCTATAGCAACCAATCAGATTCTAGCTTTCATTTATTTAGTACCTTATACAAAATGACAGCTAGAATCTGATTGGTTGCTATAGGCAACATCCCCACTTTTTCAAACCCGCAGCTTAGTAAATCTAGCCCTTGGAGTGTTTTCTACGGTGTTTTGCTTCTGATCATCAAACGACATGGAATGATCTTCTGTATTGGGCCGAATTCGCCCACAACAATCTTCTACATTCCTCCTCTGGGCATTCTCCATTTTTCATTATCTACGGCAGACATCCCACTCCTCCTCTCTTGTCCGAAGCTCCCTCCTCTCTAGTACCAGCGGCTGATACTCTCATCCAGGACTTCTTTCAAATCTGGTCTCAAACCAAAGAAGCACTGTCTACTTCTGTACAGAGACAGAAGAAAGCGGCTGATCTTCATAGAAGAGTTGCTCCGGTACTAAGGGTAGGAGACCGTGTTTGGTTGTCTACACGCAACCTTCGACTTCAAGTTCCATCCATGAAATTGGCTCCTAAGTGTATTGGTCCTTTTGCCATATCACAAGTCATCAATCCTGTTTCCTTTAAACTTGCATTACCTCCGTCTCTTAGAATCCATAACACATTTCATATTTCATTGCTGAAACCGCTGATTCTCAACGAATTCTTCAGAGAACCTGCTCCTCCTCCACCTATTAAAACATCTTTAGGGGATGAATTCGAGATCGAGAGGATTCTGAAGAGATGTTTCTTCCAGCGCAAACCTCAGTATCTCGTACACTGGAGAGGTCACGGTCCGGAGGAGGGATCGTGGGTCTCAGAAGCCGACCTTCATGCTCCTCGTCTCCTCGCAAAATTTCTGAGGAAAGGCAATCCTTCTCTGAAAGGGAGGAGGGGAGGGTGTACTGTCAGACGCCGTCCCCGCTGATTCCCTGTCAGACGGGGAACGGACGTCTGATCCCCCCGTCGGCTGCCGCAGGACTTCCGGGTAGCGGGCGCATGCGTCCTGGTCTCACTTCTGTTGCTAGGCAACGTGACACTACTCCTGTTCCCGCTGCCTCCTCCACTCTCCACCAATCAATTCAGTCTGGATCCTATTTAAACCTGCCTCTGGTGCCATTAGGGTGCCAGAGTAACAGGTTCACCACCAGTGTTCCTGGCTTCCCTATTTCCTCCATACTCCTGAGTATTCTGATTCCTGATTACCTGTTGTGACCCTGGCTTGGCGACCATTCTACTCTTCTGTGTGACCCATTCTGTACTGTGACTTCGGCTTGACGACTATTCCTTTGGATTACCCTTTTGTACCTGATATTCCTGACTGCTGTGACCCGGAACCGTCTGACCTCTCTACGCTACACTGGTAACTGGCTAATAGGACCGCGACCTGCATGCTCTCTGCTGCGAAGTCCAGCACGTTACGTTAGACTCCGCGCCTGTTTGACCAGTGGCACCAATACCGGTTAGTGTCATATTATCTTCAGCCTCATAGGCCTACAGCGTGACAACCAATTGCTCCAAACCTGTTTCTCAAGTATATACAAGCCTCATGTTTCCCAGTGGGGGAAGGAAGGTTTTGTTCAGTGTGCTCATTCAACTATGGCTATCTTCTGATATATGTTAGAAAGTGAAACATAAATAATAGATTATTTATGTACTCTTCATCAGTATGTAACATGATTTCAATATAGAGACGATGTGGGAAACAAAGGATAGTTGCAAGTCAAGAATTACACCTAGGCAGTGAGTTTGTGGTGTGGGATTTATGGTAATTTTGTCCACAGAAATAAAAATGTCAGGTAGGTAACATCTGTTGCTGGGTGGGAATATTATTAACTCTGTTTTTGAGAGATTGAGTTTGAGCTGGTGATAGGAAATCCAAGATGAAATGGCAGAAAGACAGTCAGTAACAAGGGACAACACAGATGGCGTAAAATCAGGAGAGGACAGATAAATCTATTCATCCATATAAAAAATGATACTGAAATCTGAAGGAGCTTTTTAGTTTTCCAAGAGAAGTGGTATAGATAGAGAACAGCATAGGACCTAGTACTGAGCCTTGTGGGACTTCTGATAAAGGAAGCGGAGCAGAGGTGGATCCAGAGAAATTAACACTGAAAGAGTGATTAGAAAGGCAGGATGAGAACCAGGATATGATAGTGTCTTGAAGACCTAGGGATTGTAGTGTTTGTATGAAAGAGTGGTCAACAGTGTTGAATACAACAGAGAGATCCAGGAGAATTAGAAGTGAGTAATTATCTTTGCTTTTAGCTGTGATCAAATCATTGACAACCTTCAATGCAGTCTGTGTGGTGTTGAGAGCGAAAGCCTGAAAAGGATCCAATAGGTTGTTTGCGGAAAGGAAGCGTGTGAGGCCTGTGTAGACAAGTCTATCTAGAAGCTTGAAGGGGCATGGGTGATAATTTGAGAGGGATCAAATGTCATGATCGTGGTTGGAAGGTTTTAGAAGGGACTTAAATGTGTTAAATAAGTGTTTGTGGTTTGAAGCCTGAGCATAGATGAGAGATTGGTAGTATGTTTGTTTTGTAGTGTCCAGAGCATTTCAATAGGAGTAGTAGATATCAGAATATGTAAAGAAATCATTAGAGGTACGAGATTTACGCCAGTTACGTTCTTCTTTACGGGAATTTTTTAAAGGTTGCATATTACTTTAGTGGGCAACGGCTGACATAGAATTTGACGTGAAGTATGAATATTTGCTGGAGTCACTTGATCAAGGGCTCGTGCTAGGGTATGGTGAAAATGAGGAACTGCCTATTGTCGATACTGTGGCGATTTAGGAGAGAAGGTGTTGAAGAGAGGTGGAAAACTGTTGGAGATTAACAGAGTTTAGATGAGTAGATGATTAAACCCACTAGGCAAATTCGAGGGAGGAGGTTAGAGAGAATAGTTTGGAAGCAGCATTGGAATGTGGATTAGCAATTGGGATGTTGAAATCACCCATGATGGTGGTGGGGATGTCAGAAGATAAGAAGTGAGGGAGCCATGCAGAGAAATCCTCAAGAAATTGTTGAAGTGCTCCGTGGGGCGATAGATCCTAGCAACATGCATAGAGAATGAATTAAAAATCCAAATAGCATGTACTTCAAAAGATGTGAATGTGCACTGTGGGGAGTGAAGTAGTCCAACCCCACTTCCTTGTCTGCCTCCAGGTCTGGAGGTGTGGGTGAAATGGAGGCCACTAGCCACAAATCACCCTGCGAGTTAAGTTTCCAGAGCCTGTTGTAGACGACCATAGCAATCCCCGTTCCCATGGAACCAGATATGTACTTGGTTGTCCCCAGGACTTAATCTCGAGTAGTGGTAACTTAATTCGGGTAGGTGGGCACCACGGACAATTTGGTAGTGGGATGCTGACTGAGAACTTTCTTGCAATGGGGATACAGGATGCACCTGGACCAGAATAAGCAGAAATACTGGGTTGCAGAAGGATGTAGTACCAGGATCCACCAGTATAATAGCTTGGCACTGGAGAGCAACACACAGTGCAAGGGAGTGTGCAGAGGCAGATCGAGCTGTAATTCCGGATGGTAGAAAACAGCTGACACAGGTGAGTCCAATGGAGTGGAGAGATGGCACCACAATCCTACGGCTGAAAGGTGATCTCATGGAAGAAGACATAAAACAGGCAAGGGGTCGGTCAAGGCAGCAATTAAAATGGAGTAGGACTCACAGGGAAAAGATCTATTCAGGTGTCAATCAGGGGTAGTCAGGTTACGGACAGAGGTCAGAACCGAAAATCAGACAAGAGTGAAATATTCACAGGAACAAGAGCACGTAAAAGCAACCGTGGGGAAACTAGGCTGAGAACAACACTGCAGCAGCCAAAACGAAAACAGCAGTTACCTGCTGTTCCTAACACCACCATGTGAAAGGTCTGCAGGTGAGGCAGTGACTGATTGTGTAAGCCATGATTCGGTTATTGCCAGAAGGTTGAGGTTGTTTGAGCGGAAGAGATTATGTATGGAGGTAAGTTTGTTACAAACAGAATGTGCATTCTAAATGGTACATTTAAAGGACTGTGGAAGAGAAGAGATGCGTTTGAGGTTTGCTAGATATCGGTAGTGTTCTGATAAATGTGTAGTGGAGGAGTGTGGGTAACCTTGATTAGGAGATATATTACCAGCTAATACAGGAGGAGGGGGAGAAAGATAGGTAAGAGGATATCTGTTTCACCCCATCCCGATGCTTCCCTAAGTACTACATTGGGTCAAGCAGGAAGAGATTCCAGTGATCCTGATTGCCCCCAATTGGCCCTGTCGAGCCTGGTACACAGACATCCTGTATATGATGGTGGTTCTGGGGTGTCATCTGCCTTCTCACGATGATCTCCAGGGTCCCTTTCGACACCAGGACCTTCCGCGACCGGCTTACTGGCATGGCTATTGATGCCAGCCTCTGGAGTTCCAGTGGTCTATCATTCCATGTGGTAGATACCATGTTGAAGGCCAGAAAACTGGTGTCCTCCCAAAATTACCATAGAGTATGGTGGACCTACATCAATTGGTTTTAGTGGAGGACCTGTCATGCATAAGAATTTCAGATAACCTATTCCTGGTCTTCTTGCAAGATGGATTGAATGCAGGCCTCCTGCTTAGGTCTTTGAAGGTGCAAGTGTCAGCACTTTCTACCTATTTTCAGCAGTGGGTGGCTAGGATTCCGGAGAAACAGACCTTCCTCCGGGGTTTTCTGCACATCATCATCATCATCATCATCATCAACATTTATTTATATGGTGCCAGCAAATTCCGTAGTGCTTTACAATTGGGAACAAACATTAATAAAACAATACTGAGTAATACATACAGACAGAGAGGTAAGCAAGCTTACAATCCAATCTCCTTACGTGCCATCCTCATTACCATGGGACCTAACCTTGGTTCTTGAGGTTCTTCTGATTTCTACTTTTGAGCTGTTTGAGTCAGTTAAGCTTCAGTTCCTGATGTGGAAAGTTGTCTTTCTCATCGCCATCGCTTCTGCGAGGGGAGTTTAGGAACTTGGTGCTGTTTCCTGCCCTTGGCCTTTTCTGGTTTTCTGTGTTGTGCACAGTTCCTTCCTTCCAGCCGAAGTTTGCTTATGGTTTCACCTCTTTCAGGAGATTGTGGTCCTTGTATTCCAACAGACTGCTGCCTCTTAGGGTCCGGGATCCTCAGCCTTGTTGGATGTTGTCCATGCTCTGATAGTTTATGTGGACAGAATATCTGCTTTGTGGCAGACTAATTCCCTTTTTGTTTTGTACAAGGCTCACAAAAAGGGCTGGCCATTCCACTTACTCTGTGTCGGTCTCTTGGGCTATATGCAATGGGGCATCAGTGGATCAGCTTTTCCGGATGGCCACCTGTTCTTCTGTCCACACTTTGACCCAGTTTTATCATGTCAATATTTTTGCAGCTTTGGACATGAGCTATGTTCGCAAGGGTTTGTGTGCAAGGTTAACACAACGCTCTCTCCCTTAGGGAGCTGTTTTAGAAAGTCCCATGTTAGAAGTGTCCCCAGATTGTATGAAAGAGAAAAGAGGATTTTTACATTTACAAAATTTCGGTTTCTTTGAAAAAAATCTCTTGTTAAATAAAACAAAGAATTTTCAATTGTGTTAAGTGTTACATTAATATAATTTGTACATAAAAGTGCAGATCAAGTATTGACCTCTCTTTTTCCTTCTAGTCTGGTATATATTTATATATCTTCTTGATATCAGTGATGGACTTCTGTCTTTGTTTAATATCTGTGATCAATGACTAAAAGAGATATATCTTTGAAATCAGTATCAGATAAAGATATATGCTAGAATGGCTATAAGGATGCTGCAGACAAAAAATTTTTTTTTTTTTTATCATCTTTGGGCGACACTCTTTAACTATGGGATCTAGAAGGCAAAGAACATAAGACTAAAACTTGTCTGAATTTTCTCCTCTCCTTCTTTGTCCCCTTCACTGTAAGTACTCAATTTTCATTATTTGTGCCCAAGGAGTAGGGGACAATTTTTTTAGCATTTGGTGTTATGCAGAGACATCAGTGTTCTCATTGAAAACACTGCTTGAGATGTGGGCATAAATGCTGGTTGATCACTTCTCTGCCATTCCAGATTCTTATTCTAGTGGCTTATGGGAGGGTCACTAGAGAATACGGAGATGGGGACCACAAGGCAATGAGCATGGCTCCGGCTACAATTACTACACTCCTGGTGCCGAGGCACCTAGCAATACAGCCCCAGTCCCTTCAGATGTGAGGCTAGGACAGGGCTTATCATGGTCCAGCCTGGCTGCTGTGTCCTGCCTTAGAAAAAGAGCTGGGAATAAGGACCACCACTAGTTAAGCTCCTCAATAGGTCAGACCTGGAAAGGAGATTTGCCCTATTAACGGCGCTAGGTCTGGAATGGGCCAAAAGAGGGCGAAAACTTTTCCCCAGTGTAGCACCTTCTTCTAGGCAGGCTTTTAATGAGAAAAGCCTATCAGAAATCACTCTCTGCTGCTCACCTCATGTGGTGCCAGAAAATGTTTCTATGCTGGCTGCAATTTTAGCCCTGTATATAGAAACTGTATTGCCTAGGAGTACTTGACATATGACATTCCATTATTAGTGTAGCTGTGGGCTGTGTGTGTGCTCTCCCTTCTGAAATACAGTATATGGTGGGATACTGCTTCAGCTGCTATTGTGTTATGTCACTGAACTCTTTTCTATTTGGGCTATTGAGCACTGACTTAATAGTCACTGTCACTGTACTCTTCCCTTCTATTAAGTACTGACTTTATTTACCCACTGCATTCTGTCGCAGCACTCTTTTTGCTAGTTTTCCATTGGTACTGACATAATTAAATACACTGTGGAAGTCTGGCTCTACATTGGTGCATCAAATTGTGTTGCGCTGTTGTGCCACATGGAGCGAGACAAATTTCTTGCTTCCATGGACATAAAATATGCGCATCTTCTTATCCCAATCTGGAGAGACATCACAGCTTTCTCAGGTTTGCTGTGAAGAAATCTCATTACCGGTACAGAGCATTACCCATTGGTCTGGCCAAAACACCAAGGGTATTCACAAAAATCATGGCAGCTCTCTTAAGGTCAAAAAGGGTGACATTCATACTGTACCTGGAAAACCTTTTGATAAAGGTGGGATCTGCCTCTCTTTTTCTGACTCAGCCGACAGCTGAAATACTGAAATCGCATGGCTAGGTGTTAAAAGTCTAGTCTTGTCCCATCCCAGTGCTTGATTTTTTTCTCCTCATCGACAATAATTGACCGGATAACGAGATGGAGAAAATCATTTAAGCTGTAATTAATGTGAATGCCACACAGGGCCAAATGCTAGGCATCACCGAGGCCCAGGTGGAAAGTAAAAGACTGCTATGGCATAGCTTAGTCAGCTCCGACAAAGGGAGCACAAACCTGCTGTCTTGCAAAGGATGACCTCCTCAGACGACATACAGTTTTTGTTATTGTTTGAAAGGATAGCGACACATCTTAAGTGGCCAACGGGTGAATGGGTGAAGAAACTGGCTCCTTATTTGACGGGCGAAGCCCAGCAGGTCTATATGGATGTTTATCACTGTTTGGTAAACTGGATTCTTGGGTCTGCCCAACTTGGCGCTACTACTCCCAGCAGGGCGCGGAGTCTTACGGACGGATGGTATTAACCAGTGACCACCGCAAGGTGATTTGGACTTAGCCGTGTCCGCCCGCAGGTTGCGGTCCCTACCAGGAGTGTCAGGCGAGACCCTAGGTGAATAACTAATAAGATGTTATGAAGAGACACAATGGAAGCAGATGGAATGTAAGCTCTTTGGCCAGCGGGCCAGTGGAGATTGATGGAGTGTAAGCTCTTTGGCCAGCAGCATGATGGATACAGGTGGAGCCTAAGCTCTTCAGCCAAATGGCGGTGTGAAGACAGATGCAGAGTGAACAATTCAACCAGCAGGATAACGGAGACTAGTGCAGCTTGGGCAGTACAGCCTGTAGTGTAGCGACACAATGGAGACAGTCGCAGCTTGAGCAATTCAGCCAGTAGTATAGCGTCACAATAAGGATAGGTGCAGCGTGAACAGTCCAGCCAGCAGGGTAACGGAGATAAGTGCAGCTTGAGTAGTACGGCCCGTAGTGTAGCAGCACAATGGAGACAGGTGCAGCTTGAAGAGTTCAGCCTGCAATATAGCAGCCCAGCGGAGACAGGTGTAGAGTGAAAATAAAGTAAACTTAGGGAAGGATGGATGGATGCCATACACAATTGAAAAGGGTGATGCAGAAGTTATTTCGTGAAGGGCATTGTTATGTACAAATTCAGCCCAAGGTAGAAGATCTACCCAATCATCTTGATTAGCAGAGGAAATCATTCTGAGGATGGTCTCTAAATCTTGATAAATGCGCTTAGTCTGTTCATTAGACTGATGGTGATAGGAAGATAAAAAATTCAACTGGATGCCAAGAAGTTTACACAAGGCTCGCCAGAACTTAGACACAAACTGAACTCCACGATCTGAGATGATTTCAGCGGGGCAACCATGCAACCGAAAGATTTCCTTAATGAACTGCACAGCAAAGACTGAGGAGGAAGGAAGGCCAATGAGTGGAATAAAATGAGCCATCTTTGAAAACCGATCTACCACAACCCAGATGCTGTTATGTTTCTTACTAGGGAGTAGGTCGGTAATAAAGTCAATGCTAAGGTGAGTCCATGATTTGTCTGGAATAGGCAGAGGAATTAATTGCCCTACAGGCGACTGACGGGAAGACTTGTGTTGGCAACAATTATCACACAAGGAAACCAACTCCTTGACATCAAGGTGGAGCTTTGGCCACCAATAGTTCCGAGAAACCAATTCAATGGTCTTGCGTACTCTGGTATGACCAGCAAAGCGAGTGGAGTGGAACCATGTTAGAAGTTTTCTTCGAAGATTAGCCGGAACAAAAGTCTACTCAGGCGGTGGTGAGCAGACAGGAGTCAAAGTAGATGTGAGCAGGCACTTGGGATCCAGAATAGGACGAGATGATATTTCCTCAATATTAGCATCAACACTGAAAGCCCGAGATAGGGCGTCAGCACGTTTGTTCTTCTCTCCGGGTTTAAATGTGATATGGATATCAAAACAAGAAAAAAAAGAAACCAGCTTGTCTTGGATTTAGAGCCTGAGCAGATTGTAAATACAGAATATTTTTATGATCTGTAAAAATAGTGATGGGGTGTCTAGCTCCATCCAACAGATAGCGCCACTCCTCCAGGGCTATCTTAATAGCAAGTAACTCTTTATCTCCAATAGCATAATTTTTCTCTACTGGTAGAAATTTCCTGGAGAAAAATGCACAGGGATGAAACTGATTAAGATGAGATTTCTGAGAAAGAACAGCCCCATCTCCTACATTTGAGGCATCAATTTCAAGAAAAATCGGCTGAGAGTTGTTGGGTTGCTGAAGAATAGGTGCTGAAGAGAATGCTTCTTTAAGAAATTCAAAGGCCTTTAGGGCCTCCGGAGGCCAGAATTTACGATTGGCGCCCTTCCGTGTAAGGGACACAATGGCTGCCACAATGGTAGAATACCCTTTAATAAAGCGTCTATATTAATTTGAAAATCCCAAAAAATGCTGTACAGGTTTCAGGCCCAAAGGAAGGAGCCACTCAATTATGGCTCACACTTTCTCCGGATCCATCTCCAGTCCCGTGCCAGAGACTTTATAGCCAAGAAACTACATCTGTGGCTGTTCAAACAAAGATTTTTCAAGTTTACAAAAAAGTTGATTGTTGCGGAGTCATGAGAGAACCTCTGCCACATGAAGACGATTTGACTGGATATTTTAAGAGAAAATCAAGATGTCATCTAGGTAGACTACAACACAGTCATAGAGGAGGTCCCTAAAAATCTCATTAACAAAACTCTGAAACACCGGTGGAGCGTTACACAAACCAAAGAGCATCACCAGATATTCATAGTGGCCGTCATGGGTGTTAAAGTTCATTTTACATTCATCGCCTGCTTTGATTCTGATAAGATTATAGGCTCCTCTAAGGTCCAACTTGATAAATATCTTGGCCCCCTTTATACGGTCAAAGAGTTCAGTAATGAGTGGAATGGGATATCGGTTCTTAATCATTATTGCATTAAGGCCTCTGTAATCAATACACGGTCGGAAAGAACTGTCCTTTTTAACGAAAAAGATTCCGGCCTCGGCAGGAGAAGAAGACAGTCCGATGAAACCACGTTGGAGATTCTCTTTAACATAGTCAGACATGGCTAGGGTCTCTGGCAAAGATAAGGGGTACACACGGCCTCAAGGAGGAATTTGACCAGGTTGAAGGTCAATAGGGCAGTCACAGGCTCGATGAGGAGGAAGGTGTTCGGAACCTGCTTTATGAAAGACATCCAAAAATGATGAATATTGCTTTGGAAGAAGATCAAACTTGACTTGTGACGAAATCCTAGTAGAGGCCAGAGGGTGAACACGAGAAAGACAATTTTGAAAACAGTTCAGACTCCAGCATAAGACTTGGGAGGTAGTCCAATCCATCTGAGGCGAATGTTGTTGGAGCCAGGGCAACCCCAAGATGACTGGACTGGTGGAGGATGGTAAAACATGGAAAGATATCATCTCTTTATGTAGTGCTCTTACACGCAAAAGAATAGGCTTAGTACTGATCTTGATAAGACTGTTGGAGATACGGGATCCATCAATAGCAGTAACAGAAACAGGATGCTCTAGGGAAGATGTAGCCAAAGAACTTTGAGACATGAGGGAAAGAGAAATAAAATTCCCAGCAGCTCCTGAATCCAATAAGGCATAGAAATGGATGGGGCCTGAAGGGCCGTACAATGTAATGGGGAGACAGGTGCAGCTTGAACAGTTCAGCCTGTAATATAGCAGCCCAGCGGAGACGGGTGCAGCGTGAACAGTCCAGCCAGCAAGGTAAGGAAGGCAGGTGCAGCCCGTAGTACAGCAGCACAGTGGAGACCGGTGCAGCGAGAACAGTCCAGCCAACAGAATAACGAGGACAAAGAGGCGCTGAGGATCCAGGGTAAATGTACAGGAGACAAGACTAAGTCTAATCAGGCAAGTAACTTGATCAACAGGCACTGAGGAGAAATGGGAAATGCCTTTTCAAGTTTAGAGCCAAACTGATAGCCAATGGAAAACATGCAGAGGACACAAAGGCTTAAGGTCTGCACATGCGCAGAACCAAAGCCAGTACGCCAGCAGCTGAAGTATGCATCAATGGGGAACAGGTGAGTGTGTCGGTCTTCGGTTGTGGAAGCCGAATGAGCGCCGTGTGACAATGTGGCCAAGGACCAGTCGGCGGACTTTCAGTAACTAAAAGATGCATTTTTGGCACGGATATGGGTGACAGGGCCTGAGAAGGTCCAATGATTTCATGACTGGCGGTTTAGACCGAGATCTGCTAAGAGTGGCCAGATGACAGAACTGGCAATGTTAGCAAAAAGTTTGTTGGAGCCCCACTGTAATACACTGGTCAAAATGTTAAAAAACCTGGCTATCGACCATTGAGAGCACAACCTAAGTTGGGAATTACAGAGATGGGTTCCACAGACAGCCCCTCAGTCGTTTGAGGAGCTTGCAACAGTTATTGACCGATATTACGCTGTCGAAAATATGTCCTGGACAGCCGAGAAGGTTGCCAGGCCAGACTCCAGGATTAAATCAACACCAGAGTTTGGGACAGAAAACAAAGTGACCCCAGCAAGGTGTTTCAAGTTTGGCGAACAGGGGCACTTCTAAAGGCATTATCCAAATCGGCAAAAACCAATGGATTGTTCGGTGGTTCGACTAGACCCCAGATGACCAACTTATTTTACCATGTCTTCATCCATGGGGTTCAGTTCCTTTGAGCTTATGTTTGGGAGACAACCCCGCGGATTGCCAGACATCCTCAAAGAAGGATGGTAACACCAGGTACCCAAAGATCCAAATATAGTAGTTTGTGGCCCAGTTATACGTTCAACTAAAACAGATTGGTCCGTTGGTTAAAAAACACCTGACGGAAACATAGAGATGGCAAATGAAGGGTTATGAAACCCGAACACCTTAAACCCAAGTGACAAGGTGTTTGTCCAAGTACCAACTCAAGAAAGCAAGTCGTGTGCACATTGGCAAGGCTCTTATGAGGTAATAGAGCCCATAGGACAAGTAAATTACCGGGGTACGGCAGCTTGGCAAACAGAGCAAGTATATAATGTTAGCTTGTTAAATCCGTGGGTGGAGGAAATCCCAACATTAACGCTAGGAGCAGTAAAAACTAAGGACTGCATAGTTGCCATGGGGTCTTCCCTGACACCATTTCAGAGATGACAAGCATTAGAAACGGTTTCTCAGAGTACAGACTTTTTTTGAACACAACATTATCACCCCACCAGGGGTTATAGGTAACGAACGGCCATATAGAATACCTGAGGCAAGAAGGACTGCAGTAAAGGGAGAGGTGGAAGACATGTTGCAGCTTGGGGTAGTGGAGGAGTCCACCAGCGAGTGAAATCACCCCATAGTCCTTGTGCCAAATCCATCGAAGGCCATCCGCTTCTGTAATGATTTTAGGAAGTTGAATAAGGTGTCTAGGTTTGACACATACCAGTACTGCGGATAGATGAGCTAGTGGAGAATCTGGCCAGTAGCCAATATCTGACTACCCTAGATTTAACAAAAGGATACTATTAGATACCACTGACTGCCTCCGCCAAACCCAAAACCACCTTTTCGACACCTGAAGGGCTGTTTTAGCGCAAGGTATTGCAGTTTGGCTTGCATGGGGTGCCAGTCATGTTCCAGCGGGCAATGGACAAACTGCTGATTGAAGCCTCACTCGGAATATGCTACCGCTTACCTTGATGACACAGTCATGTACAGTCAGGACTGGGAGTCCCATCTTCCCAAAGGGGAGGTGGTTTTGCAGTCATTAAGGTGTCACTGCCTTACGGTCAATTCCTTGAAGTGTGCACTAGCCATGGCAAAGGCTAAATATCTAGTTTATGTGGTCGGTCGGGGTAAATAAAAAACCCCAGGTGGATAAGTTAGAGGCTGTGAAGAATTGGCCTAAACCAGAGAGAATCTCAACTACGGACTTTCCTGGGGTTCGTTGAGTACTACCGATGGTTTATTCAAAACGTTGCTACCCGAGCCACCACATTGACCGAATTTCTCAAAAAGAATAACCCAGACAAGTTAATATTGGTCTGAGTCTTCAAAAGTTGCCTGGAAACACTTAAAGCAAGCCGGTCCTACGAGCACCTAACTTTAGGAAGAGGTGCTTCCTGGGCGGGTCTGGGGACAGTATTGTCCCAGAGGGTGAAGGATCAGGAGAGACTGGTTCTTTTCCTCAGCCATAATCTCTTCCCTAGGGTAAAGAAGTACACTATGGTTAAACAGGAGTGTTTGGCCATTAAGTGGGCAGTAGAGGCACTCCGCTACTACCTACTGGATAGAGAGTTCACCCTTGTTACTGACCACACTCCCTTACAATGGATGCATACCAATAAGGAGGTGAATGCCAGGGTCACAAGGTGGTAACTGGCATTACAACCTTTTAGGTTTAA
This sequence comes from Mixophyes fleayi, assembly GCF_038048845.1. Taxonomy (NCBI): domain Eukaryota; kingdom Metazoa; phylum Chordata; class Amphibia; order Anura; family Limnodynastidae; genus Mixophyes; species Mixophyes fleayi. The sequence continues at coordinate 131,982,786 of NC_134404.1, read as the reverse complement.
GGTGCAACATAGGACTGGAGCTCTGCATAATAATGCTGGTGCCCTGTCATGTAGAGATGCACTCCCTGGGGTGGCCTAATCGCGTGGTTTGGAGAGGCCAGAGGAAGGGCAGTTGGCAAAAAAGAAAATTTTGTCAGGAAAAGGATCCGCTTCGCAAGTATGGCAAAGCAAAGGAGAAGGGTATTTGGAAAAGGTAATCAAAATAGGACCTGTCCAGCAGAGAAAGGTACAGACAGTGTTAATGATCCTGCTGTTACCTTGAGAAAGGAGTTTACACACAGGTGCTCGACATGGGCGTTATTGCTGTGGCATGTGTGCGTGTATATAAAAGGATTGTGGGATCTGGTGGGTAGGGCTTTCAACGATGACTAGCAGCCGGCCTATAGTGAAAGCTTGTGAGTGAAGCTAGGGTGTCAGAAAGCCGTTTAATCTTTACTGTTTATGTTATGCTGTTTTATGCTGAAATAATACAGCTACTGCATAAGAAGCCTGGAGTAAAGAATCTCTTATTAGGTAATTTCTACAGTAGATAATTTCTACATGATCCTTGCATAGAACAGATAGTTTCTTTGATGCATACAAAATTGGATGGTAGGCAATGAAACAAAATGTCGCAAGATGGATTAAAACTACAATGCGACAGGCTTATATCTCAGAGGGAACAGTTGTGTGGAGCAGCAATCTGGTCTTCTGTCCATACCATTACCAAATTCTTCGGTTTCAATGTCGTGTCCTGCCTGAGTATACCCTCCCCAAAAGGCAGCTTGAAACATCACCATGGAAAAGCTGTGTTCCCCACATAGGATGAATGAGAAAAAAAGGAAGAAGGTCGCAAGATTAAGCGATACAGAATTTGATGGTGCCATATAAAGAATTATTGATGATGAATCCATTTGGGGGGCACTGTGTTACAACCTGTTTTGTTCTTCACTTTATTTTTACCCTTAATTACAAAGCTCTCAACCAATCCTCCCCGTGACATCTCCAAACTTATCTCTACCCACATTACTTCCCACCTCTTCTGCTCTGTCAATGACCGCTGCCTCACTACCACACTGATTAACTCTTCCAAATTACACCTCCAGGACTTCTCCTGGGTTACTCTTAAAGTCCTTAAAACCTATGGTTTGGTTATCACCTCCATCCCTCACTTGGTGCCACCCTATTTGTGACTTCCCCTTTCTTTTAAGGTGTAAACTTCGAAGAGCAGAGCTTTTTACTCATGTTCTGCTTCCACTATTGCATCTACTCTAGAGCTACTCTAGACCTTTTTATTCAAGCCCTGTTTTCTTGAGAACAGGCTTACTTTATGTGGGACATCACTTACTGTTTCATAAATATAAATAAATTGATCTGCATTACCAAGTTATCTGTGTGTAATTTGTTAATTAGTAGTCATCTGGTCTTGGTATAATATCATCATCATCATCACCATTTATTTATATAGTGCCACTGATTCCGCAGCGCTGTACAGAGAACTCATTCACATCAGTCCCTGCCCCATTGGAGCTTACAGTCTAAATTCCCTAACACACACACACACAGATAGACAGACTAGGGTCAATTTTGATAGCAGCCAATTAACCTACTAGTATGTTTTTGGAGTGTGGGAGGAAACTGGAGCACCCGGAGGAAACCCACGCAAACATGGGGAGAACATACAAACTCCACACAGATAAGGCCATGGTCGGGAATTGAACTCATGACCCAGCGCTGTGAGGCAGAAGTGCTAACCACTTAGCCACCGTGCTGCCCACGGTGTGTTATGTAATGTGTTCTGGATCTTTGCTCTCTGCATATTGTATACTATTGTATATTTTATGTATGGCACTGTAGACCTTTTGTGGCACCTTATAACTAAAAGATAATAATAATAATCATCATCATCAGTTCAGTGTTGTTCGTGTTTGATTGTTTAAGCAGTTTTATCCTATGGGTTTGTTAGCTAAAAAAACTGGACTACAGTGGAGGGGGCATAGAGAGGGGAGGAGTAAGTTCAAACAAGTTTTAGTCTAGTAATAGTAACTTACACCTAGCACAGCCACATCTATACCCATGGTTGAGTGGTGCCCCCAATGGATTCCAAGAATCCCTCTACCGCCCGGTAAGTCGCCTGCATCCCAGTCTCCTATTATAAAAGGTACCTACCTGTTCTCCACCGTACCTGTGCTTTCCTCCGCACCCAGTCGAGCCTTCAATTACTGTTTCTCATCTTCTGCTGTTCAGTACTCCTTCTGTAACAAACACCTCTAAAAGATTTTGCCTAGTGCTTCCTGTGAGGGCCGCGACCTGCGGAGCAGACACTGTTAAGGTCAAACCTCCTTTCGGGAGTCACTGGCACAGACCATCTGCCCCAGTAGACTCCGTGCCTTGCTGAGAATAGCACTAAACTAGGCAGCCCTAGGATCCAGATACCTTAGGAACCGTGACAGATGTAAACAAATTCCATTTATATAGCTAATACAAAAATCTAAAAATAAAGGGCAGCCTTTGACAACATTGGCAATTCAAAATACTTTATTAGGATATTGTTAATTGTAAAAAAATATATAAATATAAAGGACTCGAACAGTCGAGCACACATCACTTAACAAGCATAACAATAAGGGAACAATGCAACACACTTAAATATAGAAACAACCCTGGATGGCAATAATTGGTTGGCATTTAATTATGCTAAGTACTATAATAGCGAGGTGGTTAAAAAAGCATGTCTCCAATTAGCAACCAAGTTCAGTTCTAAAAAGTCCTGGCATAATACATTTTAAAAGTGTGGTAATAAACTGTATAAATTACAAATGAGTATATTAATATTATGACTGTAATGATTGATAGACCAATATATATATATTTGACTTATATTTATGAGGTACTGTAATGGTTGTGTAATTTTTCAGATGAGGAAGAGTAATTTAAGATCATACACTTCCATAGGGAGTGTGGCCAGAGTATGGTAGGGTCATGTCTAACCAGTGTTGTGTTCATTTGCATTAGATATCAATATAAAAATAAATATACCTGATTATATTAGAGGCTCTCACTCAGAGAGCTACATATTTATTCTCCCCATTGTCATGTCCATTGTATTGATTCTCTCCCAGGTCCTTCCTCTTGTATTGATTCTTCCCAAGATCATGAATGAGGCCCTATGAATGCTCCCAATTTGACTGTATGTAAGTTCATGATAACCCGCTAATTGATGCTCTCTCAGATCAATACCTATCCTATCCTTGATACCACTCCATTTTCCCTATCCCATTATCCACTACATCATGACAAGGAGTAGCAGAAACAAAAGACTAGCACCCTCACTGAGTTGGAGCAGCTGTGTCTGATGCAAAATTTAATTCCACGTGATGAGACCTTGAACATGTCTTACTTGTGAGAGTAAGAGCTCTGCAGTACACTATTTAATAACCTGAGAACAAATCAAGTACAAAGTGACATGGGATCCCAGGCAATATATATATATAAATATATATATATATACACATATACATATGTAAATGCTGCAGCATAATAGTACCAATTAGGGATATTGGGAGGTAGGAAGGATTTGTCAGCAGTCTGAGCATCCAGGCATCAGCTTATGCTGAGCCTCCCCTGTGGTCCTGAATACAATGGAAATGCTACAAGTTATGCCCCCTCCCAACGTTCTCTTTTATCATTACAACATAGTTTCAGCTATGTGAAGCAACTAACAGTTGGTACTACACATAAGATTTAATTGTTTTTTTTAATAAAAAAAAATGGATTAAAAAAAATCAAGAATTTATTACACCTCCAGAAACATTTTTGAAACCCAGATAGTGGCCCGATATCTCTGGACTATGATGATAGTATAGCAGTCCTGTCAGAGACAGCAATATGTGGCCAGAATAGATTTCTGGTTATTTTAAACTTTTCCAGAGGTGGAAACATTTGTCTTGTAAATGAACGGTCCGGAAAAGTTTGGTGAAGCAAGGTTTCTACTTGTAGAGATATGCAAAATCAATTTCAAATAGTGTGGCTCATTGTCGCATTTAAACACCGCAAGTTTTAAAAAGAAGTGCCATTATTTCATTTGAATTATTCATTCACATTTTCAAGAATTTTAGGAAAATAGCAATATAGGAAGCACTGTCATATCAGAAGTACCTTTTCTTGTGAATTGAACCAAACACATGAAAATGTGAGATCTGAGGATATCCAACTTTCACCTGGGAATTATTACACAATTTTGGTGTCTGCTTTTGTTGGCAATAAGTGACTTATCTGTACAATAAAGAAAATGTGACCCTTTTCTCTAATAGGTTGTACACTCCTAATAAGATGTATAATGACACAAACAGCATTTTTTCTCATCACTATGTATGGTCTCTATTAAAATGTAACAGCAGATCTCCATTTGCTTTTTAGAACCTGGTGTAGTAAAGAAACTGACCACACTGAATATCACAACCACATCTATATCTTTGAGCTGGCAGAAACCTGATGGAAATGCAAGTTCTTATCTGATCCAGATAATGGGAAATCCAAATCGCAATCAAACTGTTACTACAAATAATACAACTATGGAAGACTTGTCTCCTGGGAATTATTACACATTTCTGGTTTCTGCTCTTGTTGATAAACCTAATACACAGGGAAACACCTCAGCAACATCTGCTCGCACAAGTGAGTATCTGCTGAAATTTTTTTGTTTGTTTCAACTCCTTCGGATTCTGTCAGACACTGCACACAGTGTTGGCTATTTGGATGACAACATAAATGGCTTTCTGGGGCATCTCTGCTTAGTTAAAAAAATTCAATGTCAGTTGTTGCAGAAATTATGAAAATGCTGCTAGAGAGACCCACTCATGAGAGCTTACAATCCAAAGTAAATGAGTGAGAAACAAGTTGATTTCTGAGTCAGGCCAAGCAGCTTAAAATTGCAGCAAATTCAAAGATTAAATGTAGAGATGTTCACTGACCCCCGTGTTCTGGTTTTGGTTTTGGATCTGGATTAACTTTGTGTTTTGGTTTTGGTTTTGGCAAAACCTCCCTTGCGTGTTTTGGTTTTGGTTTTGGATCCCAATTTATTTTTGTTTAAAATCCCAATGTTTTTGCTAAAATCACATATTTTTGCTTTTTTTTTTCCACTACATTATTATTAGGGATGTGCACCGGCGACTTTTGAGGTCTCGTGTTTTGTATTTTGGATCCGGATTTTCATTATTTTTGGGGTTCGGATTTGTCTCGCAAAACACTTGACGAAAGGTCTCGGTTCGGATTTAAGGTTTTGGATTCGGATTTTTTTGGAAAAAAACATAAAAAGTTTAAAAATCAAGTTTTTGGGCTTATTTTCACTCCTACTATTAACCTCAATAACATTCAATAACAAGCATTTTCACTAATTTACAGTGTATTCTGAACACCTCAAAATATAGTTATTAGTCCAAAACGTTGCAACGAGGTATCTTTCTGGACTGCGTAGTGGAGTGGTCCCCACAATATAATAAGAAAACCATCAACTGGTATAAATCGCACCGAATAAAATACCTGAACTGCGTAGAGGAGTGGGTCACCACAATATATATTAAAAACCCTGAACTTGTATGATTCGCACCAATAAATGTACCTGGACTGCTTAGAGGAGTGGGTCACCACAATATATATTAAAAACCCTGAACTTGTATGATTCGCACCATAAATGTACCTGGACTGCGTAGAGGAGTGGGTCACCACAATATTATTAAAAAACCCTACACAGGTCTGAATTCCACCCAAAAAGTTTATGGACTGCGTAGTGTAGTGTTCCCCACAATATTATTTAAAATTTTTGCAGCAACAGTCAACGTTGTTTAAAATCTGATACACCTCTATCTGGACTGCATTCTGGAGTGGCCCCGGTACCCAATTTGGTACCGGGGCCTCAATACCTCCTCCAAACATGGTACAGACCATTCGTCATTGAGATCCCATCAAGTATGTTAAAGACAGACAGGGTCGAAGTGTTATTGGTTGACTTTGTAAACCAAAAAACTGTCCCTGTTGCACATAGTCGTGCAATGAAGACTGACTTTTTCATTTAAAGGCACCATCTTTTAAGTGTAGTGTTTGTAAGTCATATTATACTTTTGGTAAAATTGGTTTATTTTGTTCCTCTTTATGGTAACTACTAATAGAATTAAAGTATTAAATAGAAGCGGCAGTTCCTCTTTATGGGAATTAGTAATAGAATTAAAGTATTAAATAGAATTAAAGTATTAAATAGAGTGGTATAGAGTTGTAGTGTGGTATAGATAGAGTGGTCCCCACAATATAATAATAAAACCCTCAACTGGTCTGAATTCCACCAAACAAGTATCTGGACTGCGTAGTGGGGTGGCCCTGGTACCCAATTTGATACCGGGGCCACAATACCTCCTCCAATTTCCAAGTGTAGTGTTTATAACATCTTAACACTACACTAATTCTAGCACGTCAAAACCTCTTGTTTTAAATAATGACAGGGCATTTAACTTTTGATTTAATTTATTGAATTTGTTGGCATTTTCTTTTACTTTTTGAACATGGCAAACGACTGTTGAATGGTCACATAATGCCAAAAAAAAAGTTGCAAGATGGAATTGTCCTTGGGCCCTCCCACCCACCCTTATGTTGTTGAAATAGGACATGCACACTTTAACAAACCAATCATTTCAGCGACAGGGCCTACCAAACAACTGTGGCTGAAATGATTGGTTTGTTTGGGCCCCCACACCAATAAAACAATTCATCTCTCCCTGTACAAACTAAACAGGCTCTACTGAGGAAAGATGTCGTCCTCATCCTCAACCTCTGATTCCTCTCCCCCTACAGTGTGTACTTCCTCCTCCTCACACATTATCAATTCGTCCCCGCTGGACTCCACAACCACAGTCCCTCTGTACTGTCTGGAGGGCAGTGCTGTACTTCATTGAGAAATTGATTATTCATTTTTATAAACATCATTTTTTCAACGTTGTGAGGAAGCAACCTCCTTCGCCGCTCACTGACCAGGTTCCCCGCTGCACTAAAAACTCTTTCCGAGTACACACTGGAGGGGGGACAACTCAATTAAAAAATAGAGCCAGTTTGTACAGGGGCTTCCAAACTGCCTTTTGGAGTTCTACCACGTCACTACCTCTAGTTAATTTAGATTGCAAGGCTTGTAAATATAAATACTTTGAAGATAAAAAAAGCAGGCTGCACAGACTGTGGAGCTAGAAAGTGAAATTAAATGGACCACGTTACTTTGGTGGCTATCTATGCCCCCCCCCCGCCCTACACTTGTAGTTGAATATAAATAAAGCAGCCTGCATAGACTGTAGAACTAGAAATTCAAATATACAAAGAAATGGACAAAGGCAGTTTGGTATCTGTCTGCATCAGATCCCCTCTCCACTAGGAGTAAAACAGAAAACTTTTCAGCCGTTATATAATCTAGAATATAAATAGAAATTGAGAAAGGCAATTTGGTATCTGTCTGCATCATAATCATCAACATCCTCCTCAGCGCCAGCTACATCAATATCCTCCTCCCAGTGTACAACATTCACACCTTCATTAGCCAAATCTGTAACTGGACTGTGGGTGATCCTTCCAGCATATGCAGAGGGCGTGCTGCAAATGCTGGATGGAGTCACCTCTTCCCGTACAGTGATGGGAAGGTCAGGGTTCACAACCAACAACACCCTTGGACTCGCCTTGGGGATTTGTGATGTCATCTGTTTAGAAGGCAGAGTTCTTTGCTGTTTTGTTGTTGTTGCTGACAGCATAACTCTCATAAATTTTTTGTAGGGGGGGGAGGAGGGCTTAGATCCTTGGGTGAAGCTGGACCACTAGTCATGAACGCGGGCCAGGGCCTAAGCCGTTCCTTGCCACTACGTGTCGTAAATGGCATATTGCCAACTTTACGTTTCTCCTCAGATGATTTTAAGTTTCTCTTTTTTCTATTTTTTGAGAACTTGGGCTTTTTGGATTTTACATGCCCTGTACTAGGAGATTGGGCATCGGGCTTGCCAGACGACGTTGATGGCATTTCATCGTCTATGTCATGACTAGTGGCAGCAGCTTCAGCATTAGGAGGAAGTGGGTCTTGATCTTTTCCTACTTTATCCTCCAAATTTTGGTTTTCCATTATATGTAGCACAAGAGAGCGTACCCCTAAGCCACACACACTCGGCAAAGCCTTTAAAAATTATATGCGGCAAAGGAGAGTAGCACTGGACTTATACTGCTGAATCAGTGAACTTTGTAATAGCAGTACCACTGGACTTATACACTGCTGAATCAGTGAACTTTGTAATAGCAGTACCACTGGACTTTTACTGCTGAATGTGTGAACTTGGTAATATTGCAGTACCAATGGGCTTATATACTGCTGGATTGGCTTTGCAAATTTGGTTATAATTTTTTTTTTATAACTTTTTTTTTATTTTTTAAAAACTTGGGAATAATGGGGAAATAACTATGCCCTTAGAAGCACAGAGCACAGGACACAGCACCACTGGACTGAACAGAACACAGCGCAGGACCCAGCAGCACTACTGAACTCAGCAGGACAGAGCACAGGACACAGAACCACTGGACTTTTACTGCTGAATGTGTGAACTTGGTAATATTGCAGTACCAATGGGCTTATACTGCAGGATTGGTTGTGCAAATTTTGTTGTAATTAAAAAAAAATGTAATTAGTTTTTTGTATTTTTTTTAAATAACTTTTTTTTTATTTTTTTAAACACTTTGGAATATTGGGGAAATAACTATGCCCTTAGAAGCACAGAGCACAGGACACAGCACCACTGGACTGAACAGGACACAGCACAGGACCCAGCAGCACCACTGACCTCAGAAGGACAGAGCACAGGACACAGCACCACTGGACTGAGCACAGCACAGCACAGCACACCACAGCACAGCACAGAACTTAACTGAACAGCACAGAACTTAACTGAACAGCACGAGATATAGCAGGACAGAGGACCACCTAACACACCCTCCCTCTACCCTGATCAATGCCCGAGTGAAGATGGCGGCGACTAGCGGGGAATTTATAGGATCCGAGTATCGCGAGATCCGACAACGGGATTATGAGTCAGAGCCTCAGTTTCAGATTTGAATTTGGCGCCAATACCCGGATCTGTCTTGGATCCGACTCGGATCGGCATTGTTCGGGTGGGCTCGGATTTCATAAATCCGAGTGCGCTCATCTCTAATTATTATTAACCTCAATAACACTAATTTCAAGTCATTTGCAGTTCATTTTGACCACCTCACAGGTCACAATATCAAAACTGCAGACTGCAGCGACCTGGCTGGATGCTAAGCGACAGAGCAATGACACAAACACATGGCAGTTCATAGCACATCTAGGAAGCAGTGGCAGAAAAGAAAAGAGGTGCAAGGTGGAATTGTCCTTGGATCATGAAATCAGTTATGGTTCATTTGATCACTCCACCCATTACTTGGATAACTGTGGTAATTCTACAGCTAATACATGGTGACAAGCGCAGACCTCGCCCCCACGGGATGCATGCTTTCATCAGACACAGACCAATACAGGGTGCCAGACAATGCACTATAAAAAGCCAATTCACAGCAAAAAGCAAGTTCATCACTGAGCTTCGAATCAGCCCCAATTCCCAAAAAATGATAATTTAGTTAGGTACCTTTCACGTAAAGTGCAGATTACAAACGCTAATGAAACAGCAGCAAAGTGGAAGGTAATACATATACACGTCTATTTAGACATCCATGCTTACATTACTATGACTTTACAAACTCTACAAATGGCTAGACAACTGTTGTCAGGGTTTGGGTAAAAATAATTCCACACATAAGAGGTGGATTTTTTGGTCTTATGCCCAGGCATGACAATGGCCTTCTTCTTATCATGTGCAAGAACTGCTTCCACTGGTGCAGGACTTACACCAGCAACATCATCCTCATCAACATCCTCATTAGCGCTCTCGTCAGCTACACAAATATCCCCCTCATCCTGTTGCAATTCCAAAGTGGCATCCTCAATTTGTCTATCACCGACTATACTTAGGCTGTTCATGCACACATCTGCAGAAATGCTGAAAGGGGCCTTCTTTATGGGTACACTATCAGAGAGGTCAGGATTACACATAGCACTCGTGGATAGACTCTCCTCAGGGATTTGTGTCATTTCTGAATGTGAACATAAATTTTCCTGTAATGCCTTACTGATTTCTTCCAGCACGGCTTTTACGCGTAAAAGTATTTGGACACCACTTTTCAAGTCCGAATGACAAGGTCTTCCTTGGTCATGACTGACCTTACAAGAAGATGCCTCAGTGATAGTTGCAGAACTTGCACTCATAGAGAAAGGCGAAGGCCTCATTCTTTACTTGCCACTGTGTGTAGAATGGCATGTTGGCAATTTTATTTTTTTATGCCGATATCTTTGCCTATATTAAAGGCCTTTTTTTTTGACCAAGGTAAAAGGTCTTTTTTAACATTTTTGTTTCCCTGAAAAAAAACTTTATGCACTTTAACGTGGAGGGATTACTATCATCATCTCTGGTGCCAGCAGCTGCTTGGTGCTCCTGGTCTTTTATGTACTGCTGTGAATCCATTTTGATAATACAGTACAATGTGACTACAGATTTAGAAGACCAAGGCTACCAGACCTATTATTTCTATTTCAGCAATCACAATTAGCAATTGAGCTCTCCTGAATGTCACTGGAGAATTTGAAGAACACTGCTACCCCTCCTCTTTCTTTTCTACCTACAATGCTGCCCAACTGCACTAGAGACTGCCAAGAACTGTGCTACCCCTTCTGTGTCCCTCTGTGAAATGGTGCTGGATCACCATGGAGGGCGGTAATTATAGAATCCAAAACTCACAAAATCCGAGATCCGACGATGTAACAATGACGTTTTGCTTAGTTTTCAATTCTGAGGGTGTGCGAGCCAGCTTGCCTCGCAACTCGCAGTTCGGGTGTGTTCAGTTCTCGGGGAACCGAGCCCGAGCATCTCTAATTAAATGTGGGATGGTGGACTACGAATAGTCTGGGTAAGCTTCTCGGTAAAGATCAATTTCTAAAATTTGAGAAGCTGTGACACATTTCAGTGAGGAAGAGCACTCCAGAGAAGAGAAGACATTCTAGAGAAGTTCTATAACAAGAGGGTTGATGAGCAACAGGCCTAGGGATGAAGAGTAGTGGGTGGTTGGTACAATAGTCTGAGTTACGATTGTAAATGTACAGATTTGTTTCCTTTGTAATCAAATATACCAGACCTACCCCAGCACATTTTCAATTGACAATTCAATTCTTTCTACGTCCCTTCTGGTCACTTGCCATTTAGGCATATTTTCTTTGCACACCTTAGGCCTGATTTAGTGTTGCACATAATTGGGTTATTATAATTATCTTTTATTTGTGAGGTGCCACAAAGAGTCTGCAACATCATACATAGATATATATAGACATACATAGTAGGAGAAATTCTGAAGGCTAGAGTGGGAAGAGGTAATCAGTGGTGAGGTGAGGCAGTGGTTGCTGGCAGATCGGAGTGTTTGGGAGAGGGAGTGTGTATAGAAATATGGTTGAAGCTAAAGGGTGTTGAGAAGTAGCTGAGTACTTTGTAGGTGAAGGTGAGGAATTTGAACTGCATTCTCTAGGGTACAGGGAGTCAGTATAATAACTGGCAGAGTGAGGCTGCAGAAGTAGAGCAGTGAGAGAGGAAAATGAGAAAAGGCAGCACTGAGAATTGATTGAAGTGGGGAGAGATAGGTGTAAAAGAGGCCAGGACGCTTATCTTCTGCCTCTGCGCTGCCATGCTGTTCGTGGCAGCTCTCACTACCTCTTCTGTCTTGACTGTTGCTAAACAGCTGGGACGCTGCTCTGCCTCTTCCATCTTGGCTGCTTGCTAAGTAGCCAGGACACTCTGTTTAGTAATTGCAGTCACGTGACTGCAAATACCAATTACTTTTGGGGGCTTGCCTCCTATGAAGCATTCTGGCTGGCCCGTATTAGTTTAAAAGAGAGGGAGGGCTTAGCCCCCATTATGGTTATAATGTTCTTCCCCTGCATGATTCGTGAAGCCTGATGTGTTGGTAAACCTAAGATTCTGATTGCCTGTTAACTGACCTGCTTCTTCCTGAATTCTCCTTGACTGCTGCCCGTCTCGACCCTTGGATTTTTTTCTGAACCATCCCTGCTCACTGCCCGCCTTAACATTTTGGCTTGTCTATGGAATTTCTAGCTTTCTTCCTACTCTCAACCATTTACTTCGTTACTGGTTTACCCTCTGTATACCGTGTGGTATGCTGTACTCCCCGGTTTCTAAACATCTTTGCTATCTGGTACCTGTGATAAACATTTACTACCTGAACATCTCTCTCCACGGGAAAGGGGGTTTGCTATTGGTTAAGACCTCTCTCTTGTTCTATTCTAAAAGTTGATAAAGGTATCAGTGGGAGCCATAACAAGAAGTGTCATGAATGAATGAAGTACAACATTTCAGAGTGAAGGAGAGTGAGAAGTCAATGATGACACCCAAAAAGGGGAGGGCTGGCAGACTTTAGCCCTCGGGGGAAGAACACAGCACAGGCCCATACGTAGCGGGCCAGCCTTAAAGGGTGTTTTTTGGTACAATATATATTTCATAAGATAAAAAGAGGCTAGTTTAGTGTAACTTAATCAGCGGTACTTTATTATTATAAATTATAAATAATGAAAATAAATAATTTAACCAAAAACATATAAATGCATAAATAACCTTTACAAAAATGCAAATAATGAAAAATGCTATGTACACGTTCAACATATGCAAACTTGAGTCATTTTGATCAGAAATCAAACATAGCACTAGAAAAGAGACACAACTGCTGCCAAATTAAATGTCTTAAAACAATGAAAATTGTTCACACAGTTAACTGACCCTGAGGGGGAGAACCAATGATAATCTGCATTTGTGAACATTGCGGCTTTTGATCAATAGATTCTGTTCCTCTCACTCACTCCACGTTCCCCACCCAACTGCAGTCATTTTAAAGCTGTGAAGGAAATGTTTACCACTTTAGATGTTAGTGCAGCTTTAAATACTAAGCATGCAGAAACAAAAGAAACATCAACAAAGTATATAAATTTATAAATATGTATCTGAGACTCGAAAAATGAACACATGCTCACTCAAGAAAATCCATACACTGTAACAAAGTAAAATGTTTTCATGCAAACTTTTGTGTGCTGTATATTCACTCGTACTAGTACCACCACCTTTTATTAATCATTACTTTGAATAATGCATAATATTTTTAATACTTGTAGCATAATCATTCCGTTAAGTATGCTAAAAACATAGCCGTCTAAACCTTACAGCAGAAGACTCACAAAACTATTTTGTAATGTATTGTAGATAATTACTTGTATTTTCTGTTTGATAAACAAGTAAGAGTGAATGCACACTTAGACCTCGGACCCACTGGCATTTTTTGGTATGCATTGTATGAGCATTTTTAATGCTAGTAAAAGGCATGTAATGGGTCTTACATTAGAAACTATTGTTTCTAGTGTCACCGTACCCATAGCACTTTTACTTCTAATGTTGAGTTCCAGGAAAACATTGTGTTTTATTGTTCTGTACAGTGGGTAAATGTATTAGGGCAGGCAATCCCTCCAAATGCTATGAAAAATGCTAGTAACAAACACGTGTTAATTGCATTTTCACTTTCAGTTTTAAATACCGAAAATAACAGTTCAGTCGGTATTCTTAAACAGATCTTCTAACATACCCCTGTAAAAGACAGTTTAATTTGATTAGGATTTTTGTTATTTTTTTTCTAGGGCTTTCTGAGCACCTCCTTTCACTTTCGTTTTTTATTTGGAGCTCTCCATATTTATTACTCTGGAATCAATTATCATTTGGTAAACACTAAAAATATGTTGTGAGTGGCAGACCAGTATACAAATATGGCTCCAAATAACAGATTGTAATAATAGGTTATGGAAATAAGAGTAAACAACATTATATGGCTTCACACTTGCAATCTTTGACAATAATGCAATACCCTGCATTGTACTTAAACACACACTCAGAATCAAGATCAGGCCCATATATATATATATATATATATATATGTATATATATATATATACACACACACACACACACACACACTTACATACATACACCCACAAACACTTTTCACAGGAGCCCAGGGGAAAGTCCAGTGTGTCTAGGCAGGGGCAAACACAGGATTTTTAAGGGGGGGTTCCAAATATCTGAATTCAGAACAAAGCCAAAATAAAAAAAGTTCCACAATAAGCCTTCAACATACACTTTTCAGTCTAGTCAAATTGTTTTTCAAAATACCATTGATACCGCACATTAAAACTAGCACTGATACCGCACATCAAAACTAGCACTAATACCGCACGTTAACACTAGCAATGATAACGCACATTTAAAATATGATCAATAAAAAAAATAAACAACCAAAAACATTATTACTACGACACCAGTTTTTGATTGTATTACATACATACAATATATATAATGCAGAAAATATTTAATAGGATTCTCTATTTTATTAATCAGGAACTAAAGTAATTACTGAAGCCTGCCTCTTATATTAAAGCTTGAATTAGATTCTTTTATATATATTTATATATATATATATATATATATATATATATATATATATATATATACATATATATATATACATATATATATATATATATATATATATATACACATACACATATATATATATGTAATATATATACAGGGGCGCACGGAGGATTGTCGGGGGGGTTCCCCCCGACCCCAAAAAAAAAAAAAAAACCGAGACCTGCTGCGCGTCAGATTTGTCCTATACAGCAGCCGCGGCGCTGTCTAAGAAGCGTCCGCGGCGGTGCTGTATACATTACAGCACCACCGCGGACGCTTCTTTGACAGCGCCGTGACTGCTGTATAGGACAGTGGCCACTTAGCGCAGGGGGGGTTTCTAGAGACTCAGAAACCCCCCCTGCGTGCGCCACTGATATATGTCATATATATATATATATATATATATATATACACACAAGAAAACAGGGATACTCTGCACTCTCCAAACACATAATTAATGCTATACCAAGTACTGTTCTATATTAAAAACAGGAAATGTTAGTTCCACATATTGCAATATATGTTAAGCTGACCAACTGACGCCAAAGTATTCCCATTAAGGCCAGTTCTAACATGATCAAATGATATGCTATTTTATCTGGGCTTAAGGCTTACCTGCACACAGCTTTTAAAGACAAGGCTTTCCCAAGCACTAGCAGCCATGGGACACCTGGGACTCACCTGACTCAAGTTGGAATTAATAAATGTAAAGAATGTAGAAAATGGGGTGCAAGAGTTATGGGACTTACATTATATAAACAAAAACAGACATAGATCCTCTGCACTCACCATGTACAAACTGGGGTGCAAGAGGGGGTTGCCCCCATTTTCTAGATAAGAAAACAGGGATACTCTGCACTCTCCAAACACATAATTAATGCTATACCAAGTACTGTTCTATATTAAAAACATTAGATTCTTATTTTTATATATATATATATATATATATATATATATATAAAATCTATTATTTGAAATCTGTTTAAAGCTTAGAGGCAGCCTTCAGTACTTACTTTAATAGTGATTTATAAAATATAAAATAACAGATCCTATAACATTTTTGCTGCTTCCACTGATGAAAACAATCCTATGCCATCTAGCTAACTTTTAGTTTATACAGTACTCAGTAACTGTAAAATACAACTGAAGTAAAAAATATAGTATATTTAGATAAAGAATATATATCCTATATTTTTATATATAATTAGCTGAATGCCCAGTGTTATTGGGACTCACCGGTCAGCCGCAGTGTGGCAGTGGTGATTTCCACTGTCTGGCTATGCATGGGAGGAGCTGCTGCGGCTGCGCATGCAGCTCCATTTCGCCAGTTATAGTCTATACAGCTATTGCGCGGTGCTGTACAACGGGTTTAGCATGTTTACATGCTTTTGCTTGTTCGTCCGTGAAGGTGGGAGGGGGGTTTAGCAATAGATTTTACAATAATGTACTATTACAGAACTGAACCCAGGGGATGATTTATCAAAGTGCAAAAAGCTATTTTGCTTAAAAAAAAATTATGTTTTTTGCCAGCAAAATGGATTGGTTTTGCTCCGCAAAATACTAATAAGGTTATCGCTGGCGATAACACCTGTTGGGCGAACCTATTTATCAAGCACTATTAATAGATCATCATGCAAATAGCACTTCACTATTTGTGTGCTTATCTATTCGCACACATACACAAAAAATGCTATTTTTTTAACAATAAAAATTAAAAAGATAATATTAAAAAACTGAACATACACTTACCTAAATGAAAGTGATTGTAATTTGTTTCTGTTTTTCTTTCTTCTTGCTGTGCCTTGCTCTTGTCTTCAATAATGGCTGCAGGGGTGGGCGTTTGTCCTGTCCTGCCTAAAAGGGAGCCTCCTACTGTATTGGAAGCTCCCATTGTATTGGTGGGCAAGACACTAGTTTATAAAGAAAATATATATATATATTTTTTTAATTTATATTAATTAATTATTTATATATTTATTAATTTATTTTTACTTACTTCATGGGAGCCTCCTAGTGAGATTGAGGCTCCCATGTATATGATTGATTGGGGCTGCCCCAATCATATCTAGAGGGCTGTACTAGGGGGAGAGGAGAGGTAGGAATCAGATTGACACCCTGGCCCTCAGTGATTTGCTGCTACAGGGCTCCCGTAGGCTATGGGTGTAGCCCTGTAGCACTGTTCATAATCGATTTTGTGACAGTATATCCGGTGCCGTCCGCATATACAGAATACTATCCAGAGCACAGGCGGCCGCATCACATGACACTCGAAGCAGCCGCGTCATTCATGACACATTCAAGTAGGGAGAAACACCCATTTTATGTGGCACTAAGAAGATCGTTGGTGACCTTTGTGAAGGCAGTTTTGGTGGTTTGGAGGAATCAAATCCCACACTGAAGTTGGTCAAGGAGTGAGTGGGGGGGAGAGGAAGTTGGTAAGTCAGTTAAAGATAACCTGCAAACGAAGCTTGGGGCAAAATGGAGGAGAGATATAGGGTGCTAATTATGGAGAGTGGCAGGATCAAGTGAGGGTTTCTTTTGAAGACCATAACATATTTGAAGGAGGGGAAGGTACCGGAGGAGAGGGACAGATTTATGAAGTAAGCGATGTGGGAGAAGGCATCAGGAGAAATGGATTGGAGAAGGAGAGGGGCAGCAGGAGGTAGAAGAAGAGAATGAGAGAAGGGCAAGTACTTCATTCCTCAAGACAAGGGGGAGGAATATAAAGTAGATAAAGCAGATGGGGATAGAGAAGCCTAATGGAAGGAGATGTTGTGGCTGATAGAAGTTTTGAGGTTAAGGGTGGGTAGGAAAGTGAAGTGCAGAGAGGGTGGGGGACAGAGGAGGCTTTTGAAGGTGGTGAAGAGACAGCAGAGTTTGAGGATTGGGAGGAAGTTATTTAGACATTATTTTGAGTTGTAAATCAAGTATTTTTTTTGCATAAAATGTGAATTTTCATACTGCACATGCACATCAAAAACTTATATGCATATACAATAAATGTATCATGATTTATGTGTATCCCTGACATATGCATCTCCTTATGAAGACAATGTAGATTGAAGAGGCTTGCAAGAATAGGTCAATTTCAATAAAGGCATGTTAATGGTAATGAAGGTTTTGCTATGGTGGGTTTGATCACTTTGCAGAATTCAGCACAGTTCTGATCAGGCCCATTAAGACAGGAGGACCTACTCTGCTTGGTCATAGCCAGGTGCTGTTTGTGGCTTCTCCAGGTTCCTCAATTTTTTCCTGACCGCAGCTCCACCACCCTATCCGTTCCTTATGGTAACCAGACCAATGTTCACTTTTGGGATGAGAAGGCAGTTTTTATTTATTTTTGTTTTTTTAAAATATGCAGTGAAATGACAGTCATTATGATCAAGTTGTTCATGACTGGTGTTTCTAGCATACGGCCGCTCCATGATATGCTTAAGTGCATTTTGATGCACTTTAAACTTATCTTTATGCAGACACATTTTAACACACTGTATTGAGATGAATATCTTAAAATATGTACAATTCAAAATAATTACATATTTGTGCCATTTTTGTAGCATGGATTCTATGTGTACGTTGTAGACACACAAATGTGTCAATCTCTCAATGACCCCCAATACATACATGATGTACACATTCATCTTGGTGCTAAATTTACCCAATGCGCATGTGCACAACTTGCATCTGTGTGAGGATACTGGGTTTAATATAACCTTCTGCGCCGCACAGCCGGCCTACCAGATACCTACCCAAGGTTCAAAATCACCCTGGAAAATATCCAAAATAAAACAAATAAGTTTATTTAACAAAATGGTAGCACCAAACAGCAATACACATTTAAAGAATAACTTGCAACAAATAACACTAAAGTCTTGCACAGAAAACATACAGGGTATAATCAGGGCTGCCAAGAAGAATTCAGGGCCCGGGTACAACAAATTCATGGGGCCCCCCTCATATTCAAGTAAGACCCAAAATTATTTTGCGCCGCCTTACGTCGGCGCAAAAAAATTTAGGTGTATGGTCATACATTCAGGGGCGTGGCTAGCCAAATGGCGGTGCAAAAATTTTGGGAGGTGTGGTCATGCATTTGGGGGCGTGGCAAACGTGCCATTGGGGCGTGGCTAACATAAAAACCACTAGGCTCTCAATTCGCCAGAGCGTCACATATGTTCAAGCACTCCTGACTTTCAGGACATCTACCACCACAGTGTAGTATACAAACAATGCAGTGTGTACACAAACAGTTCAGTCTTGGCCTACACCTTACATTGGGCACAACATTCACCAAAAATTGGTATTGTCCTTACTAGAATCACAACATTTCACACACTGTGCTGCTCTCTCCTACCTGTTCTTCTCACTTTCTCCACCTGTGGCTGCTGCTTTCTTTTGTTGCGGCTTGTCCGGATCCAGGAATGTTGAAGGACCTATTTTGAAAAAAAAATGGCTACATTTAGAAAATTACAGCCAGCCCCGGCCTTAAATCAATAGCACTCACGATTAATAATTAGGCCTTCCTCCAGCCCCAACATTAAAATAATAGTATTCACATTTAATAAATAAACCTATTTCACTTCCTGCAAACAGCCCCAGCAATACCTATTTCCCGCAACCATCACTGCCATTAAATAACTCATAGTCACATTTAATAAATAGACCTCATTCTCCCTAAACTCACCCCAAGATTCAATAGCCCCCAAACCACCCCATCTTAAATTAATAGTCCCTACTATTAAATTGCCTCACCATCACCCTACAAACAAAATAGCGCCCATTAATTAGCCGCCACCTACCGCACACACACTACATTGCAACAAGCCCCATCACAACTACACTGCGACCTCCATGCTGCTTTCCCCCCTTTTTATTCACTCTGTGCCTCTCTCCCCTTTTTTTTAACTCTGTGCCTCATTGCACCTTTTTTCCCTCTGTGCCTCTCTGCCCCTGTTTTCCTCTGTGCCCCTCTGCAGTTTTCCTCTGTGCCCCTCTGCCCCTGTTTTCCTCTGTGCCTCTCTGCCCCTGTTTTCCTCTGTGCCTCTCTGCCCTGTTTTCCTCTGTGCCTCTCTGCCTCTCTGCCCCTGTATTCCTCTTTGCCTCTCTGCCCCTGTATTCCTCTTTGCCTCTCTGCCCCTGTATTCCTCTGTGCCTCTCTGCCCCTGTATTCCTCTATGCCTCTCTGCCCCTGTATTCTTCTGTGCCTCTCTGCCCCTGTTTTCCTCTGTGCCTCTCTGCCCCTGTTTTCCTCTGTGCCTCTCTGCCCCTGTTTTCCTCTGTGCCTCTCTGCCCCTGTATTCCTCTGTGCCTCTCTGCCCCTGTATTCCTCTGTGCCTCTCTGCCACTGTATTCCTCTGTGCCTCTCTGCCCCTGTTTTCCTCTGTGCCTCTTTGCCTCTGTTTTCCTCTGTGCCTCTCTGTCCTTGTATACCTCTGTGCCTCTCTGCCCCTTTTTTATAGTACTGTCCCTCTGTTTTCCCCCTTGCCTCTCAGTTTCTTTCCTTACCTCTTGTAAGCTTCTTTCTTTTCTTCTCTTCTGTCTTCTCCTCTTTCTTCTGCCTTGGTCTTGTCTGGCTGCGGCGCTCCTCACTGACTGACTGTCGGGCGTGACTTGATGACGTCATGCCCGACAGTCAGTGTGAATGGAGAAGACAGGAAAGGAGGGACGCGGCGCCGCGGTCACGTGAGTATTGATTTTTTTATTATTTTTTTTTTATTATTTATTATAGCTCCCCACCAACGGACCACCCCCCGGGAAAAAAAAAATATATATATATATTTTTAAAAACCGCAAGATACAAAAAAATTTTTACAAAATAAAATAAAAAAAAAATTTCAGCGAGGGCCCGGCCCGGGCCCCCTGGCATGGCCGGGCCCGGGTAAAATGTACCCGCTCCCCCCCCTCTCGGCGGCCCTGGGTATAATAAAAACACCTCACCAGTATCCTTGTCACTTTCAGGGACTGCTGTCTATCAATCCAAGCTTATCCCCCTCTCTCCTTTATGCAAATGTAGCAGCCCTAAGTCACTGTCACTCCGCTTTCGGTGGACACACAGCTCCCCAAGACCTGGAGAGGTAGATCAGGGCAACGGTAGTAATCCAGGGACCGATTGTCCTGTTCCTGTCAGGGGCAGAGATCTATATCTCAATGCCAGCCTGACTTCAGCTATCACTTGGTAGTGAATGCCAATTTGCTGTTCTCTGAAGCTCTCTTTTAAGCCCAAAAATTACCTCATCAGCAATTTCAGGACCTGCCTGATTTGTCCTTTTCTGTGTTTACCTTTTCACAGGTAAACATGCAGACAAAGGGATAGCAGATGAGTCACCCCTGATTTAATTAGGGACATGTATTGTTCTGTGGCTATACAGCAGGGTTTGTTAAAACAGGAGAGATCACAATCCAGACAGATTTACATTTAAATACACAATGCAGTCCTCTGTAGTTAAACATAGAGCTCACAGCTAAACAAAGACAAGAGACCACCTGGTGTGATGTACATTCATACAGGACTGGTGGACAATAATCCTTTTGCCTAGACTGAAACAATGAACTAGTCTGCAAGATAACAATACACGCTGGCAGACATTTTACTACTTTCAAAATAGAATATATACATGTCGAAATATGACTAAGAAATATGGGAAACCAGAGGGCTAGAAAAAGTATATGTTTTTATAGTCCATAGTTTGTGAGAAACGAGGTGCTGACAGGATGAGGTGATATTAATACCTAGTTTCCCCACAATCTGTATTTACAGTTGCATATATTCCCGCTCTAAGATTTTAGGGATGTTAGCATGCAAGAAGGCGTGCAGGTTCAAGTTAAGCATGGCCTCTAATATGAATCTTATTTTGCATTATACAGATATTAAAGTATGTTAGATGTGAGACTTAATTTTTATTTATATAAACCAGGTACACACCCTTACCATGCATTTAAGCAGGGTAAAAGGGTGCATGGGGACCTCTGCTAATGCGATAACCAGCACCAAGCTAAGTCAAAGTGGACTGATCACCTGTGGAGGGAGTGTGCAGTTTATTTATTTATTTTTAAATATACATAAAAATGCCAATTATCACCATCAAGTTGACTGGTTTGTCTAGCACATGGCCAATTCATGATATGCTTAAAATATGTCTTGATACTCTTTTAAGTTATCTTCATGTGAGTGCACTCTAACACACAGTTGCTTATGACTTCAGCATGTCTCTTTACAGCAGACCTTTGGGACCCACAATAGATAGGTCTTCTAAGAGATGTATATGGAGATACGGCCTAGGCTTACAAGGCTGCATCTCCAGGAGGAGTGCTTCATGTGAATGCCTCTACTGTAATCAGCATACATGTCCCCTGATCCACCTCTCCAGGCATAAAGGGCCACAAGTTACTCTAAACTAAAAAATATGGCCCCATTTTAATGTTTATATGAAAAATTTTAAACCTAACCCCCTGCTATTAATTTATAAAGTAAAAATATCTGCAGGCCTAATGTTTAGTGTTGATACTATCTAAGTACAAGGGATAAATACTTTTACAATCACAAAGCAATTATTGTTAAAGACAAGAGTACTGGGCATTACAAACGAGTTTCCCTTAACCTACCGAATACAGATTGAGGGAAGATTTGAAAGAGGAATAAGCACAAAAGCATTAATTATGTCATTATACAATAATCTGCTGCGTAGAAAAAATACTTTATCTGAAGCATCCTACATGAAGTGATTCTGCTTCTTCTTTTGCAGATGCCAACAGTGTCTTTGTTTCTTTTACTTATTCCTCAAGAGATGAGAATCGTAAAATCAACATCATTAAAGAGGTGAGATATGGGAATCGTGTTTTTAATTAATTGACAATATATTTCATATATGAATGGGTAGTCATAGATATTTTCTGGTTTATTATAGATCAACAGTCTTCTTCAATCCAGATTTCCAAATCAGAATGTGACAGCTGTCTGGAAACGTGAAAGACCATTAAGCAATTAGCACTTATGCAGCATCGGATCATCCTCTGTTAATAATCTCTCATTCCTGTGTCTTAGGAAAAGTAGAAGAATAGTATTTTTACTTGTTATACTGAACTATAAGAGGGAATTGATTAAAAGAAAAAAAAAATGGACTTTATTTTTAGAGCTATAAATTGGAATGGAATATTTTATAAAGTAAATATTGTGTTTATGATGTTCATTTTTACTAAACCAAAAGTTGCACTTAACAGTTCCAAATAAAAAAAATGTTTTCCATAGTGAAATAAAGTATTTTTTGGGGGGATAAAAGCGCTGCAGAAAATGCCTGCAACCCAATTTGGCTTGGATTAATTTAAAGAATACATATACATTTATTATGCAATGGAAAGATTTGTGTTATGGGATCTGGATCTGAACCATGGATATAATCAACATATTTCCACCTCCACTCCATTTCTTAAGTCCAAGGTTTAGATGTAGCTGGGTAAGCGATATGTCTTGAGGATTGAAATCATGGAAAAACTGCAGAAATTATAACTATGCTTACTAATTCTTTCTGCTCATTCTTTGAACTTGATCCTACTATTTATATTTACATATATTTACTGCCACATTCCTCTAACATTCACTGCATAAAGAAGCAACAAAGTGATATGTACTCCTAAATGTACTCTCCACCCTATTATCTCATTTAAATAATCCCATTCTACAAAATAAAATATCACTGCAATTCTGTGTAAAAAATAAGAGCACTTATGCACCTAATCTGCACTTAGCAAGGATCTCCCATGCTGCGCTTATCTGCTGCTGCAAAGTTTAGCACTTCTACAGATATCACCATCCTGACCTACAAACCCCTGTGCTTTTCCATAACACTTGGTGCAGTAATGCAACTGTAGGACGTTGATGTCACAAAAGACCATTTGTGCAACAGTTTGGTACTTTTGCTGTACATAGCCATAAATGACCATTAGTATTTAATTCAAAAACTGTTACATATACAATTCTATACAAAAAAAATCCTACAAATGCTACAGTATAAAATAGTGCATGTAATATGCTAGATATCTTTAAATGCAAAGGGGGTAAGACTCTGATTTAAACTTACTTGACTTGAATTTTTATTTTAGAAAATGCAGGTAGTGTTTTTCTTAGAAGGGACATGATACTAGTGTTACTATTGTAAAGATGCCCTAAAGTTAAACAAAGGTGGATGAATGAACGTTATGGTGTCAATGGCACCTCTATATGAAACCATTTCCTGCATAAGTTTGGCATCTCTACTTTGCTAATGAAAGGAGCAGGGTCATCTAACAGCACAAATTCAGTGTGACTTCCAGCATGCCTCCATTCTCCGTCGCCTGGACCCTGCCCTCACTTACACAATCATACTAGAGTACAGGTCCCTGCCTTCCACAAACTCGCCAGACATACAGTATATCTTGAAACCATCTGTGCTATGTAAGCATTCTAATTGATTTCAAAACAGTACAAAAGCAGATCTGAACTCGCCATGTAACTTGAATTGCGGAAATGCCCCTAGATTTCCATCATTGTGCATTAGCTTATGGAGCAAGATGGCAGTATTTGTGGAAGAGTGGCAGTTTGCACAGCTAGAGAGAAGGAGTTGAGTGGAGACAATGTCCTAATGATGTACAGAGTAGGAAGATTGTGTTTTAATTTCATTTTTACTTTGCAAAATGACTTGAATTTCACAAAAGGCACGAGCTGTTCAAGATTGAACTGACTTTTTTTTTTTTTAAATCAAATATGTTTATTTATATTTCAAAACAATACAATAAGGAAAAAAAACAAAACAATGCAAAATTCCAGGAAAAGGATCAATCCACAAACAGCACATAAAACATATAATCAAAACAGAATTAGTACTGTAGAGCATAATACCATATTGACAATGAAATACACCAGATTACTAAAACGTGACCTACCCACTTAGACTCAACACCACTGAGTAGGATATCAAATCTTCAGTGAAATAACATGGTAAGTGCCTCTGGTCAACTATGCATAGGAAGCATACCTGTAGTATGGTGGGAGGACCCAAGATGGGGGAGGGGAAACATTCAACCAGACTCAAAGTCAGCAACAAGGGACTGGACCACATATTTCAATTTTGCCCATCTGGCCCACACTTTAAAGTATTTTGGCATAGCATTTCAGGACTGATATGTAGAATGCTCATTCCACACAGCCTCATTAACCAGGGTCACCCAACCCTCAGTCAGGTTCCTCCCGGCCATCCACTTTCTGACAATAATAACCTTAGCCAGGGCAAGGAGATTTAAGACATATCTGGTTGCGCCCCTTCCCAGCAGCAGGTCAACTCCCAGCACAAACACATATGCCCTGGGAGACAGAAATGGAATTCCAATTCCCGTATGCCCATTACCACTCTTGATCAAAAGTCTCCAACTGCAGGGCAGCTCCAGAGCAGCTACCAAAAGATATCAGAAACACCTCCACATTTTGGGCAGTTAGAATCAAGTCCAGCAACAATCTGAAGCAGCCTGCATGGAGAATAATATACTCTATGTAGGATATATAGCTGAACCTGTCATTATCTTGTACAAGAGGTGGCCTCTCTAGCACTGTCAAGCATACAGGTTCATTCTTCATCATTCAAGGGACCCAGATCCGGCTCCCATCTCATAATAGGCCTTTAGTTTGATAGGAGTAAGAAGAGAGAGAATATTAAATGCAAAGTATGGAGATGGTCTTAGTAGATCACACCTTTCTGAGGAGAGAGCGAAACGGTTCTGGATAAAAGATGAGAGATGTGCTGCCAAACTGTGCCAACCAAGCACATCGAAGATGAAGATAAGTGTAGAAAAGACAATGCGGTAGGGGGTAGTCTAACTACAACTGTGTGAACGACTTAAGGGTGCCATTAGGATATAACTGTCCCAGGGAGGTAACCCCTGCAGCACGTAACTGGGGGACAATTAACAATTTTTTTGTAAAGCTCCATGGGCAGCCCATCAACACTCAGACCTTTATTGCAGGGAAAGGATGTTATTGTCACCTCAATCATCTCTATATTAATATGGGCATCGAGGCAATCCATACCTTCCAAAGGAAAGTGTGGGAGACACACACGGGCCAGATAGTCATGTAACTGAGGCATGGAATAGTCTGCCATGGAGGGTAACAAATTAGAGTAGTAGGCTTTAAACACAATAGCAATATTTTCAGTTTAAAAGTGGATGGCACTCGACCAGTCTTCGACCATAAACACAGTGTTATTTTGCAATTCCGTCCTGTCCAAATGCGCCATAAAGCTACCATTCCTATCCCACTGTGCATACAAAGCGTGGCGATCTACCTCTCCAGTTTTTGGGGAGCTGTGTGTCCGCCGACAGCGGAGTGACAGTTACTTTGGACCACTACGCTTGTTGGTAGTCTCAAAGGAGAGAGACAGCAGTCCCTGAAAGTGCCAAGGATACTGGTGAGGTATTTTCATTATACCCTGTATGTTGTCTGTGCCAGACTGTAGTGTAGTGTTATTTGTTGCAAGTTATTATTTACATCTGTTTATTGCTATTTTGTGCTACCATTTTGTTAAATAAACTTGTTTGTATTATTTCGGATATTTGCCTGGGTGATTTTGAACCTTGGATAAGTACCGGGTAGGCCAGCTGTGCGGCCCTTAAAGTTACGTTAAACCCAGTATCCTCACACTTACCATTAATGGGATAATGGTTTGATACACAAGCGTAACTGCTACATCATATTACATATTTGTCTAGCTAGAATGCAAAGATTAAAAAGTATTTAGTGGGTTGTATGTTCAGTCACACAACTCTGTCAGAGGGTTGTTGTCTTGTGTTAGCAAATGTAGAGGGTGGTAATAGGGTAACCCAGGGAGATTCAGAGGGTGATTGAGTAATTTTATAAGCTAGCCTAAAGAAGTGGGTTTTCAGAGAACTCTTGAAGGTTTGAAGACTAGAGGAAAATCTTATTGTGCGAGGGAGTAAATTCCATTAAGTGGGTGCAGCCCGAAAAAAAGTCCTGTAACTGAGAATGGGAGGTTGTGATGGGAGTGGAAGAGAGAATTAGATCTTATGCAAAACAGAGGTGTCGAGGTGGGAGATATTTTGAAATAAGTGAGGAGATGTATGTTGGTGCTATTTTGTTGATGGCCTCGTATGTTAGTAGAAGAAGTTTATATTGAATTTGTTGAATAACAGGCAACCAATCAGGCGCGGGCTGGCACAGTCCAGCCCGGGGGGCGCACAAGCGGCCGCATCACATGACAGGCGATGCTGTGTGATGCGGCCGTAGGTAAAATAAAAGAAAAACATGGACCTGCGCTGTGCGGCCCAGACATGGGTCAGACTGAGCGGCCCGGGGGACCGATGCCCCCCTGCCCCCCGGGCCAGCCCACCCCTGCAACCAATGTAGACAGAGTGGCTCAGCAGAGGAAGAACGGTTTGCAAGGAAAATCAATATAGCCACTGCATGCAAAATAGATTGTAGAGGCACGAGTCTGACTTTGGGAAAACAAGTAACAAGGGAATTGCAATAGTCCACACGGGAGGAGAATTAAAGTTTTTGCAGTGCCCTGTGTCAGATATGTACGTATTCTGGAAAAGTTCTTTAGATGTATGCAGCATAATATAAATATAGAGTTGATGCAGGGAACAAAAGATAGTTATGAATCAAAGATTACACCTATGCAGCGAGATTGCGGGGTCTGATTTATGGTCATGTTATCAACAGAAATAGAAATATCAGACAGAAAGCTTCTGTTTCTAGGTGGGAATATTATTAATTCTGTTTTGGAAAGATTGAGTTTGAGTTAACAAGAGTACATCCAAGGCGAAAAGGCAGAAAGGCAGTCAGTAATGCGAGACAACACAGTTGGTGAGAGATCAGGAGAGGATAGATAAATTTGTGTATCATCTGCATTGAGATGATGCGAAATCCAAAGGAGCTTATTAGTTTTCCAAGAGAAGTGGTGTTGATAGACAAAAGCAAAGGACCTAGGACTGAGCTTTGTGGTACTCCAACTGATAAAGGAAGTGGAGTGGAGTTTGCTCCAGAGAAACTGTCACGGGCACTAGGAGTCTTTACCCAGGGATCACCAGATGGTAGGCTTACCAGAGCAATGTAGATGGTAATAGGGTACTCTGGTAGCTGGGTGATCACGGAACATGAAATGATGGCCGATGAGATGCTCAGGAAAGTCTATGACTAGCAACACTGGTAATAATGAGGTAATGATACACAAGGAACTGTATGGACAAGGACACGTGAAGGTAGTCAGTGGTCTGCGATAGCAAGTTGTACCACTGCTATAGTGAGGAGGAATGTCCAACAGCAACAAGGAGGTGATGAGAGTCAGCGGTCTGCGGGTAGCAAGTTGTACCGCTGTCTGAGTGAAGGAATGGAATCCAAGTGGAGGTATCCAGGTAGTCAGTGGTCTGCGGTAGCAAGTTGTACCACTGCTATGTGAGAGGATAATGGAACAGGTGATACCGGAAACAGGGATCAGTGGTCTGACATCAGCAAGTTGTACCACTGAATATATATGTGAGGAGGTGCACGGGGGAAGACTGCAACACAGGATATACACAGGCACCTTATACACGATCCACAGTAATATGCACAATATAGATATATATATATGTAAATGACTGATCAGGTCTGCAATCTAGAAAGTCTCTTGAAGTAGTCCAGCACAATGATAACACAGTCAATGATGGCAATAGACTCAGCGGATAGCAGACTCCAGAGAGAACCAAACACAGTCCAGCAAGATATGCAATACACAGCACAGTCAATGAGAAGTATGCATACCGTGGTTCAGCAGTAGCAGTCAGATGGGATTGCAGCGGTACCTGAGCGGCTGGAGACCGACTGGATAGGAAGTCCCTGGATAGGTGAAGCAGCGGTCTAGCAGGTGCAGCGCACAGGTGAGTAGACCGACAGGGACACGAATCCACAGGAGTCAGCAACACGTGGAACTGGACTCATAGGAAACCCAGGAGAATGGAGATGATCCAGCAGAGGGTAGTAGAAGAGATACAAATCCAATGCTGACAGGAGGGTAGAGACCAGTGGAACACGTGAAGGCGTGGAGAGTGGATCAGCAGGAGATGGACGATAGCGCTGACCACAGCGGCAGGACTCAGCGGCACACGGAGGTAACCAGTAGCAACCACAGGAACCAACAGCGATGGGAAACAGGAGTGCAGCGCAGGGCAGGAGCTGTAGATCACGAAGTGTAGCAGATGGTAATGAAAAGTCTCGAGGAAGTCACAGCAAAGATGAGATGAGAGTGTAGTGCACGGAGGCAGCGGATAGTAATCAGCTGGCAGTCACGATGTTGAACACAGGCGAGTTGCAAGCAGGAGACTGTAGTGCACAGAGGCAGCGGATAGTAGTCAGCTGGCAGTCACGATGTTGAACACAGGCGAGTTGCAAGCAGGAGACTGTAGTGCACAGAGGCAGCGGATAGTAGTCAGCTGGCAGTCACGATGTTGAACACAGGCGAGTTGCAAGCAGGAGACTGTAGTGCACAGAGGCAGCGGATAGTAGTCAGCTGGCAGTCACGATGTTGAACACAGGCGAGTTGCAAGCAGGAGACTGTAGTGCACAGAGGCAGCGGATAGTAGTCAGCTGGCAGTCACGATGTTGAACACAGGCGAGTTGCAAGCAGGAGACTGTAGTGCACGGCGGCAGCGGATAGAAATCAGCAAACAGACTTGATGAGAAGCAGGTGAGTGAGGTAAAAGCTGGAGTGCACGGAGGCAGCGGATAGCAATGAGCAAACAGTCACATAGATATAAAATAACGTTGAAGTGGTGTAGAAGACTGTAGTGCACGGAGGCAGCGGATAGGAATCAGCAAACAGTCATGATGATACAGTTGATGGTAGAAGTGGTATGGAACCACAGTAGTAGAAGTGGTTTGGAAACCACAGGAATCAGCAGCGCTGAATACACGAGTAATACAGGAACACCTTCAGAGACTCATGAGGAATGAGACTCCAAGATCAGGCCACGTGGTGGTGACCACAGGTGCTTAATATAGGGAGGTTGCCTGATCTGCCAATTAAGTTAAAGGAGTATACACTGAAGTATAGAAAAGGGCTGCGCATGCGCAGACCCTCAGGATGGCGGACGGCCACGGTTCCTAAATGTCCGGGAAGAGGCACTCACGGTCCGGTGAGTGACAGAAACTGACACTGAAAGAGCAATTAAATAGGTAGGATGAGAACCAGGATAGGACAGGATTGAACAGTGTCTTGAAGACCTAGGAATTGTAGTGTTTGTATGAAGAGAGAGTGGTGTCATGGTATCAAATACTGAGACTACTTACTGGTATTTGCGCTGCTAACAGGGAGGCAATGAGTCTAAACATGCCCCTCGTCTTCGCCAGGGACTCCCGCAAGGGAGTTTGGAGTTAGCTGCAGAGACACGCAGGTTGCGGCCCTCCAGGTTAGCCACCAGTGAAATAATAAGCGAAATAGAGTAGTCTAGCAATCCGAGGTCAGGCCGTGCTGGAAGCGAGGTACAATAGGATCAGGCAGAAGCGTAGTCAGGAAGCCAGAGGTCAAACCAGGAAAGCAGTAAACACCAAAAGGAAATCCACAAGAAAGGTCATGGAAAGCTGAGTCAGAAGCCAATGAGTCACTCTGGATGCTGAGAAGCACAAGAAAATGCTTGAACAGAAGAGACATAAAGACCTTGATATTCTGGCACCAGGAGGGCGCCAGAGTCTCCCTTAAATAGATGCAGGAGTGATCCCATTGGTGGTAGTGGATGGCCAGCGAGCAGCTGACCGATAAACAGAGTCCCGTTGCCTAGCAAAGGAGACCCACAGGCCACCTGTCCTAACCAATGAGCCCGGGGAGTGATAAACCCTATGCAACAAGTGAATTTGAATTTGCTAGAAAAGAGTCCATGAGGTGGCATCTTTAATGCTCTTTAGAATGTGGCACCAGTCCTCCTCTGACAATGCAATAATGCACCTACATCTAGTTCCCATTTAGCTTTAAGGGGCAGCAGGTGCATAGTAATAGTTGAGCTCAGTGTATACAGTGGAAATAACTCTGCACCCAGTCATAGTACTCAGTAGAGCCCTGATAGGAGAACCAGCGATTGGTGACGGGGAGCTACCAAATAGTGACTGGACAGCATGTCTGAGCTGCAAATATTGATAAAAGGCAGTGCGGTGAAGACCAAATTCCTGCTCGAGCTGAACAAATTTTTCAAACACCCCACACTCATATTGCTGGCCTATCGCAGATACACTAAACTAACACCAAATATTGCCTTGGTGTAATGTGTTCAACTCTGAAGCTTAGTATTGTGCAATAGTGGAGTGTCTAGGTCAAAGCCCTCCACACCCACAAGATTATGAGCCATAATCCATATCTTGAGATAATAGAGGCATCAGTTTTAGCCAACCTACCCACCAGAAGTGTCTGTAGCAGGGTAGTCAGGGGCCCTGCCAGCTCACCAAGAAAGCCCATCAAAGTACTATTTATAGAGGTACCCAACTATGCACTCAGGTGTAACAATTTTACTGCCATGTAGTAAAATTTTAGATTAGACAGAGCCAGTTCACACTCGGTTTTGGACTTGCAAATGGTACTTATTTTTATCCTGGCCTGTCTATCACACCAGATGAATGAGGAGATCAGTGT
Organism: Mixophyes fleayi; assembly: GCF_038048845.1. Taxonomy (NCBI): domain Eukaryota; kingdom Metazoa; phylum Chordata; class Amphibia; order Anura; family Limnodynastidae; genus Mixophyes; species Mixophyes fleayi. The sequence continues at coordinate 131,951,516 of NC_134404.1, read as the reverse complement.
GTTGATAAATTGAAATATGCGGTTAGGGATATATGTGGGTGAGTATTGTAGGGCACAGAGATACCTGGGTTGCACAATCATCTTAAAAAGATTGGTTCTCCCAGTTATAATAAAAGGGAGTCATCTACTGAGTGAAACCTGAGTTTGAAGTAGTCACTGATGAGGTCAATATTTAGTTTAATATAGTCGTTTCTGGTAGGAGTTATCCAGATACCCAGGTACTTGAAATGCAGCGTACATTCTAGAAAGTAGCAGTGGAGCAGGGAGGGCAGGAGAACACCATGAACTGGGAAAACCCTAGACTTATCCTAGTATCCTAATTTACTTTCCGGCCAGAAATATAATCAAAGTTGCAGATGGCATCTATGAAATTGGTTAAGGAAAGGTCAAAGACATATAGGGCTATTGTATCTGGGGCCCATCCAGCAGTTAGGCTACCTATGGCAGAAAGCACAAGTATCAAGTAGGTCAGTGGCTCGATAGCTAATGTGAACAAAGCAGGGGACAGTGGGCACTCTTGTCTGGTGCCCCTCCCCAGACCAAAAGATGCTGAATTGTAGCCATTCATCATCATCATCATCATCATTTATTTATATAGCGCCACTAATTATGCAGCGCTGTGCAGAGAACTCATTCACATCAGTCCCTGCCCCATCAGAGCTTACAATCTAAATTCCCTAATATAGACACACACTCACACACAGACATAGACAGACAGAGAGGGAGAGACTAGGGTCAATTTTTGATAGCAGCCAATTAACCTACCAGTATGTTTTTGGAGTGTGGGAGGAAACCGAAGCACACAGATAAGGCCATGGTCGGGAATCGAACTCATGACCCCAGTGCTGTGAGCCAGAAGTGCTAACCACTAGGCCACTGTACTGCCATTGACACAAACTTGCACCGCAGGGGTGAGGTACAGCAGCCTCAGTTGGTGAATGAAGGTAGGACCATAGCAAAACATCCAGAGCAACTCCCAAAGGTAGACCAACTCCACCGAATTGAAGGCTTTAGCAGAATAACACCACCGCAGTCCCCTACTCATCTTCATGGGCCATTTATAGATGCATAAACAAGCGGCACCGGTTGGTGGTGGACTTGCCAGGTATAAATTCCATCTGGTTTGGGTGGACAATCTGACTAATAATTGAGCTAATCCAGGCAGCAAGAATTTTTGCAAGGATTTTAACATTTGAACCCATCAGCGAGATAAGATTCAGGGTGGATTGGATTTTTCCAAACTTAGGCAGCTCAACAAGCAAGGCCTCCGACATTGAGGGTGACATAGTGCCCGTCTCTAACAGTCTCTGTAATTAGCCAAGAGTTAAAGGACAAATAAGTTCCTAAATTTCTTGTACAGTTTGACCAGAAAACCGGTGCCTTTCGGTTGGAAAAGGAGGCAATTGCTAGGTCCACTTCCTCGACCATAAGGGGGGCATCCAGAAATGCAGCTGTGTCGCTAATCAGCCTGTGGATTGTGATAGAATCTAAATACATGATACGTTGTGAATCCATAAAGGAAACCTTGGTGTCATACAGCGCCTGGTGATAGTTAAAAAATGTGTGGGCAATACCCTTTCCAGTAATATGCTTCTTGCTGGCGTCATCAGGGATAGCTGTAATCGCTCTACCCACCACTCCTCTCTCTTGGGCCAGGCAGGCCATGCAGCTACCACCCACATCCGCTTCATGTACCGAGTGTGCCTAGTAAATAAAAGCCATTGCTCGAACAGAAAATCTGACCACTCATGCTGCGCCCTGAGCTACCAAATCCAATCTTCTAGTGAGCAGGAGATAATATATATAGATTCTAAATTCCTGCAAACCTGTTCCATCCCCAGTTACCTGCGACGGTTAAAACGTTCGGTGTTTGACACCTTTTTAATGAGTGAGCCTTGGATAGTCAGGCACCGTTCCCGCATTGTTTCCATGGAGTGGGGATAGCTGCCTGGCAGTTCCAGCTGGCGCATCCTGCTGCTAGGCAACAGGGATGTAGCGTCCCCGGGCTAGCAACGCAACGCTATGTTCTATATTCAGTGGTCAGCAATTATTCTGACTGCCCCCTCATGCTCCAGCCTATCAGAGCCACACTTCCTTCATTTAAACTCTGCTCTGGCACCATTATTGTGACAAAGTTTCAGGTCTCCTGTATCCTGAATATTTCCTGAGATAAGACAGCATTAAGAAGCATTTTTCCTTGTCATTCAAACCCCTAACATTCCAGGTGAAAAAGTGAAGCCCCCCCACAGGGTTACTTACTGCCATAGCAACTCAAAGAAAAGTTGGAGACAGCAGTAGGACTGAAAATAGGACCCCCACAGCCTGCCCCGATCAACACTGGAAGTAAGGCACAATATTAACATAATGAGAACACAGAACACAGGTAACATGCAAAATATAGAGAAACATGCATTCCATGAATCCTGTACACGAGCACTGCTAATGTAACTATCGCCTAGAATTAAATGGAACCTGCACTGCTGTAGTTTCAGTCATCTTAGATGGGAAAATAGAACATACAGCTGCACGACTAGAAAATTAACAAAAACAAGAACAATAACAAATTCCCCTAACCCACGCGGCATACCCAGCTAGAATACACTTGGATCCCTTAGCTATAGAAATTTACACCAAAATCGTTCTAAGTACCAGAACAAATATGGAGGCAACTAAGCTATAACTAGCAGGAGCTCTCACAAATATGGGACATCATCATCGTTTTTTATATAGCTCCACTATTTCCGCATCGCTGAACCGAGAACTTGCTCACATCAGTCCTTGCCCCATTAGAGCTTACAGTCTAAATTCCCTATCATACATACACACACACAGACCGAGAGAGAATATGGTCAATTTAATAGCGGCCAATTAACCTACCAGTATCTTTTTGAGATGTGGGAGGAAACCGGAGCATCCGGAGGAAACCCAGGCAAACACAGGGAGAACAAACAAACCCCATACAGATAAGGTAATGGTCAGGAATTGAACTCATGACCACAGGGCTGTGAGGCAGAAATGCTAACCACTAAGCCACCACGCTGCTCCGAGCTAGGTTCTCACCTAGCTCTGCCACTACCGTTATGAAGTGTGTTTATACATTATTAACCAAAAGACCCAGACATCAATTAGTAAACTTTTAATACTAAGCATATGAGGAAGGCTGTCAAGGATCCAGAGCTCTTGCCGGCAGTCTTCTATCCCGCCAGTCAACAACATCTCTGGTGAAGTAAAGGACAGTGATATGCAGAAGATCATCTCTGAATGCACAGTACATTAAATTTGGATGTGGATGGGCTACAGCAGCAGAAGAAAAAAACAGATTCCACTGATGTCAGCTAACAAAAGGAAACTGAGGCTACAGTGGGTACAGTCTCACCAAAATTGGACAGTTAAAGACTGGAAAAACTTTGCCTGGTCTGTCAAATCTTGATTTTTGCAGCAACATGTAGATGGTAGGACAGAATTTGATGTAAACAACGTGAATCCATGGATCAGGGCCGTAATTAGACTTGTGCAAGAGGGGCGATCGCCAAGGGTGCAATGATGAAAGGAGGTGCAGTTTATGAATATTTTAGGTAAATTTGGTTAAAATTGAAGGCTAAGGGGGCGGCAGTTTTCCTTCTCGCCTCAGGCGCTAAAATTTTACATTTTGGCTCTGCCATGAATCAGGCCTTATGTCAGTGCAGGTTGGTGGGGGTGTAATGGTAGAAGGAATGTTTTCTTGGCATATATTAGACTCTGTAATGCCAATTGAGCATTGCTTAAATGATACAGCCTACCTGAGTATTGTTGCTGACCATATACATCCCTTTATGTCCACAGGATACACATTTTTTAATGGCTACTCCTAGCAGGACAAAGTGCCATGTCACAAAACATATATCATCTCAAGCTGGCTAAACAAACATAACAATTATCAACAATAAAAGAAGATAGAAATATAGCGCAGACTTAGATACAGGGCTGCCTGTGTGCGGATACTCCTATCCACAATGGAGTATACAAATACAATATATAAAACCACAAGCCCGCCACAAATGGCGCCTAGTACCAATCAAACATATAATCAGTCCTTTCGTATTAAATTGAATATATATAAAACATAAGCATTAGCACAGTCCAGTATCGTAAAAAACTTCTAGATGTAATATCTCCAAATGGGTAGACTTTTTATACTGTGTTCATCTAGTTCCATCCGAATTCACACGAGAAACCCCTTAGGGAAATGCACTTACCAGACGTAGGTAGTACAAGAGCATGTAGCACTTCTCGGTGATCGCTCTGTTGGTTTAATAATCAACTCAGCGTGGAATGCTCGAGGTGGCTCCTACGCCTGTAGCTCCGATCACTCCAATCATCAGGCAGGAAAGATACACAGGGGACGGTCACTCCCTCTGACTCCTCGCCGATCTACAACCCTGTGTACTTAGCAACAGTTTTTCTTGTACGGGTATCTTCAATACAATCCTCCAGTGATCGTTTTCTAGGATGTCCCGGGTATCTCGTAATAGAAATCCGCCAGGTGTATTAGTGGGCGGGGAAATATAAGAAAATGCTAATAGTGCATTAACTTTGACATAAAACAGTTTATTCAATAAAAAAGACATACATGCTTTTTAATATAATAAAATCAAGTCTCCTCATTCGATGTGCCCTTACCCGCATACGATGGAATATATGCAAAATTAGTTCAGTGTACATCAATGGTTTCCAGAGTCACAAGATATTTATCCAATAGAGCATCTTTGGGATGTAGAGAGCTGAGGGAATGTGCAGCCAACAAATCTGCAGTTATCATGTCAAAAGGAAAAACTAATAAATTGGCCACTTAGTGTGTGTATATATATATATATATATATATATATATATATATATATAATTTCAGGGAGGAGGGTTGGTCTGTACGTCGTAATTTCCAAATATATTATAGGTGATACACTGCTGTGACTGAAAGTATAATACGCAATCCAAAACGCAGACACAGGTGCACACTTTAAGCACTAAGAACAAATGTATACAAAATGAAGGAAATTATATGATTAAATTTTGCAGTAATATTAACTCTATAATATAACTCCTAGGGGTAAATGTATCAAGCTGGGAGTTTTCCGGCGGGTTTGAAAAGTGGAGCTGTTGCCTATAGCAACCAATCAGATTCTAGCTATCATTTTGTAGAATGTACTAAATAAATGATAACTAAAATCTGATTGGCTTTTCAAACCGGCCAGAAAACACTCAGCTTGATACATTTACCACCTAGAATAAACATGAGGTTCTTAGTGCGCATTTTGATCAAACGATGGATGCCATTCTACCATGTCAAGGTGACACCTGATTCAGATGGATACCTATACTAACAATTTATAATTTTATAACATAGGACTTACTTCATTTAGTGTCTCTAAATTATAAGTAGTAATGTTAGTAGGACTGGTATTGTTGCTTTTATTAATAGCACCTAGGCTTAGATGGGTGGGGCGCTGGGCCAAAAAAAAGGCAGTTGCCACCTTCAAAACAGTCAAAATTCAGGGAGGGTGCAGATTGACATTTATAAAACGTTAACATTGCTGTTCTGTCATTCTAAATGTTTTGCCTATCTATTTTATTAAAAGAGACCAAGAAATATTGTGCTATTTATTTTTCTGAGTTTGGTATAAGAAGCAGGGATATTAGGGAACTTTTTCCTTTATACTGGGACCACTATGGTAATAAATTGGCAGTGTGTTACAATTAGCAGTGCAATTTTAAAAGAATTCAGTTGCATATTTAAAATGATGCAATTAATGCTTACATTTAAAGCATAAATTGTGTCTAACTCTACATCTGGCTAGTTTCCATTACATGGGTCCCCCTGCTTTAGTAAAAATGAGTTCCAGATTGTTCAGCACAGGTCTGATTCCTGTTTGAGGGGTATACAAAACAGTATGCCCCCTCTCAAACGTTACTAGCCCTGTACTGAAAATCGTTGGGTCTCATTCTAGGCAGGATCAAAGGGTGCTTATCTTTATATACATTATCTAGATGAACTCCTGTTAATCTGTGTGACTAAGAATTTCCAGCGTATACTCCGTGGGGTAACAGAGAGCTTTGGTGTTTGGCGCTAAAGAGGACAGTAACAGGTTCTTAGGGTTGCCTGCTGACACACAGGGCCTGAATTTGAGTAAGTTTTCTTACATAAGTTTTCTAGACAAAACCATGTTGCAATGCATGGTTCCTTAATGAATCAGGCCCACAGCGACTGTGTTTGTGTCTTCTGAATGAGCACCTGTTAATTTGAGCACATAAAGAACTGTCAGTGTTTATTCCATCTTACATTGTTGAAGTTTGGCATCTAGAGCAATATGGATTTCTGTATGGATGGCCACACAATTTTTTTTCTAATTGGAGTTATTGTAGCACTGCTTGTAGTTCTAATACTTTCCCAGGACTTGCGCAAGGAAGAAACAAGCGGCATGTTTTTCTAATGGAGAGATGTATTACATGCTATTATTGAAGCCACTGTGTTTGTTTTTTCACTGAGACTGTGATTCTCCCAATTATCTGGGTAAGGAGTGAACAGCTGTGGTTATTTTTAAGGGTATGCACCGGCCACTTTTAGTGTTTTGGGTTTTGGGTTCTGATTAGCTTGAGGTTTTGGGTTCTGATTTGTTTTGCCAAAACACCTGACTAAAGGTTTTGGTTCTGATTTAGGGTTTTGGGTTCTGATTTATTTTTAAAAAAGCATAAAAAGCGCTAAAATCCAGTTTTTGGTTTTTTTTACACTCCTACACTATTATTAACCTCAATAACATTCAATAACAATCATTTCCACTAATTTCCAGTCTATTCTGAACACCTCACACCTCACAATATTGTTTTTAGTCCAAAACGTTGCACCGAGGTAGCTTTCTGGACTGCGTAGTGGAGTGGGCCCGGTACCCAATTTGGTACCGGGGCCACAATACCTCCTTCAACTGGTCTCAATTCCACTGCACATATGGCTGCTCCTACATCCTCTGCAGCATATAGAGGGTGGAGTTTGAGCGCGTCACTACCTCTTGTTTTCGACGATGACAGGTCATTTTCATAAAATTTTGATTTGGCAGTAACAGTCAACGTATTTTAATATATGATACGCATCTATCTGGACTGCGTAGTGGAGTGGCCCCAGTACCCAATTTGGTACCGGGGCCACAATACCTCCTCCAACTGGTCTGAATTCCACTGCACAGATGGCTGCTCCTCCATCCTCTGCAGCGTATAGAGGGTGGAGTTCTAGCGCGTCAATACCTCTTGTTTTCGATCATGACAATGCATTTTAATTATTTTTGGATTTGGCCCCAACACTGAATGTAGTTTAATATCTGATACGCATCTATCTGGACTGCGTAGTGGAGTGGCCCCGGTACCCATTTTGGTACCGGGGCCACAATACCTTCTCCAACTGGTCTGAATTCCACTGCACAGATGTCTGCTCCTACCTCCTCCAACTGGTCTGAATTCCACTGCACAGATGTCTGCTCCTACCTCCTCCAACTGGTCTGAATTCCACTGCACAGATGTCTGCTCCTACCTCCTCCAACTGGTCTGAATTCCACTGCACAGATGTCTGCTCCTACCTCCTCCAACTGGTCTGAATTCCACTGCACAGATGTCTGCTCCTACCTCCTCCAACTGGTCTGAATTCCACTGCACAGATGGCTGCTCCTACATCCTCCAACTGGTCTGAATTCCACTGCACAGATGTCTGCTCCTACCTCCTCCAACTGGTCTGAATTCCACTGCACAGATGTCTGCTCCTACCTCCTCCAACTGGTCTGAATTCCACTGCACAGATGTCTGCTCCTACCTCCTCCAACTGGTCTGAATTCCACTGCACAGATGTCTGCTCCTACCTCCTCCAACTGGTCTGAATTCCACTGCACAGATGGCTGCTCCTACATCCTCCAACTGGTCTGAATTCCACTGCACAGATGGCGGACACCGGATGCACGTCTAACACCAACATAGCTGTTAAGGCCGCAGTTATTTTTGGGTACAGCAGCAACAGTGAACGTAGTTTGACTTTTAAATAGCAGTACCTAGTATTTTTTGGTACAGCAGCAACAGTGAACGTAGTTTGACTTTTAAATAGCAGTACCTATTATTTTTTGGCACAGCAGCAACAGAGAACGTAGTTTGACTTTGAAATAGCAGTACCTAGTATTTTTTGGTACAGCAGCAACAGTGAACGTAGTTTGACTTTTAAATAGCAGTACCTAGTATTTTTTGGTACAGCAGCAACAGTGAACGTAGTGTGACTTTTAAATAGCAGTACCTATTATTTTTTGGTACAGCAGCAACAGAGAACGTAGTTTGACTTTTAAATAGCAGTACCTAGTATTTTTGGGTACAGCAGCAACAGTGAACGTAGTTTGACTGTGAAATAGCAGTACCTATTTTTTGGAACAGCAGCAACAGAGAACGTAGTTTGACTTTGAAATAGCAGTACCTATTTTTTGGTACAGCAGCAACAGTGAACGTAGTTTAACTTTGAAATAGCAGTACCTATTTTTTGGTACAGCAGCAACAGTGAACGTAGTTTATATAAACTATATAACGTATTTTTATATATTGCAGTACTAATATTTCATGACTGCAGGAACAGTGAACCTATTCATATATTGCAGTAGAAATTTTTAGAGACTTTTTTTATAATTTTTTTTTATTATTTTTGTATACGTTTGTTTTTTGTTTTTTTTTCTATTTTTGTATAAGTTTTTTATCATTTTTTTTTATTTTTTTATAACTTTTTAATAATTTTGAAATAACAATGCCCTTAGCAGAACAGAGCACAGGACACAGGCAGCACCACTGGACTCAGCAGGACAGAGCACAGGACAAAGCACCACTGGACTCAGCAGGACAGAGCACTGGACAAAGCACCACTAAACTGATCAGCAGGACAGAGCACAGGATCTCAAAGGAAACCACTGAAAAGCAGGACAGGAGCTCCCTAACTACAACCTCCCTCACGAGTGATCGCAGCCAGAATGCAGATGTCGGCCGCGGGCGGTGAATTTATGACATCCGAGTCTCGCGAGATCCGACGCGAGACTTGGATGTCATAGCCTCGTTTTGGATTTATTTCGCGGGCTGAAATACCCGAACAGTGCTCGGATCCCGTCGGATCCGCACTGTTCGGATGGGCTCGGATTAGTGAAATCCGAGCCCGCTCATCACTAGTATCAAACCATATAAAATGTAAAAGTGGAGGTGTTGACCATAGCAACCAACTAGATTCTAGTTTTCATATTCTAAAATCTACTAGATAAATAATATCTAATTGGTTTTCACTTACAACACCTTCACTTTCCTGTTTAGAAGGTTTGATACATCTACACCTAAAAGTAATAGTAATAGTAAATGTAAACCTGTCTGGAAAACACATGATGTCCTGAATGCCCATTTTGGACAAATTTTCAACTGTGACAAAGCGAATACATATAGATGCAGTGTCGGACTGGCACATGAAGGGCCCACCGGGGGGCCACTACATTGGGGTGGGGCCAACTGTAAGAGGGAGTGTGGTCAGCCCATGGAGGGCAAGGTATAGCACCATAGTGTGGTCCATAAAGAAAAAAGTGGATATTGCAAATCAGGCCAATTTTACATGTATCCAATAAAAAGACTAGAGATGAAATATGTATCAATCAATAAATAACCTTCATTTGTACTGATAAACATGTATGAATAAATAAAAAAATATAAATTAGAACTAGAAAATGAAACAGCAGCTTTTAGATTAAAGGCTATAAATTAACCATCACACAATTATAGACATCTTTTAATTTAGTTTAACACTGAGAAGGAATCATGCAAACATAAAATATATAAATCAAGTACCTTAACATTCAAACAACACACACAGTTTTAGTTTCAAATAATTTTAAATAAACATGTTTATAATCTGCTTATCACAGATGGTGCAAAATACCAGCATATATTACCTGATTAATTTTTTGGAGTGGTATTGCTGAAGTTTAAGAATGAAAACATTATCAACAATTTAGTTAAACACTGAGAACGTTTGACACAAAATAAAAATAACATTCCTCAATATTCAAACACAGTTATGAGTTTCAAATAACTTTAAATAGACATATTTATAATTTGTTTTTCACAGACAGTGCAAAATACCCACATATATTACTTTCTTCACTTTTTGGAGCGATATTGATGAAGTATTATAGGTAACAGCAATTAAGCTGTTACAGAAGCAATTTTTGAAGAAGAGAAGATGAATGAGCAAATGTATCAATTATGTCATCAATTATGAAATTTCCAACAATATCCCTTTCAATATTAAGAAGCAGAAATGATTCTAACAATTCTTGGCAAATCATTGATCTCAATCGATTTTTTTACTATTTTAAGGTTTGAAAAAACTCTTTCACAAGATACCTGAGTACAAGCTAATGTAAGAGGAGTTTTGTATACAGCAAACAGATTGGTATATGCAGTTGAGTGTAATTTGTGATCATATAGCAGCCGGTAGCAATAGGTTAGGCAGTTTTCACAGGCTTTATTTTTTATATGACTGGCCATTGTTTCTTCAACATTTGTTTCTTCTACACTAACACTTGTGGTCTGAGGAGAATATGGATTTTTAAGCACTGAATAATTCTGCACAAAATTTAGACATTCTGCTTTAAGCTGAACAATGTCTACCTCTGTGAAATCTGCAACAGTTCTCAGATCCTCTGTCTGTATTTCACACTGATGCTTTTTCATTTGGTTAAACTGCCTTAGGTCAAAGTAGGTTAAATTCTGAATGAGGCTTTCATTTTTTGATAACCTTTTATCAATACTCTCTACTGCTCAATCAAGTACAACATAGTTTGTCTGAATTTAAAAAAAGCTTTTAGAGAGTCTTCAATAGGCTCATCTTGAGATAACTAACTAGGCATCCGTTTTTTCTTGGTATCCTTTTTTCTGGTATACTTTTTTGGACTTCTGCAACTACAGAATGCTCTTCAAGAGAACTATCAACTTAATAAATGAATTTACTAATTCAATGACTTTTGAAAATGAAGGTCTAAGCTTCTGAAGCAGACCCTTGGCAATGTCAACCATTCGCCATGCCTGTAATATATCCAAGCCTCCAGTCTGTAGACAATCAGAAACTGGAGTTGGAATTTCAAAGATCTGCATAAACATAAATGGTACAAGTAGTGTTTCGTATCTTGTTCAGCCATGGAGTAAATACTTTGCCTCACTAATGATTTTTACTGTCAAACTGTGGAGAAACTGAAATTTACTCCAGACAATAAAGCAACGTGCTGTACAATTCATTGGATTGTTCAGAAGATGACACAAAAATTGTACTTAATGCCCTTGGTTTGCTCCAGCAGCGTGTGTCACCAATATTCATTAGCCGGAAAAGTTTCCCTGCCCTTCACGCTGTTTGGAAACATGTTCTGCCCACACAGATGATCTTTTGTAATACTCACTTTCTGCAGAACTGTCTGTATCTTGACCATGTGTCTTGCTGATGCCAAAACCACAAATGTTTTCTCCTAAGCCTTCCTGTTCACTTAACACAACGAACGGCCCTTCGTCTGTACTAGCTACTGATGCTGCAGTGTCCTTCTGTACTGTGTTCTTAGAAACATGTTGAAAGCTTAAGTCCTTCGGTTCTACAGTAACAATTAGAGATGGTCACTGACCCCCGTGTTTTGGTTTTGGATTCGGTTTTGGATCTGGATTACCGTCGTGTTTTGGTTTTGGTTTTGGTTTTGCAAAACCGCCATTGCGTGTTTTGGTTTTGGTTTTGGTTTTGTTTGGTTTTGTTTTGCAATTTGTTATAAAAATTACATTTATTGGTGCTAAAATAACATAATTTAGGTATTATTTTGTAGCTACATTATTATTAACCTCAGTAACACTAATTTCCAGTCATTTTTTATTCAATTTTGAACACCTCCTATGTCACAATATGATTTTCATACACTTGAAAAGAAAAATTGCTGCAGTTCTTGCCAGTGATAACAAAAAGGCCATTGTCATGCCTGGGCATAAGACCAAAAATCCACCTCTTAAGTGTGGAATTATTTTTACACGAATCCTGGCAAGAGTTGTCGATCCATTTGTAACATTTTGAAAGCCACACTCAGTAGAGGTAGGGACCTTAACCATCTGGGATCCTCATCCATGTTTCGTCATTTTTCAGCGAGTTATTGGCAAACTGTTGGGAAAATCAGAAACTTTGGTTAAAAAAAAATTAACAACAAGCATTCCAGCATAATCTACCTCCCTTCTCTCATCTACATCCCAGCACCTGCAATCTTCCCCCCCAACAATTGGCAAGTAAACAATCCTCTGCAAGAGGAAGCAAGAATGAAACCTGTCACCCAGTCGCAAAGCGGATCACAGACGCCCTGGGTACTATGCTAGCGTTAGATCTGTGTCCAATGTCCACTATTAATACAGTTGGTTTAAGACATTTAATTGAGGTGTTATGTCCCTGTTAGCAAATGTCATCACTATACCATTTTACTAGAAAAGCTTATTCTCTCCTGTACCGGAAAGTTCCTAAAAATGTCATTATTGGGTGACAAAATGGTATTCTACCCACTGTACACTTAACCACAGATATGTGTACAAGCGGAACTGGGCAAACAAAAGATTATATGACTGTGAAAGCCCACTGGGTTGGTCTTTCGCCTTCCCCAGCATGGACAGCAGCAGCATGTACCCAGGTGCATCACATTTTTGAGAAGTAGGCTACTCTGTGTATCAGCAGCTTCACTAAGAGGCATACAGCTGACAAACTGTTCCAAAAACTAAGGGATGTCATTGAAAGATGGCTAATCCTGCTTGGAGTCTCCTGAGGATATGTCATTTCTGATTACGACCCCAATATTGGTCCAGCATTACAGCGGGGCTGAATTCCATCACATTTCCTGTTTTGCACACACTATCAACTTGGTGTTACAGAACTTTTGAAAAATGACATGCAGGAGATGCTGTTTGTGTCCATAAACATTTAGGGTCAATTTGTGGTTTCTGCAACAGCATGTAGGAGAATACAGCAGCTGCAAGAAGACTAGCATTTGAGGGGAATATACTTTAGTCCAGCGAAGTAGTTACCTGTGAAGAAAGTGCAGACACAGTTAGCTTGAGTCAAGTGATTGCCTTAATAATAGATTTTGAAAAGGTGCTACATAAAATTATAGTGTGCAATAAAACAAAGTAAATGTGCTAACTATATTTTAATTGTAGATGAAATACTTAATTTTCTTTGCAAGGATCCCAGACTTATCAACATCTTGTTGGGACGTCTTCTCCTTCAGTTTCTCTGGCAACTGCTTGTAATAAAAGAAATTGCTTTCCCAAGACACCCAGTGATGATGCAGATGAGTCCGCTAAACATTTTGATATTTGCTGTGCTGTAAAAGAATTGCCCAAAAACCGTGACAGCTCTGCCCTAAAATCAACTAGTCATTCCCTTTGGAAGGCCATTATCAGCAATTACATCATACTACACAGACTTCTATGATATTGGGATATTGGGATGAATTAGTATTGTTGGAGGAAGATTATCACTAAACCCTGCCACCTCTCCAGTTTCGCAATGAGCTATGGTACAATAAAATGTAACTGCAGATTTAGACCAAGACTGTCAGCCCTATTATTTCTATTTCAGCAATTACAATTAGCAATGGAGCAATGGAGCTCTTCTCTTTGGGTGTTACCTATATAACGCAGCACAATTTGCCTGCAAATTCTACAGACAAGCCTGCTTGTCTTCCTCTCCATCAATGACTCTTAGCAATTGAGCACTCGTCTTTGGGTGTATATTACACCCAAACATTATTAGTGAAAATTATGAAAAATACAGTTTAATCCCTGATAGGCCCTCCACCATCCTTTGCATGTTAATAGTAGGATTGGTTGGAATTATGGTCAAGGTCACACATTTTTTTGACAAATCCTTCAAACCAGCCCAGATGTCAAACTGTTGTGGTCTGCCCCCTGCGTCATCCCTGCTTGTGTTTGGAAAGTGCATATTGGTGCCAGAACCTCACATGCCAGAACTGCTCCCACTGGTGCCACACTGCTGCAGGACTTACACAATCAACCGCATCCTCATCGTCGGATACCCAAATCTCCCCCACATCCTCTTCTAAAGACAAAGTGTCATCCTCACTTGGTGTATCACCGGCTACACTCGGGCTGTTCAGGCACACATCAGCAGAACTGCTGAAAGGGCCCTTTTTTATGGGTAGACTAACAGAATGGTCACGATTAGACATCCCACTGTTGGATGGACTCTCCACAGGGATTGTTGTCATTTGTGAATCAGAGCAAATATTCTCCTGTAATGCCTCACTGTTATCTTGCAGCTCGGCTTTGACGCGTAACAGTAGTTGTGCACCAATTGTAGGCTGGGTAACTTTTTGGGATCTGCCACTAATAGCCAAAGGTGAAGGCCTCATTCTCTCTTTGCCACTGCGTGTGTAGAATGGCATGCTTGCAATTTTTTTTTTATCGTCACTTAACTTTTGCTCAGTTACACTTCTTTTTCGCTTCAATACAGTAAAATTTTTTTGGGTTTTTGTTTTTTGCACTAATTTGAAAACACTCTGTTGTTTGACATCGCCTTGGCCAGATGACGTACTGGGAACACTAACATCAGGACTGGTGACAGAACCTGGTTGCTCATTTAGATCATATGTGGACTGCTTTGAATCCATTCTGAGCGCAAACCACTGGGGAGTGCTAAAAATTATTGAGTAGATACTGCTGACAGATATGACTTTTGACAGCCAGAAATATTAATGCACAATTAGGGAGGACACCCCAAAAACACTGAGGAGTGCTAAAAATTATTGAGTAGATACTGCTGACAGATATGACTTTTGACAGCCAGAAATATTAATGCACAATTAGGGAGGACACCCCAAAAACACTGAGGAGTGCTAAAAATTATTGAGTAGATACTGCTGACAGATATGACTTTTGACAGCCAGAAATATTAATGCACAATTAGGGAGGACACCCCAAAAACACTGAGGAGTGCTAAAAATTATTGAGTAGATACTGCTGACAGATATGACTTTTGACAGCCAGAAATATTAATGCACAATTAGGGAGGACACCCCAAAAACACTGAGGAGTGCTAAAAATTATTGAGTAGATACTGCTGACAGATATGACTTTTGACAGCCAGAAATATTAATGCACAATTAGGGAGGACACCCCAAAAACACTGAGGAGTGCTAAAAATTATTGAGTAGATACTGCTGACAGATATGACTTTTGACAGCCAGAAATATTAATGCACAATTAGGGAGGACACCCCAAAAACACTGAGGAGTGCTAAAAATTATTGAGTAGATACTGCTGACAGATATGACTTTTGACAGCCAGAAATATTAATGCACAATTAGGGAGGACACCCCAAAAACACTGAGGAGTGCTACAAATTATTGAGTAGATACTGCTGACAGATATGACTTTTGACAGCCAGAAATATTAATGCACAATTAGGGAGGACACCCCAAAAACACTGAGGAGTGCTACAAATTATTGAGTAGATACTGCTGACAGATATGACTTTTGACAGCCAGAAATATTAATGCACAATTAGGGAGGACACCCCAAAAACACTGAGGAGTGCTAAAAATTATTGAGTAGATACTGCTGACAGATATGACTTTTGACAGCCAGAAATATTAATGCACAATTAGGGAGGACACCCCAAAAACACTGAGGTGTGCTACAAATTATTTAGTAGATACTGCTGACAGATATGACTTTTGACAGCCAGAAATATTAATGCACAATTATGGGGGACACCCCAAAAGCGCTGGGGAGTGCCAAATATGAAGAAAAAATAATAAACCTCTATCCTCCTCTCTGCACTAGCGATTTTGGTTAGAGCAATTGCAAGAACAATATGGTATTCTCTGTCCCTGCTCTAATTAGCCTATGACTACACCCTGCTCTCTCCCTCTGTCAAATGGCGATGGATTGCTGTGGAGGCGTGTATTTATAAAGTTGAAGTATCGCGAGAACCGAGTCCCGAGATCCGACGACGTCACAATGACGTTCGGCCTCGATTTGGATTCGGAATGGGCGGGAGAGTACCGAGCTGCTCAGCTCGGTACTCGGATACCCAAAGTTCGGGTGGGTTCGGTTCTCGGAGAACCGGACCCGCCCATCTCTAGTAACAATCTTAGAGGTCCATAGCTTTTGTTGTCCTGGCGCATTTCCTGCTTCTCTTAGACTCTTCTGTGATGCCTGTAATCTCTTTACTGAGCCACTTTTATATTGCTTCTTTTTAGGCACTTCCACCTGACTTCGAACTTCTTTTCCAAGACATTGTATAGTGCCTAGCAATAACACAAACAATATTTTTGACATCAGTGATGACCACTGAAGATTGTTTGATCACCTGTCTGAAGATAGTTCCAACTCTGTTTCCCTCATAGATGCATTACAATTTCTTATATCTCTTCCTTATCATGCTGTCCTATAATCTCTTTATTATAAACAACCTCATATATAATGATGTCCACATGGTAAGATAGCAGGATTACCAAGATCTGAATATAATTTTACCATCCTATAATATCAACCATATAAATGCACTCCTACTTTGCTGTAATCATGCCATCCTTTAATATCAACCATATACATGCCATCCTACTTTATTATAATCATGCCATCCTTAAATATCAAACATATACATGCCATACCAGCTGTTTTAATCATGTCAAACCTATTACACATTTTCTGATTGTCTTGCTAAAAATTAAATCTTCAGAAACAGTAAAAATATTAGTATAGAGAAATGCTTTCCTACCTGTAAATAATAAGTATCTGTATTTCCGATTGATCCTGCATTCATAATCTGGGTGCTACTGAATTCAGGCCTGGTCTGGTTTTTCACATCATTTTCCACTTTGCAAATGGGACCCAATGTGTTTTTTGTATTGCAATATATAAGAACATTTTATCGCAAATGCTTTCGCAAATAAATTCCGCAAACATATGCAAAATTCAACCCTACACAGTTCTCCTGCTGCTATGCAGAAGCAGGAATAAACTAACTCTGCTGAGTTCTGAACCTGCACACTGAAGTCTTGCTGTAGACATTGCAGCTCTGTCTGGTGTCAGAAATGAACAATAAATCTTCTTTGCCAGGAGACAGTGTTTACTATTATTTTAGGGGAATGAGCAATAAATGTAAATCATTTTGTTGTGGAATTGCTGTATGACCTTCATTTTTTTTTTTTTTAATTTATGTTGTATTTTTATTATTAGGATTTTGGAGTAAAGCCATTTGTGCAGCCTAATCGATTATTTTAATGAACAATTTACTTGTCTCATTTGAGCTCTGTATTTATGGGTTACATGCTTATAAAACGCCACTTTTTGCACTCTTTGACAACAGCCATTTTGACTTGCATAGAAGCTGGCCTAGAGTTCAATTGATTTTTTTTTCTCTTCTAACTGACAAAACTTCAGTACTTTGAATACTTTTTTATGTTTGCTCTTACTTTTTTTACTGCACAAACAAATTTTATATTAGTTGACAAAATAACAAATAAAATTGCACTGCCATGACAGCACACTATAACCATTCCCCAGAATGTGGTAACTGGTTACCAATAATATAAAAGCCCTGAACTTAAAACTGTGTGACACCCCAAGTAAAATATATACATAATTAAATAACCCAGGGTTTGATTAATGGTTCAGGCAGCCCTAGGCTAATACACTAGTAGTGCTTATTCTCAAGTGCCCGCCCAAAGATGACTCATTGTCTCTGACTCTTCAGCCTTTACCATGGCAATACATCAAGATTAAAACATTCTACATTTTTCTGTCATGTTTTCTTTTTACTTAGGAGAACATATATTCCATTACATTTTAAAGTGAATTTTAGTTTATACCTCTCTGTCACAATTTTAACTCTAGGCTTAAGTCTAGTCAACCTATTGGATAATCAGGCCCTGCAAGAAACCCATACCCCTAATAATAATACATATAGTATTTAGGAGTAGGACGTTCATATTTTTTACATTTGTGCTCTGGCTTATGGCAGAACACCCCCACCCAATACTAGTGTATATAATGTTTACTAGTAGGGCATTTTTGTGTTTATTTGATGGCTTATGTGAGAACCCCCTTCCCCTTATTACAATATATATAGTGTTATTCTAGTAGGGCTTTTCTATGATTAGTATTTGTGCACTGGCTGTGTTAGCTTTATTATTGTGCCCGAACCCCCTCAATTAACAGTATATATCATTTTTTGGTTGATGGCAGTGCTCTTTAAATTGTGACAGGTCCCCAATTAACAATTTATTGTGTATGACATATGCCAGGCAGGCAAGCTTATGATACTAAAATATCCCAGTAGGCTGTGCCCTATCCAGTCCTCTCTTCATGCCTCATGCCTCATCTCGCATCCCTCATGCCTCAACTCACATCCCTCATTCCACATGCCTCATGCCTCATCGCACATGCCCTTATTGCCTCATCTCTCATGCCCTTATTGGCTCATCTCAAATGCCCTTATTGCCCCTCATCTCTCATGCCCTGATTGCCCCTCATCTCTCATGCCCTGATTGCCGCTCATCTCTCATGCCCTGATTGCCGCTCATCTCTCATGCCCTTATTGTCGCTCATCTCTCATGCCCTTTTTGCCCCTCATCTCTCATGCCCTTATTGTCCCTCATCTCTCAAGCCCTTATTGCCCCTCATCTCACATGCCCTTATTGCCCCTCATCTCTCATGCCCTTATTGTCCCTCATCTCTCATGCCCTTATTGCCCCTCATCTCTCATGCCCTTATTGCCCCTCATCTCGCATGCCACATTTGCTTCTCTTTCCCCCTCTCCCCCCTAATGACAAGCTGCTCGCTGCTCCAGGGCCGCACGCTTTTCTAACCTTATCAGCAATGGCTCCTGCTCCTGCGTTCCTCATGTAGCTCTTCTGGGCAGCAGGACGTCTCCAACGTGGGCAGTTCTTCTTCCCAGACAAGTCATGTGACATGACTCATCTGGAAATACCCCGACTCCCCTGCAGGCCCGTCCGACGCTGAAAGGGCATGACCAGATATTCGTAATGGCCGTCTCTGGTGTTAAAAGCAGTTTTTTACTTATCTCCTTTTCTAATTCTGATTAAATTGTATGCACCCCTCACATCTAACTTGGTAAAGATTTGAGCCCTTTTTATCTGGTCAAACAGCTCAGTTATCAGAGGAATTGAATAACAACTTTTCTGAGTGATGGCTCTAAGGTCCTTATAGTCGATGCAAGGGCGTAATGAGCCGTCCTTTTTTTAGAAAAAAGAAACCGGCACCGGCCAAATGAACCCCGTTGAAGGTTTTCTTTGACATAATCTGCCATGGTCTCTGTCTCAGGAACAGATAGAGGATAGACACGGCCCCTGGGTGGCAACTTGTCAGGAAGGAGATCAATGGGGCAGTCCCAGTTACGATGCAGAGGTAAGACTTCAGACTTCTGTTTATCAAAAACATCAGCAAGCGAGGAGTATTGGGAAGCAGGAGCTGCTTTGGTAGATTCCTTAATAGAAGCAACAGAATGTAAGGGCTTTACATGTACCAAGCACTTGGAGTGACAGGATGGAGCCAAAGACAGAACTTGAGCGGATGGTCAATCAATATGAGGTGAATACATACAGAGCCAAGGTAAACCAAGAATAACCATACTGGAGGTGTGCGACAACACATAGAAAGATATTTTTTTGAAATGCAGAGCCCCGACTTGAGAGGCAAAATTCTCCCATTAGGAATCGAACTCCCATCAATGGCTGTGCGCACTAGTGGGGTAGGTAGTAAAGTGGTAGGGAGTGACAAGGATTCCACTAGATCGAAAGAAATAAAGTGCTCGGCTGCCCCAGATTCCAGAAGAGCAGTCAGTTGTTTAGATTCCCTGTGACAATAAAGGGTAATGGTAATTAAACAAGCAGACTGTCCCCGCACTGACCATACGTTCCGGGGACGGACGCCTATTTTCTCGGCTTACTCACATCCTGTTGCCTAGCAATGGGACGAACTTTCGTCCCATTGCTAGGCAACTGGACGCTTCTTTTCCTCTGTTTATCGGCGGTCAGGTACATTTGACCGCTGAAATCTCCTTTACCCTATCAGGGGCCACCATTAGGTATATCTGACACTCCATCAGTCTGGTGCCAGAGTATTGGTTTCACCAGCTCCAGCATCCTGTTACCTTCTTCCTCCTGTTAACAAAATGATATCAGGACATTTGGCGCTAAATAGTTCTCACGGAAAACAAGTCCAAATCACATTAATGCAGAATAATATGCACTTGATAAAAGTTTTATCTCCTTGATAAAGACCGCTAGACGGTTGAAATGCGTTGGAGCAGTAAGACTGATCCTTGAGAGTGTGTGGAGAGCCTTACTAGATATCAGTTCGGGACATAAAAGTGGAGAGAGTCATCCCGGGACTTTTACATCTGACCCTTAAAATATATGCACTGAAAACTTGAGCTCTGGTAGGAGTATTTACGCACTACTGATGATTTTATGTGTAATTTTTAATAAATGCTTGGAATTTGAAACTTTATCACGCTAGATCCTGTTTATTTTCTTTTTAAATATGAATATATGTGATATTGACGTCGGAGAGGAAAAAAAGAGTACACCCTTCACTTTAAAAGTCTAAACAGCTGGAGGAGATCCTTATAACACTCTACAGGCTCATATTATCCAGCGATCTGGTAGAAGTCCATCTTATATTAATATCATAAAGGTGATGGGAAGGTGCACCAAATGTTGAAGTAACCCATCTGTACTATGGAATAATTACAGGATGAAGAGTATTATATGAACTGATTTCACATTAATTGTATTTTCATGATTTCATTATCAAGTGCATTTCAATATCAAGTGCATATTATTCTGCATGAATGTGATTTGGACTTGTTTTCCGTGAGAACTATTTAGCGCCAAATGTCCTGATATCATTTTGTTATCTTAGATTCTGAGGTGTATACCCCTATTTCAAGATTTTGGCTGCATTTAGGACCATAGAGCGCTGTATTAGTGATTTTTACTCATTAAGCATTACCTTGGTATACTTCTTCCTCCTGTTGTTTGTACCTTGGTGTTACATCTGCCTGTGTTTTGTATGTGGCAGCAGTGCCTTTGGTCCATCAGAGGTTCTGCTCCTGAGCTTGCACCATGCCTGAAGGGGTTAACCTCCTTGCCAATTAGAACTGCACTTGGCTCTCAGTTTCTTATACCTGCCTTTACCTGTACTCAGTGCAGTTCATCTGTTTATTCCTGGCTGCTGCTGCCCTGTTCCTGTGTTTGCTCCATTGCTTGATCTTCTGTTGTGACCCTTGGCTTGATTCCTGGACCCTGCTCGTTTGCCTATTATCCTGACCTTTGGCTTGATTTCTGAACCTCGCTTATTCACTTGTGACCTTGATCTCTGCCTGGCTATTTGGATTTTGTTAATCTGATCTCTGCTTGATCCCTGGACTCTGTCTGCTTCCCTGGACCGCCTTGTGCCTTCTGTACTGGGGTAAACTTATAATACCTGTTCCTGCCATTTTACTATACAGTCTTTTTTGGAACCTGTTCTTATCCGTAGATTTGAGTTATCTTGGTTTATGTATTTACCTGAATTAAGACACTTTGCTTTATACTTCTGTTGCTGCTTTGTGAATACACTAGGAATCATAATACTTGGTTCCTGACTTTTGGCTTTGTTCCTGACTATTCTCTGTCCTGGAATTTGGCTCTGTTGTTACCTGGAATCTGACCCTCGGCTTGCTTCTGACCTCCCCTCTGGATCGCTTTTCTGTACTGCACTATCGTTTGGCTTTTGACCCGGACCGTACGACCATTCCTGTCTCTCCCGCTGCCCTGATTACTATCTGGGAAAGCCGCGACCTGCGAACCTCACGCAGCCAAGCCCATACCTCCTTGCAGGGGTCCCTGGTGAATACCGGGTGTGCATTAGACTCAGCGCCTCCCTGATTAGTTGCGCCAATATCAGGCAATGGCATCCTCTAAAAGGTCATTATCGTGACACAGACTTGAACCTCCCCAATCTTATTTCTCGATCACAGATTAGGGTTTGGCATTTTCCTGCCGTTTAGAGCATGATACCAAGCGATGCCCGGGTTCAGCACAACGGAGGCAAAGTCCACTAGAAATTCTCTTCCTTTTCTCTTCAGCAGAGAGCCTAGGGGGCGCTAACTGCATAGGCTCCTCTATGGCAGTAGAGGGTAGACTCTGAAACCCTTTCTCAACATCGGATGTCAACTCGGTGGCACAATGAGATCAGAGCGTCTTGAGTAGTAGGCAGTTCCTGCGAAGCTAAACATCTCTAATTCAGTCAGCCAGCCCTTGCCAGAATGTTGCCACAAGGGTGTCATTATTCCATTGCACTTCAGAGGAAAGCGTACGGAACTGGATAACTTATTGAGTAAGGGTATGGGAACCCAGTCGGAGTCTTAGTTGACTTGAAGCAGCCAGGGCCTGATTAACCATAGGGCTAACTGGGCTACAGCCCAGGGGCCTATGGCATCCAGGGGGCCCTTGAAAGTGCTCAGCAGCAGTATTGATCGGTCGGGGGCGGGTACTTTCACTGCGGTCCTTCTCTGGCGCGCTGTAATCTCTTTACTGAGGAGATCTCGTGAGTCTCACTCTCACGAGATCTCCTCAGTAAAGAGCGTACAGGGCGACGGAGAAGGAGGTAAGTGTCGGGGGGAAGGGGGGCGGGCAGCTCGGTTCATGAGGGGGGTCCTCATGGGGGAATGGAGTCCCCCTTAGCCCAGGGGCCTCCATTCCCTTAATCCGGCCCTGGAAGCAGCTGAGGAAACACGCCCTGGCTCATCTAAATTTTTTTGGAAGGTTGCAGTAAACGCAGCTCAATCCTGCAATAAAAAATCTTTCCTCTCCCACAGAGGGGGTGCCCATGTCAGAACTTGTCCAGAGAGGAGCTATATGATATAAGCCACTTACGTGCAATCAGTGGGAAAAGTGAGTAGCTCAAACTGAATTAAACATTGGTTTAAAAACCCTCAACAAAGTTTAGGGTCACCATCAAACTTTTGAGGAGTAGATAAACATAGATATGAGGATTATTCAGTCTGACTGGGCTCTTGACTGGGCTCGGAAACCAGTGGTGCCTGAGCAACCAGTAAGGCCGTTTGCAGAGAATCTAGCCTAGAGACAAAGGCCTGTAGTCATTGAAGAAGTTTCATAGCATTCTGATGTTCACTGTGACCGACCAGGTGTTGCAACATGTCTTTAGCAGATGGTTCCCGATCTGGGTCTATTCCTAGTTTGGCCAGATCTTACTGTCATGGAACCTGAGTTTTAAATAGGCCTCGAAGCCACTCTCTAGATAGACTTACCCCCAGAGAGGTGCATGGACTGCAGAGAACTGATGCACTGAGATACTTGGAAAGCTAATAGCTTGAGGACGGGACTGATGAAAAGGCACAAGGTTCTTGCAATAATACCACAAGTCTTGATCATGGAAGAGGTAACACAGGATACTGATGTGCAGACAGGAGCCAGAGAGAACAGCTTCATAACAGGTAAGAAGATCTGAAGATCTGGTAACTTAGTAGAGAGTAGGTGCTTTAAATATACAGAGCTGACAGGCAATTAGCCAATCAAGAGAATGCAGGAAGTTTTGAAAAGACCATGTGTGCGCATGCTCAGTTCAGACGAGCAACTGAATGCAGGGAGTGAGAACCAAGGGAAACAGGTAAGAACAGTGACCAAAATGCAGGTTAGCTTGTGGAATGTGTGACAGGTAATTTGGCATACCTAGAAATCACTGCAAACTCAGCTTGTCTTTTGGATGGACATTTGCTAGATGGCCCGTGTGTTTGTTGGATTCAGTTTGACAACCTCTGACAGGTGGCCGACATATAAGACCTCAGTAACTTTGAAACGACAATTGTCAGGGTTTAACCGCAGGTTGACTTCACAAATCTTGTGAAGGACTTTGCGGAGGTGCATGTCATGTTCCTCTATGGTGCAACCCCACACGAGGATGTCATCAATGATGATTTAACAAGGGTATCCCTCAAAGAGCTGCTCCATGCTGCGTTGGAACACTTCCCTACCAGTACAAATGCCATAGGGAATTCGGAGGAAGGCATGCCTGCCCAGATGTGTCATAAATGTAATGTGCAAGCATGACTCCTTGCCCAATATGATCTGCCAGAACCCACACTTGGCATCCAGAGTGGTGAATATCTTTGCATTTGGCATGTCGGCTATGACTTGCTCCACGCTCCTGAGGGGGTGATGTGGTCTCATCAGAGCTTTATTCAGATGCACAGGTTCAATGCAGATGCGTACTGAACCATCCTATTTAACTGCAGCAACTATAGCTAATACCCGCTGGAGCAATGACGCCTAATGCTGTCATACAAAATATTTCAGCTATCACCTTATATTTCATGGCCAAAGGCACCCTTCTGGGAGCACACACTGTAGGAGGAACACTCTCATCAAGACGCATTTGATATGTGACAGGGAGTTCTCCAATGATCTCAGCTTTGGGCTTGGACCTGTACCAGTGAGCAAAGTGATTTTGTTTACCACAGGCATTGCAGTGTTTATTGAAAGCAGGACATTTGTGACATTCATAGGAATGGCGACCGCCACCAGTGTGCTTGTTGCTGCTTGTGTTGCCGGAGGTCATATATATCAGACTCTTTTTTCAACTTATTTGCACTTTTGCAGCACTGCTCATGTAATATGCATATGTGTATAGCAGTGTCCAGTGTTAGTGTCTTCTCTCGCAGGAGATGCATACAAGTGACATTATCATAAGTCCCACACATAGGGCCTGATTCATTAAGGATCTTAAATGAAGAAGTATCTTATTTCAGTCTCCTGGACAAAACCATGTTACAATGCAAGGGATGCAAACTAGTTTTCTGTTTTGCACATAAGTTAAATACTGACTGTAGCACACAAATACTTGATAGCTTATTTGTACACTGAAATTTAAAGTTGATATTTGTGTGCTACATGAAAAAACAGTCAGTATACCTCTTCATTTAAGATCCTTAATGAATCAGGCCCATAATTCTGTCTCTAAAAAGTTTATTTGACAAGTCACCATATTCAAATTTCTTTGCTAATAGTTTCAATTTAGCAGCACTAGATGCTTTCAGAGGGGCTCTGCAAAGCAGTGTTAAATGCATGACTGTCCATTATGACATTTTTCACTGGTAAGCATATCTCATCACATTTTTCTGTTAGTGTGTCTGGATCCTCTTAATCATCCCCTTCTGAATAGACAAATGCGTCAGCTTTATCTACAGTGTCAGCACCAGCTAAATTAATCAGGGTGTATCCCTGTACCTTTTTTTTTTTTTTTTTTTTAAAGTTTTATTTTTGAGAAGGTCAATAATGAGCATCAGTCCAAGACAAAATCTGTTACAATCAGGTTATGCATGTTCAGGGACTAATACAATCATTGTATATTATAATAAAAAGAGTTTTGATATTGACCAAGTTTTAACTATAAGAATAGAAGCAAGAAGAGACAGAAAAGAAAGGATAGTCAGAGAAAAGTGGGCAAGATAGATTAGGAGACGGTGTGGCAGGCCGCCAAAAGAAGAAAAGAAAAAGAAAGCAAGAGGTAGAAGAGAAGTGTGTGGGGGGAAGGCAGGGGGGCGGGGGATGGTAGCAGGTTGAGGGGGGATATCAAGTGGAATGTTTTAGAGGAGTCATAGAGCAAAAGGAATTTGGATTTGAAAAAATGACATCCACGGCTCCCAGACTTTGTTGAATGATTTAGAGGTATTGCGCAGTATGCATGTCATAAACTCCATTTTGTATGAGTGCCAAACTCTATTAATAATTGTCTGCATAGTAGGCGCGGAGGGTTGTTTCCAATTAGTGGCACTTTGACACAGTGCTGCAGAAACTATGTGGCGGAACATTTTTGTTTGATGTTTAGTTGCGGATGGAATCCCAAGTGGGAGAAGGAAAAACTTGGGAGAAATTGGGATGTCAATCTGTAGAATCTGAGACGCAAAGTTCCGTAGTTCCAACCAGAATGGGGCAAGCTTGGGGCATTGCCACCAGATATGGAGGAAGGACCCTTCCGACGAACATCCTCTCCAACATGAGCTAGATGAGTCCGGAAAGATTTTTTGTAATCTGGTCGGGACCAAGTACCATCGATAAAGAAGCTTATAGGCATTTTCTTTCAGCTTCACACAGATTGAACTAGAGGCCGTGTTGGCTTTTATTTCATCCCAATCTTCCCCATCCAAGGGACCCCCCAGATCCTCTTCCCAGGCTCGCTCATGGGAATCTTGGGTGTCTGAGTCAGGGACTCTCAGCTCTCCATATAGCCGAGATATAAGGCCATTGGTAGAAGATCGCCGGAGAAAAAGTGACTCGAATGAGGTCAACGGCCTGATTCTTAAAGATGATTTAGTGGTGGAATGAAAATTTCTTAGTTGCAGGTATTGAAAAAAAAAGTGTTGGGAATATTGAATTTGGTTTTTATGTCTTCGAATGAGGGAAATGAAGCGTCTGTAGTGATATTATTAAGATAGTAAACATCGTTCCTTTTCCAAAATTCAAAGGACGAAACTATACGACCCGGTGGAAAATCTGGGTTATCAAAAAGAGGAACAATTGGACTAGTAGCCGGGGCGAGATTAAACTTTGAGTTTGCTCGGTCCCAGAGAGAGAGCGAATGCGATACAATTGGGTGATTAAGAGCGGACGGAGGACGTTTAGTGCGAGGGAGCCACAGGAGAGAGGAGGCGGAGGAAATACCTAAGCTTTCGGTTTCGATCGAGACCCAAACTCTGGAGGAGCCCGGGGAGTTCCATAAAATACATTGGGCAAGTTGCGCTGCCAAGAAATAGTTTTTAAAATTGGGGACTCCCAAACCGCCCTCCTGTCGACCTTTGTAGGACAAGGAGCCGAACTCTTGGACGTTTTCTACCCCATATGAATTGTGAAGTATAATGTTGCAAAAATTTAAAAACATAAGGGGGGATGCGTATGGGAAGGGTTTGAAAAAGATATAATAACCTGGGCAAAATGTTCATTTTGACTGAGTTGATTCGCCCTATCCAGGAAATTAGGTTTTTACTCCAGGTTTCTAAATCAGATTTAATTTGGGATAGTAGTTTAGGATAGTTAGCTTGGAAAAGCTGACTATATTGTTTAGTTATGTAGATGCCTAAATATTTTATCTTTTTTTGGTGCCATTTGAAGGGGAATTGTTGAGTGAGAGAAGATTTCATACTTTCTGTGAGATAGAAATCCAGAGTTTCTGTTTTTTGTGGATTGATTTTGTATCCCGAGATGTAACTGTAGGTTTTGATGTCTGCGAGAAGGGGGGGAAGAGAAACAACGGGATCCGAGAGAGTCAAAAGAACATCGTCAGCATATAATGATATTTTATGTTCGGATTTCCCTGTTTTAACTCCGTGTATCGCCCTGTTAGATCGGATTTTTGCTGCTAATGGTTCAATTAACAGGGCAAAGATTAAAGGGGAAAGTGGGCATCCCTGCCGCGTCCCATTAGAAATTGAAAATGGGGAAGAGGCGACTCCTTTGGCCACTACCGTTGCTCTGGGAGACTGATACAAAGCTAATAGGCCGTCTAAAAACTTACCAGAGAAACCCATCGACCCCAAAACCCTAGACATAAAGGTCCAAGAGATGCGATCAAACACTTTTTTGGTATCAAGTGCCATGATTAGTGATGGTGATTTACCAGAATGAATAGAATGTATGAGGTCAATAGCCCGTCTGGTGTTGTCTATAGCTTGGCGGCCTGGTATAAATCCGACCTGATCTGGGTGGATCAGGGAGGGGAGAAGGGTGTTCAAGCGGTTAGCTAAAATTTTGGCATAGATCTTGAGGTCCACGTTTAATAAGGATATAGGCCTATAACTGGGACAGGAGGTAGGATCTTTATCTGGTTTTGGTATAACAACGATAGTGGCCAAGGTCGTCGCCTCATTAAAAGGTGAACCCATTAAGATGTTGTTAAAGAAATCTGTCATATGTGGGGCAAGGTCTATGGCAAATCTCTTATAATATTGTGCCGTGAATCCATCGGGGCCGATGATGTCTTCATCATTTTTATTGCTGAAATTGTTTCTATCTGGGTGATATCCGCGTTCAAAAAAGCGATATCAGTGTCTGAGAGATGTGGTAGTGAGAGAGATGACAGAAAAGATGTAATTTCTGTATCAAGAGATTCGACAGAGGCTGAGGTCTCGGGGAGATTGTATAAAGCTTTGTAATAATCGTGGAATTCTTGAGCGATTTGCACCGGGTCATACATAGGCTGCGAGTTAGGAGATTTTTTGAGTTTTGCAATCTGTCCTCGAGATTTTTTCTGCCGCAGTTTGTTAGCGAGCATAGAGTCAGCTTTGTCAGTCTTTTCGTAATATTGCTGATTTAATTTTTTGAGAGTATTCGCTGCTCTACGAGAAAGAATTGCATTTAACTGACCTCTTACTGCAGAAATTTGTGTGAGTAATGTAGTGGATGGGTGAAGTTTATGTTGATCAAGAAGGGAGGTTAGTTTGGTCTCAAGGGAGAGAATTTCTTGAGATGCTAATTTTCTAGCTGCCGACGTTTTACTTATCAATCTACCTCGAATGGTAGCCTTATGGGCTTCCCATATAATGCCTGGGGCTATTTCCTCTGAGGTATTTAATTCAAAATATTCTTTGATTGCGTCCTTAATTTCTTGATGATTGGGCCAACAGGATGGAGTCATCAAGACGCCAACGACGAGAACGTGGAGCTAATTTTATTAAATCAAGAGCGATATGTACTCCGGCGTGGTCTGTCCAGGTAAGCGGGGAGATTCCTGCGTCTAATATTGTTTGGGTGAGGGGATGAGAGACAAATATCATGTCTATGCGGGAGTAACTACCGTGTGGGGCAGAGTAATGTGTAAAGTCTTTTGCATCAGCGTTTTTCAGGCGCCAGGTGTCATGTAGCGCTAAATTGCGTATACATGTTAATAAGGACTGGGAGTCTTTTGAGGGAGTGGGAGGAGATTTTTGGCTGGAAGAATCAGAGGACCTGTCCAGTGTTGGGTGTAAAATGGTGTTCAAATCTCCAGCGAGGATTATATGACCCTGTGCAAGGCCCCCAATGCAATTAAACACATCTGTGAAAAAGGAGCTTTGGCCCTGATTTGGTGCATAAAGAGAGATAAGTGTGACTTGCTCAGAACGGAGTGTTCCTATTAGAATCAAGTAACGTCCCTCTGGATCAGAATATGATTTGGTTAGGAGGAAGGGGACTCTGTTGTGTATTAGAATAGCTACTCCACGTTTCTTGCAATCAGCAGAGGCAAAAAACGTTTGAGTATAAAGCTTACTTTGGAGACGAGTATGCTGTCCTGTGAGATGGGTCTCCTGAAGGAAAACTATATCGGCTCCGTCTCTCCTGCAGGCTCCCAAGACCCCCGCACGCTTAGTAGGGGAGTTCAGGCCGTTGACATTAATCGAGAGCACCTTGAGCGCCATGGGTGTTGTAGATGGTGTGAATCCTACGTAATATCAGCAAGAATTTTTTTAGAACATAAACAAATTGGGAACAGAAATAAGCATCAGTCCACTTGGTGATTTGAGAGAGGGAAGGGGAGCAAGGAAAGAAGCCACAGGTAAGAGAAAAAAGAGAGGAGAGATGAGAAGAAAGAGGCCTAAATAGGCCATAACCCTCAGAGAGGAGAGCCCCTGATAGGGCTATCATAGAAATAACACAATGAAAAAAATACATTGCAATACTAGTAAGGGTGCTTGTGGGGGGTGGTAAATTTAGTGAGGTATTAGTTGGCCATATGAGGGGCCGTGAAAGACTGTCCAGCTCAGTTGGCTGGTGTAGCTAGAACATTATTGTAGTGAGTAATTGACCAGAGGGGAGGGGCGGTAAAAAATTTAAATTGGAGAGCGAAAATTTAGGAAAATAAAGGAAGGATGAAAAGGGAGAGAAACAAACAAAAAACAACACAACAACACAATCTATGATGTAGCGTCAAATCTGTAACAATGACAACGACATTACTAACTGATGGTCAGGGTATCAACAATACTGTTATGCCCCTGAATTCTAAGTCCCATAAGGGGAAATGATCTATAAGCTATAGATAACTTGGTGCAAAAGAAAAGAAAGAAAACAACAGTGTTCGTGTAACATAGGAGGACACATGGTAATCAGTGTGTGAGAACCTGAGTCCCAAGTGAAGGAGAATGGATCCTCTTAGAGGCCTTCAAAAGTTCACGGTCAGTCTGGAGCCGCGGGAGATCTTGCAGGCCGTTGTTCCACCGTTGTCCAGTCAGGAGGAGGTGCTGAATCAGATCTTGAGGGATTACTACGTGTTGCAGAAGGGGTGGGATCTGGAAGAATCTTGAGTTTAGCAAGGATTTCTTGCCCTTGAGATAAGGATTTGGCATATAGGATAGAGTTCCCTGCAAACACTTGTAGCTGGAATGGAAATCCCCATCTATATCTGAAGTTGTGTTGACGGAGTATTCGAGTCACAGGCTGTAAATCTCTGCGTTTTTGGATAGTGGATGGAGCCAGATCTTGAAATATCTGAAGTTTCATATCTTGAAAGTTGATCGTATCTTTGGACCTAACTGCGTTAAGTATTTTTTCTTTCGTTTGGTAATAATGAAGACGTACAATGATGTCTCGCGGCCTTTGATCAGCAGTTGGTTTAGCTCTGAGAGCTCGATGTGCACGATCCAACAGAATGTCGCTGTCTAGAAGATCTGGAAGCAAATGTTTGAAGAGGCTGGAGAGGAAGTCAGGTATGGAAGAGGTAACAACCGACTCTGACACGTGACGGATCCTCAAATTATTTCGCCGAGATCTATTCTCTTGGTCTTCTTGTTTCTCTTTCACTGAGTCCACCTCAGAGCGAAGCAGCGCTAGTTCTCTCTCAAAGGACGTTTGAGCTCGACACATATCATCCGTCTTTGATTCAAGACTGTCCGTTCTAGTGCCGAGAGCTGCAATTTCTGATTTGAATTCAACAATTGCTTTCTTAAGTTCCTGCTGGAAAGTAAGTTTAATGTCATGCGCTAGATTAGTTATAGCTGCCTGAACTGTGGGATCTATGCCCTTGTCCAGCTGAGAGGTGGGACTCGAAGAGCGAGATTGATCAGATGGCGGTGAGGAGGTTGACACCTTCTTAGAAGCGGGTGTGAATATAGGAGCTGTATTTCCTCCAGCGTGCTTCCTGTTTTTAGATGTCGTTATGAATGCGAGTTCTTTTCAAGATTTTAAACTCTGCTGTTTTTCTTTTATGTATATCCTGTTCCTCTCAGATCTCACATGAGGAGAAAAATAAATGAAAAAAAAAATAAATTTTTTAAAATAAAGTTGGAGGGGGTAGAAAAAGAAGAAGGGACTCTGGTCATGTATGTAGAGATGGTTGAAGCATTCCGGTTAAATCATCTTGACCCCTCAGGCTCACGGGCACATTGAGAATTTACATCGAATTTCTCGCTACTGGGTTATAAAAGTGTTGCTCAGAACATCACTAAGTTATAGGTGCTGATAATGTAGCAGGAAATATAATATACAGAAGATGTGATTTCTGTAAGTAACCACTGGGTGGCAGCAGAGTACCACACTGAGTTTGTGATCGATCTGATCTGTTCAATTGAATTGCTGACCTGAGCAGAAGTGGAGGTGAGCCACTTGGGAAAAGAAAACAAAGGGGTGTACTCACTGTTCACTGAAGGGTTCAGGTGAACAAAGATGATCCAGTCAAGCAGGATCTATCAATTTCTGCCCAGGAGGAGATCCCAGCACAGCAGATGCAGAGAGTCACAGGGAGGAGATAGGAGGACAGCGCTGGGCTGTTCTGCTGAACACAGAACACCGAAAAACTCACTGCAGGTAAGTTGCTTCATCCAGGGTCATGGGAGCAGGCTCTCCAGGGCCAATTTGCGGGGGCAGTCACCCTAAGCCGCGGTTGATAGTGATGGGCTTCAGTTCAAGCAGTATCTCTGCTGGCAGCGTCGGGTCTGACCGAGTGGCTGCAGCTGGCTGAGTGTTATGTTAAGCTGTTGTCTCCGCTCCAGTCTCCGCTGTGGTGGGTCAGTTTTTTCATATGAGGCTGGGAAGCCCAGAATGTCTCAGGGCAGACAGCCAGGGGTATTCGCTCCGTCCCTGCTAGGTTGGCGGGAAGACAGGCCACAGCTCAGTCGCGGTGTTTAGATCTGCCCAGCGAGGTCAGAGGGCTGAAGTGACCCGTGTAGGGTTTATATTTTCTTATTTTCCACGATTTTGTGGTCAGGCTTGAGTGTTTATGCCTCAAAAACTGTATTTTGAGGCAACGCTGTGTCGGAGCTAGTGTGGTGCACGTCCTGCAGCTATGGCGTCCAGACCACGCCCCCCCCTGTACCTTTTTTATTTGCCTCAGAGTCCAGCAGTAAACACAACATTCCTTCTTGAATTTGAGCCATGCATCCGCGATGGCGTTGTCTAAAACAAGTGGACTGTAAAATCACAGCCAACCTTCTGACACCATGTAAAACTGTTAAAATTTGAAATCAAGAAGAAAAGGTTGGAGAACTGTGAGAACATGTCTTTACTGAGTGGTATATACTGAGAACTTAAGACGGCTGCCAGGTATTCCCTGTCAGCCAGCGTTTCCAGAATAGCAAGTGGAAGGCAGTGATGTCACTTCTGCCAACCACACTAGCATCCATCTACACCAACCATCATCATCAATGAGTGTATTTTTCTACCTATCCTCCAGCACCCATAACAAATACGGCTCCTGAGAGTAACATATGTCTCTCTCTGTAGGGCTTACTATCACAGGTGTTGAGCACATAAAACACATGCAATGAGGAAGGGACCACTCTATGGCATTGTGTCAGGGAGGCCTACTGGATGTTCAGGCTTCACACTCTAGAGGATGGCCTCATAGATACAATAGAATTTAAAGGGGTTTACTTAATTTTAGTACACTTTCACATATTTTTTTTAATCTCTGCTGGTTTCTTTCTCCTGTGCCCCAGAAGTTTCCTTCATGATTTAGTAAAAAAAAAATCACAAAGCATGGGACCCGTGGTACCTCCATTATAAAAGTAACTTCCCAGGAACATCATAACCTTTGCTTTCAGATCCACAAACTTCAATTTTGCCTCCTTTAACTATTTCACCCTATAATTTCACAAGACTCTCTTTTTGCAGAGATACCAGGACTACTGATTACCCCTCCGCCCCTCGATCTCTTCATCCCCTCTTTACCCTTTCCCCACATAAGTGCTCTCCCATCAGGTTGTCTTTACCCGGCATTAGTGACGCTCTTTCCCTCCACTCTTGTTTTCACCTTAAGTCTTTTTATCTGTATTCTATACTGACAGCAATGTCCAATGATATTTTAAAAGTAGGCTGGTTCTATCAGCAGAAAATTCAACACTAAAAAAATATGTGGTCCCCACATGACATGAACCTTGGATTTTATTTCAGGGAATTTAATTTGTATTTTCAATACTTATTTTGGATTCGTTTTCTACATTTATAGAAAAATGCAGATCCCTGCAAACACAAATATTAGTAGAACACAAATTGTACTTACAGGTAGTATTGCTTTGTAACCATGTTCCCTTGCAATAATGGTAATTTGGGGTAACTCTGAATTAAACTATCAGAGTAATGGAAAAGGGAAATAATACATAATAATAACAATAATTATGACAAAAAATGGAAAACACAGAGTTTGCAGGTATAGAAAGAAAAGAGAGAGAAAGAAAATTGAGGAGCAATGATACTACTAGGCTGTATTGGTTTATTAGTTAATGATATGAAACCCCATTGAGTATTATGGGAAATAAATAATTGTGGAACTTATTAACTTAGCGCACAAAACAAAATAGTCATGACTACAACCAGGAACATTGTCAGGCACATTTATCTTCAGGGACAAGCATTAATATCCTAAGCTCTTAACAAAATCTATTTACACTTGGGAGTTCAAACTTACAGTGGTTACTCGTGTGGCATGGCAGTATATTCAGAATGTATGCAAAGCTCATGCAACCCTGAGCTCAGAAGCAAGAACAACTTTACATAACAGAAATCACAGATACACTGTAGTATAACTAACAAGCTAAAACAAGATAGGTATAGGAAACAAGTAATCTAAATGACTGTTTGCATCAGTTGAATGTATTTGTATTAACACAAAATACAATGTTGCAAATGTGAACTAATCCTATAAATTGTTATAATCTAAATCACTTAAAGGCATACATGTGTTCACCAGTGCAGGGTTCTCGTTCTGTTTTTAACCATCTCCCATTCCCCCTATACTGCTTAGACGGGATGTTAGCCCAAATACTTCAAGCTGTGGAAAAATATCACATTGAGTAAATCAGCCAGTGAGCTGTGAGACTGGTTTTCTCTCTCTCTCTCTGTCTCTCTCTCTCTCTCAATGTGTATTGTATAGTATTGTACCTGTAGACACTGCAGATTACACAGTAGTACAAATACAAGATTCTCGCTACTTGGTAGATACACTTTTGTTCAACATCTCTTTTTTCTGTTTTCTAACATTAAAAAAGAAACATAAGTTGGTTTGAAAATCCTGTATTTATACTTTAGTGATAAAGCCTTATATTAAAGTTATCTTTAACATTCTGTTTTTAATACAATGCATAAACAGAATTAGTAAGATATAAATTAAATGAAAATGATATTTAACAATACTATGGTTCTGATATCACAGTTCACATTATCACACAGAAATACTTTCTTGTATTACAAATTGTGACTCAACAGGTTTTGTGTGTTCTGTTAAACAAAGGGTGGAAGTCACTACTAATGAGCACTGATAATTGGCTTTAGTTTGGTAATGGTGGGTCGTATTTCTTATGATAATCAAAGTGCTGCTTCATTGTAGTAAGTGAAATTCAGATGAGATAATATTCTATATACTAGATGAAAATGCTCTGTTGATTAAATACTATTGAACATTATTAGAATGTGTGCTTCTGAAACCATGCAGTATGTTTATTTCATGCATGCCTGGAATAATATGGCTGGTGTGACTGCCTTATTGGTCACAGATGGATATGTCCAATTACATAATAATTAAAAAGTTACATAATCGCTAAGATTAAAGGGGCATAGAGTTCAACCATGCACATTCAAAAAACAAACAAACACACGGTCCAGAGGAAGGTAAATAAAACCCCCAATAGAGAATAATCCACTTTGTCCATGGGGATTCCTTCCTAACATCATACTGGCAATCAGACAACTTCATCAACTAACATGTGAATTTATTAATTCCAATAGCCCAATGTTTGTATTGTTAAGAAGATGCCCAACACTTTCTTCAATTTTCCTACACAGTCTTCCAATGAGAGTAATCGGGGAAGAGCATTCCACAGTTACACTGCTCTTATTCTTAAAAAAAACAAAACTTTGAAGGTGGAGGTTGAATCTAATTTTTTCTTCCACAGGGCAAGATTTTGTCATCTGCATAGGACTTCACACTGAACAGTTTATCAAGCAATTAACTGCATGGACCATGAACATATTTGTACACAGTGATCATATAAAGTTAAATTGAAACTTTTTGCTGTCCCCTTTGTAAGTTTACTTGGTGTTCTTTTAGGAATATGAAAGTGATACATGTATGCTGGCCCTGAGGCTACTTTGTCAAGCAGGTTTACAAATGATATCTACATAACATTTATAGATAGGATTTTGTATAAAAAGAGGGAGATGAGCTGGGTGATACAGAGTTATAAAATGTAAATTAGATGACTACAGGTGAAAAGGTATGAAAGGTAATGAAGCCTGACTTGTGGTGATTGCAAGGAAATGGAACTGAAAACGTCAAAATTTTTTGCCACAATGCAGATAAATAAATGTTGATGGTGATGTATTAGATGGTTCTTGGACAATGGGGCAAGTGTTTGGCTCAGTCTCAAGCACAGTATACCGTTTTATGTCATATATGGGCAGCCCTGTCTGTCACCATTGTTTCTGAAGTATCCTGGACTCAGCGTGGACTGTCATGATGAGG
Organism: Mixophyes fleayi; assembly: GCF_038048845.1. NCBI lineage: Eukaryota > Metazoa > Chordata > Amphibia > Anura > Limnodynastidae > Mixophyes > Mixophyes fleayi. The sequence goes on along the minus strand of NC_134404.1, from coordinate 131,915,453 downwards.
CCTACCTGCTCACTCGCAATTCACAGAGGTCAGGAGTCTCCATCTATGACCAGGTCTATGACCAGGTTTCTCTTGAGAGACCCACAGCAGCAAGAAGTCCCAGAGCTCACCCAAAGAGTCTCCAAATCTGATCACAGGCAAAACATCTTCCACATTCTGTGCTGGTTCCAGCAACTGCTCTCTATTGAATGCAGAGCCTCTTTACCTGGGGCTGTCTCCTACTGCATACTCTTCTCTGTTCACCAAGTCTCACCCCTTAACAGTCTCTCCCTCTTCAGGGATTTCCAGTATTCCCTGGTGCACCTTGGTTTCCCCTCCTCCTGCTGCTCTGGCAGTGCCATCTTGCCTGATCCCTGCTGCTGCTCTGACACCCTATATTTTTTTAAGCAGAAATTGTAAGGACCAGACCCAAAGTCTGCCATCTCTGAACTGGTACAAAATTCAAATCTCATTTTTGAACTACTCTGCAAAAATAGCTGCACTCTGCTGCACTCTCACTATGCTCTAAATCCTCCTTCGGCTTGTGCAAACGTCTGCTACTTTGCAAAACACCAGTATCTTGTTCTATAAACTTGTGTGCTTTAGTGGAAATCTAGACATATTTACAGAAGTCAAGTTGCATGACTGCAACAAAGCTGATATAGTGCTGTGCCTCAGGCTGTTTTGCAATTACCTCCATTGTCTGAAAGTCTCCTTTAACTATCAACCATTACCTGCAAGTAAATAGTTGCCAAATTATTCTGTAGAATTATTGATCAAGCAAACACTTTTGAACAAAACATCTTCAAGACCTAGTATAACTCATATATTACACCTCAATAAACCTGTATTTCTTTTCTAATTAGTAATAGTTGGTATTATTATTATTATTATTATTATCCCTACAAATGTAAAAAGCAGGAATATTATGTTTTAGTGGGCAGAATAACATATCCCCATTGTAATGCTGATAATTTATACAGAGATCAAATGTTTATTATAGTTAATATGAATGGTATATTTATTTCTCAGAGAAGCAGTGAACAGTCCCCACTGTTCACTGATTATCTGCTGTTGAGGTACAAATGACAAATGTAAGTAATGAAATTACCTCTTGTACTTTCACTTCGGTGTGAGCACCTTCTGCTGAAACTGACTCATCAGTTATTAGAAGAATGTGCTGAAGATAACAGGAATTCACCACCCATGACTGTTTTCTTTCTGCTAGACAAGAAGATCTACTTTATATAGAGACTAATGAGCAGGGAGATTTGACATCATGGACAAATACCTGAGATTTCAAAGTGATTTGACTAAAGTGTTTTCATATTTATTTTACTGCCTCGCCCTGAGTAACAGAATGATGAGAGTCCTGCTTGTGAGACCCTCAACAGTTCTCATGACACAGATAAATAATATATAACTGGGAGTGCTCCCCTATTGTATGTGGCTGCCTCTAATGTGTATTGGGATGTTCACCATACCCCACTTTGTACAGAACTAAAAAAGAGAGGGCTAACACATCAATAGGCCCTACACAATGAGTCTTAAAACTTCTATAACAATATACGATAAACACTTCAGTCCTTTTCAAATAGTCCAATGACTTAAGTGAGTTCACAAAACTTCTTTCCACATCAGTAGATAGTATTCTTCAGATGAAATTCCCTGTAATATATGGGATATAATAATACCCGCACCTAACATACATAGTGTAGTATGCTTTAAACATGCAGTAGGATATTTATTCACTTATCTAGAATATCAAGGAACCATATACCTTATTGTGCTAATGAGTAAGCTAAAATTAATAGCCAGTCACCTTCAAAACAGTGTCTTATACGCTAAATCAAATTACTATCCCCACTTGTGAGTTCTTCTGGGGTATAATGCGCTTACTGTAAATAAAGTAGTTATCTCGCATATCAATTTAAGGGTTCTCCATATCCATAACATGTATCTAACAGGATCCGGTCATTTTCACATTCAGATAGTATATGCAGAATAAAAAGGGTATTATTACCTCACAAACAATTTTATTTAATAAACATCTAAAAACGATCAAATAAAAAGTCAGCAGATATGATGTCTCCAAATATAGATCTATACAGACTAGCCGCCTAGCAGAATTTGCATTTATCAAAAGTCCCATGGAAAAGTTAGTTGCACTAGTGAAGGTTAAGGACTGCAGATTCTTTATGTTTTCGTATTTGTATTAATCCTTCAGATAACCTGAAGTTTCTATATATATTTCTTTTATCAGGTAAAGGTGCAGCCAGCCAGCCACGATCAATGTCTATTGGCAGAGAGAGAAAAATAAGAATACTGGAGCCTCATTGGTGCACTAAACAGGCCCACATATACTATTTTAATTTATTGTGTGCTCTAAACCTAAGCTAATTGCATTAAAACCTAACTTTTATTATTTTGGTCAATAAAATAACAATAACAAACAGCGAAAAATAAATGTGATGTGTAAAATAAAACAGTATATGAAAACTGATGAATTCGACTTTCGATTTTTTTATTTAAGCGTCATATGATAATGTGAATGATTTATAGTATCGGTTCAGTTTAGGCAGAGAAAGCATGTTATCACCCTCTTCGTAAAGAATATATTATCTGGATAGATAATGGAAAGACTGAGTTGTTTAAATTGACATGCTGAATAATCTGTCTATTATATTATTGCAAATTCCATATTAATTTCCCAAGATTGGATTACTGTTAAATTCTATTCATGAATCCAGCTACTTGGAAAGCCGGCAAAATAATTCTGCTAATCAATCTAGTACTATAAATTAAACCACTGGTATTATTTTATTGCAGTTCTTCCAGCTGATGCTAAAACAATAAAGCAAAGTTTGACTAGAGAAAGCCTATACAGCAAAATGCGTGTCAGCGCTTGCTGTCTGCTGAATTATCCATAATAATAATTTAACTTTAGATGGCTATGCTGTCAAACTCCAAGTTAGATATTTGACAGGCAGTGAGGTATTCACCCCTGCCACCATCATTATAGTCAGAAACCGGCTAATCAGCCAGCAATATTGCGTTAGCATCAGCTGGTCATATAATGCTTAAATAAAGAGGTCGAAAGTCGCATTTAGCAGTTCAACATCACCATCATCATCAACATTTATTTATATAGCGCCAGAAAATTCCGTAGCACTTTACAATTGGGAACAAACATTAATAAAACTATACCGGGTAATACATACAGACAGAGAGGTAAGAGAACCCTGCTCGCAAGCTTACAATCTATGGCAGTTTTAATACATTGTTTTATTTCACTCATCACATTTATATTTCGCTGTTTTTAATTTTATTTTATTGACCAAAATAATAAAAGTTATGTTTTAATTCAATTAGCTTTGGTTTAGAGCACGTAATAAATTAAAATTCTATATGTGGGACTGTGTAGTGCACAAATGAGGTTCCAGCATTCTTCTTTTTCTCTTTCTGTCAATAGGCATCAAAAGTCCTCAGTAAGTTATTTTATGATGGGCTCCCAATGAGACTGTGGAGCAAAGCAGGAGAAGGTAGTACAAAGATATACAGGAGATTGAATCCGACGCATTTTGACCCTACCTGGGTCCTTTTCAAGGCATATGCAATTACATAATTTAGATAGAGGTGGGATGAGCACAGGAGACAGGGAGCTACCAATTTGTTGGGGGACAGAATCAAAAGGACTGGAGGTAGAGTAGGAAGATAAGAAGAGAGTAGATACTTCACCTTTATTTGTGGGATCAAATGAAGAGAGGCTGTCAGAAGGTGCTGGGAAGGAATTAAGCTGATTGCTATTAGAGGAAGAGGATACCTTTTCAAATATGATCTTATCAATCTTGCCCTTGAAGTAGAGAATCAAGAATCTGGGCACTGATAGAAGTTGGAGGGTGCATTGCAAAGGGCACATTTAAAGGACTTTGGAAGAGAGGGGAGACAGGTAATATGTTTGAGATGTGCTGGATTATGGTAGTGTTCAGAAATATGTGTATGGGAGAAGTGAAGGGGACCTGGATTACATGATATCACCAGCTATCAGAAGCAGAGAGAGAGAAAAATCAGAAAGATGATTGTAAGATGTGTGACCTTTTACTTTCTGACAACAAGATGAGGCTGGTCTAGTTAGTGAATGTAAATAGGAAAAAAGTTCCTGAGTGTCAAATAGAGGTGGTTAGAGTAATGAATGAGCAATTTGAACAAAGGTATGTGTTGCAGAAAGGGTGAAGGATGTTAGATTTCTAAAGATAATTCCTTGAAAGGAGTGTATGAAAAGCAATTCTTAAACATTTAGATTCCTGCTTCATAAGTCCCATTATCAAGGACTTTGCTGTTGGTCTGGTGTTTTTGCAGGTAGACATAGTCTGGCTAATTCCTTGGCTTTCCTTGACATGGCCAAAACTAACATCCTTCAATAAACCTTCACTTTTATGGTACAAATAATAAAAAACATCAGAGGATTGCAAGATATGGAGCAGAAGAAGTCTATTAGTACAAATGAATTGATGAACACTAAGAAGACGGACCCTAGAAAATTGAAACTGAGTGATCTCTATTATTAATAGCGAAAGATAATTAACAGAAAATATAATGGATCTTTCAGATAAACATCGTTGGGAGTGTTTATCAATGATATCCAAAAACTGTGTTGCTATAATATGAGTAAACATGAGTTGAGCTTCAATTTAATTGCAAAATGTTGTTAGCAACTGGGAGGGTGGTTAAAATCTCTACAATCTTATAAAACAGTTTGACACAGAACCAATGTAGTTGTTTATTAACTGGGCCTCAGTCCTTAAAATGATTAGTGATACTGATTTGAAACCAGGACAAAACTGGAATTCCATAACAATCAACCATATCTTATTGTCAAGTTTATAATATTACCATTATTGTTTTCTTACTTTTTGCTTCACTGCCTCAGGCTGGGTTTACCAGAATTGCTACTTACAACATGCAAGGGTTGAAAAACAGGTTTCTGTAAATATAGTAGATTCAGTTGACCAATAAAGAGGAAGTGGGAGGTCTAGTCCTAACACACAGGACATTATTTTGTATTGATCTGGAGTGCATGCAGTAGGATTTTGCTTCTTTCAGTTGCTGTCATTTATCTAGAGAAAAAATATTACTGAATATTTCACTTCAAATCAAGAACATTCAACATATCTCCACCAATGCGGTAAGTAGCCGTTTGTAATAGTGCAGATTACAAACTTACTACTGTACAATTATATGATGAAGGAATAAGAGCAACATTTTCAAGACAAACACAGATAATATAAAAGAGAAAAAACATTTTGAGGGCATTGTCTGGGAGAATTTCACCCCAGATTGCATCAGTTTCTGTGTATGTGAACAATAAACAATTACATCTACAGCCTTTCCTGTTAAAGATGTGTTACTGTAAACAAATCCCAGAGAAGGTGCTGGAGGAACACGGAAACAGCTATTGGGCACAATTGATTTGTTTGATATACACTATCATGAACTTAGCTCCATTCAACTCCAGTTGAGTATATCATTATTATGCTGCTGATTTGTTAGTCTTCATGCTGCTATGCTACAATGGAGCACTTTGACTTGGACTTTTATATAACAAAAGAAAAAGTATGTTATATATGGAGTGCTGGTCTCCAGGTTTTACTTGGATAAACACGTATGCAATTTTATTAGAACTGGCACCCTCCATCATTATTACAAAGGTTTTGTGCAGTTGTTTTGTGAACATATATATATATATATATATATATATATATATATATATCATCATCGGCAGCTATTTATATTGCGCCACTAATTCTGCAGCGCTATACAGAGAACTCGTTTACATCAGTCCCTGCTAAATTGCAGCTTACCGTCTAAATTCCCTAACATATGTACACACAGACGGAGAAAGTTAATTTAATTGCAGCCAATTAACCTACCAGTATGTTTTTGGAGTGTGGGAGGAAACAGGAGCACCTGGAGGAAACCCACGCAGCATCTATCTATCTATCTATCTATCTATCTATCTATCTATCTATCTATCATGTAAATTGTACATATACTATGTGTATTAGTAATGTCTGCTGATTAACAAATAAATGGTAACAACATAACAGTGCATATACCCATGTTTTATAACATCATTATTTTTATACATTACAGGATGGTGCTTAGTAAAGAATTCAATCAAATCTAGGAGGTTGGAGAGTAAAAGGTGATACCTTACACAGATCCGCCCATAAACTTCAGTGAACCAGGAACATGACAGTATTGCCCCACACAGTGATTACAAGCCAAATGACTTATATCTGCCCTGGAAACCCTGGAAACTAATCATACTCACCAACATGATTCAGGAGCAGAGTGTGCTAGATTATCATTTAGTGAATGTCAATTGCAGTAGGTAAGTGAAGTATACATCAGCCTCTTGTTTGATTAAATAACTAAATACCTGCTGTTATGATGTGCTATCTCTCAGAGTTGACAATGGTCACAAAAGAACATAAGATTAAATTTAAATCTTAGCAAACAGAAAGGGCACATTTTTTGTTACATAGATTTGACTGTCTGGTAGGGGTTTAACAATGAATATAAGTATATATTTCTTTCAACTAAGTATGAGTATATATTTCCTTTACGTGTGTATTCAGGAAATAGAAATGTATTTAAATGTTTTACAATGAGTAGTGAATTGCAAGTGCAGCCATGGATATTAAGAATAAGTATTTCTTTTAAGTATTTCTTTTTTGTAAAAGAGTACTTTTAATTCTTGAATTTCTGACAAAGAATCATCAATGTGTTGTACTGTGTTAGATATTGATTGAAGTGGGAAATAGTGGAATTTAAGAGACACCCTTTATTGGTTAACTGAACAGGTTTCATTTTTGAGTCTACTTTTCTTAGTATCTTTGTCAGGGTATATTACCAGATCTGAAAAGTCCATTATTTACACACACATACGTGACAGGCAATCAAATTGCAATAAGTTTGACACACAAAGACACTGCCATGACCAAAATGTCTTTAACTGACAATTGTATTGTAAAATAACCAGTCATTTCCAGCTCAATACGTTTACAGATCTGTTGAATGGTAGCTGTACACCCATATCTGTGCAACAGTTTCACATGTTAGCAATATGATTGTATTGTACAGGTGTATCTATAAATATGGTTAAATGTTACTTATATGGACACATGGACTTCGCCCACCTATCATTTGTTATAGCCTTGAGTATGGGTGATACCACTTGGCATGAAGGATGAGCTTCTATGCTGTAGATCTCTAGTATTCCTACAGCCCCCCACCCTCTAGTCCTCCTCATCCTACTTCACCCACCTCATTCATGATGTTCTTGAACAGTAGGGCTCTAGGGAAGGGGAGGGGGGTTTAGTCAAGAAGAGGATAATAAGGACTCACTATTATGGAATGGGAAGCAAATGTTTGGGCATGGGGAAGGAGAGTCGGTCAGCAGAGTCCGCTCACTTGTGGAGATATTTATAGAGATATATTGACTATTCTTGATTGGTTGCTCTTGATAACCGAATGACAAGTGGGCTGGATCCATCTTTATTTTTAAATGTGTCTTTTAAATCTCTCTGTGCCATATGTAATAATGTGTGGATATATGCGAATATAGTGAAACCAATCAAATATTCCTGATTCATCAGCCTGCCTTAACGCCCAAAAGTAATCCTAATAATTGACCTGACCTAGTGTATAGGCATGATCTGAGGAGGAGCTGCACACACATGATATAAATCATTACAGTGAAGCATGTGGCATCACGCTTTTCCCTCCTCCGTGCATAACTAAATGTGCATCTATGTATGTTAGTATTAAGTGTCAATAGCCCAAATAGATGACATTTTCATGTACTCATGAAATACGGTAACAATCTAATGATATGATAAAGTGAATGCTAATGTAAAACAGGGACGTGTACAGACAGGCCAGGTTTTAAGGCAACCACAACTATTCTCAGTGATGGGATCATGTTGAGTTGTACACAAATTACACTTTCGGCATATAATACAAAAGTGCACAAAGCACTAATTCCGAAAGTAGCCCTTTATGCTGAGAATTAAAAAAGCATATTATACTCTGAATACACAATTTGCATACAACTCAACATGTCCTCCTGAATCTGTTAATTCCTGAAATACTGAAATTACACTGTCTAGGTTTGTCTTGCTTATCTAAGCACCATTACAGGAGAAAATTACTGCATACCTTTACACAAAAACTGTCCTATTATGTTTGGTCTTTCTATGGCACATCTTTCATATATGAGGCTTGCCTGCTTTATTCTAAATAACTCACTGAATGTCTAAATTGTTGTATGATATGGCTGGAGTCAGTTTTCTTCATATTATCACATGTATTACTAACTAGATTTATTACTTGCATGACTTGTGGTAACTTGTGGTATGAAATTGGTCTATGATGTTTTTCTAATCTATTTTATCAGCAATCATTATGCTTGTTATGGCCTGATGCTTTTCTGCACTAAGTCCCTACAGGTGCAGTTCTGAGTTTTACCCACTAGTGGCCACTATGTGGATTCTGTGTCTTCACTCAGCTGCTCAGTGTTATCTTGATCACCAGACCATAAAGACTGAACCGTGGCAATCATTCCCTGCTGGTTCATTGTATGTGTTACAGCTCTGGATATCTGTTTGTGTTTCAGCTCTGGAACTCTGTATGTGTTACAGCTCTGGATATCTGTTTGTGTTTCAGCTCTGGAACTCTGTATGTGTTTCAGCTCTGGAACCCTGTATGTGTTACAGCTCTGGATATCTATTTGTGTTACAGCTCTGGAACTCTGTCTATGTTACAGCCCTGGATTTTGCTATTTATAATTACCTGGACTTCACTCTGCATCTCTGGAGCCTGGCAAGTTTAAAAGACTTTTGTTTTGATTATCATTCCTGGACATTTTGTTTCATACCTTGCCTGGCCCTTCAGCCACTGAGATCCTCCCCTGCCTGTATTCACAATAAATGTTTACGTTTACTATCATTACTGTTGCTGTGCAATTATATTGTGGAATCCACCTGAGAGCCGTGACAGAATGAACCAGCCCAATCTCATGGATCTCGCTGGGGCCACACCTGTGTCAGCTTTTTTGGACTCATTTATGCTACAGGCATTACAAATGGACATAATCCTGCTACGCTCCCAGTTGGCAAAATTTTCTACCTTGCTTATGGACCCACTCAGGAGGCTGTCAGACTCTGTCTCTCCTAATGCAGAAGCAGGTGAATTGTCTCCACCAACCCTTTCTGCTGTGGAATCTGTGCAAGCAGCACCTCGTAATTGTGCTCCTAGAAATTTGCAGTTTACTAAGAACTATGGTTTAACTAATTCCCGGTTCACAGGTGGTCCACGCCCCCATCTCTCCGAAGAGGAGCGGCGACGCAGAATAACAAACAAATTGTGTCTGTATTGTGCTAGCAAAGAGCACTTCTTACAGGACTGTCCTATACGTAGACCACGTTAGCCTATTGATCCATCTCCTTTTGTTTCCTCTCTGCATTCCAAATTTGTTTATGTTCCATCATTTATTTCTGCCCCCCGCTCTATGGTGCAAGCTCCTGCCTCCAGTGCCAAGCTTCCAGCTCCTGCCTCCAGTGTCAAGCTTCCAGCCTCTGCCTCCTGTCCTGAGGTGCCAGCCTCTGCCTCCTGTCCTGAGGTGCCAGCCTCTGCCTCCTGTCCTGAGGTGCCAGCCTTTGCCTCCTGTCCTGAGGTGCCAGCCTTTGCCTCCTGTCCTGAGGTGCCAGCCTGTGCCTCCTGTGTTGAGGTGCCAGCCCCCGTTTCCAGTGCCAACCTTCCAGCTCTTGCTTCCAGTGCCAAGCTTCCAGACTCTGTTTCCAGTCTCAAGATACTATCTACTTCAGAGAGGGCGCTACCCTTTCAGTCCGCTCCAAAGACATTATTGAATGTCCAGCTAGAGTTGCCAGTCTATGCGGTCCAGCCGGAGTTGCCAGTCTATGCGGTCCAGCCGGAGTTGCCAGTCTATGCGGTCCAGCCGGAGTTGCCAGTCTATGCGGTCCAGCCGGAGTTGCCAGTCTATGTGGTCCAGCCCGAGTTTTTACTCAGTGCTGCCGCGTCCGAGGCTCCTCACAGTGCTGCCGCGTCCGAGGCTCCTCACAGTGCTGCCGCGTCCGAGGCGCCTCACATTGATGCCTCGTCCGAGGCGCCTCACAGTGCTGCCGCATCCGAGGCTCCTCACAGTGCTGCCGCCTCCGAGGCTCCTCACAGTGCTGCCGCCTCCGAGGCTCCTCACAGTGTTGTCGCCTCCGAGGCTCCTCCTACCGCTGTCCAGTTTAAGCTGTGTGCCCAGTCTGGGCCTTCAGATATGTATGCTCAACCTGAGTTCTCTAAGCTGTGTACCCAGTCCGGGCCTGCAGATATGTATGCTCAACCCGAGTTCTCTAAGCTGTGTACCCAGTCCGGGCCTTCAGATATGTATGCTCAACCCGAGTTCTCTAAGCTGTGTGCCCAGTCCGGGCCTTCTGATATGTATGCTCAACCCGGGTTCTCCAAGCTGTGTGCCCAGTCCGGGCCTTCTTATATGTATGCTCAACCCGAGTTCTCTAAGCCGTGTGCCCAGTCCGGGCCTTCTGATGTATGTGCTCAATCTGAGCTTCCTGAGTTGTGTGCCCAGTCCGGGCCTTCGGATATATGTACTCAATCTGAGTTCTCCAAGCTCTGTGCCCAGTCCGGGCCTTCTGAGTCGGGTGCCCAGTCCGAGGAAACAGCATGCTAACCCACATCCAAAGTCTTCAGAGTGCCCAGCCATAGATTCCTGTGCTATAATTGCCAAGGCTACCGCCTGTAACCTTCCCATGTTTCAGCCTTTGCCTTTTGATGGGGACCTGGATCAATTTTGTGCTCTTACACGGCAGTGTTTCAATAATTTCTGTTTCAATCCTACTTATTATGCCAATAGCTATAATCAAGTAGCTACCATACTAATGGGTTATAAAGGAAAGGCTCTGGAGTGGGTGCTGTCATTGATAGAATCTGATCACCCCATTCTCTACCATACCAGCATCTTCATCGGTGCAGTGGCAAAGAAGTTTGGACCACCCTCTCTTTTTGACGCAGCCTCTGATACCATAGAAGCTTCTATGTCTTCACTGGAACCTACATTATCTCTAGTGCAAGCTTCAGCATTTGACGATATTCCAGCTCCTGAAACAGCCATATGCTCAACTCCGGTCGGGACACCTGTATCTGAAAAGAAAAATCATTGTTCCAAAGCCCGTAAGAAGAAAAAATCTTCTGTCCAGATTTTGGAGAGGTAAAAAAAAAAAAAAAGCGGCTGGAATCCGCTTTGTTTAAGGGGGCGTACTGTTATGGCCTGATGCTTTTCTGCACTAAGTCCCTACAGGTGCAGTTCTGAGTTTTACCCACTAGTGGCCGCTATGTGGATTCTGTGTCTTCACTCAGCTGCTCAGTGTTATCTTGATCACCAGACCATAAAGACTGAACCGTGGCAATCATTCCCTGCTGGTTCATTGTATGTGTTACAGCTCTGGATATCTATTTGTGTTACAGCTCTGAAACTCTGTCTATGTTACAGCCCTGGATTTTGCTATTTATAATTACCTGGACTTCACTCTGACTTCACTCTGCATCACTGGAGCCTGGCAAGTTTAAAAGACTTTTGTTTTGATTATCATTCCTGGACATTTTGTTTCATACCTTGCCTGGCCCTTCAGCCACTGAGATCCTCCCCTGCTTGTATTCACAATAAATGTTTAAGTTTACCATCATTACTGTTGCTGTGCAATTATATTGTGGAATCCACCTGAGAGCTGTGACAATGCTAGATAGTTTTTTCTTTATATTATATTAGTTTTGGAAAGTCACCACTCTCATCATCAGCGTATTAAGTGGCTTTCTCAGTTCAGGTGCAACGCTGAGGAATGTAGAAGGATTTTATGAGCAATATATTTGATAAAAAGTGTATGATTTTGTTTGTGATTGATTTGTTGTGAAAATGACCACAATATCATCATCATCACCATTTATTTATATAGCACCACTAATTCCGCAGCACTGTACAGAGAACTCACTCACATCAGTTCGTGCACCATTGGGACTTACAGTCTAAATTCCCTATCACACACACACAGACACACACACACACACGCAGACAGACAGACTAGGGTCAATTTTGTTAGCAGCCAATTAACCGACCAGTATGTTTTTTTGGCGTGTGGGAGGAAAACGGAGCACCCGGAGGAAACCCATGCAAGCACGTGGAGAACATACAAATATCTCACAGATAAGGCCATGGTTGGGAATTGAACTCATGACCCCAGAAGTGCTAACCACTACGCATATACATGCCATGTGTACCTTTAAATGAACAGATAAATTGTGTGTGGAAATGAATGAAATTGTCCACAAATCGAGGTTTGTGGCAGGACATGCTATTTTGCAGGTGTGAAGTGCAGGAGATATAATCTTTGAGGTTTTCAATACCATTCCACACAGTATTTGTAAATTTGCTATTCGAAAAGTGAATAGAGTTGGAACAATGACAGTCCATCACATTTCCAGGACTGTGAATGCTAAAGGCCAAGTTTCATGAACAAAGTGAAGATTTTGTGAAACAGGTTTTGAAACATTTGCTCACCTCTGTGTAGTTGCCCTACTCTGACAAATGTAGCCATTTTTTAACGTCTTTTAGCTGCCTGTGATATTTATCGGAATATTACATTTTCATTAACTTTTAAATGACTACCACACTTAAAATACATGCTGTTTTATGTAATAATTATAATGCTAATGTTGACATTTAAAATATATATATGTATGTCAACATATTAAGAACTTGCTAGACTGTAACTTGCTTTTACAGTATAAAATCAGCCAATTGATAATTAATAGATAATTAAAGAAGGATAGTGGAACACTCATCCATGTGTTGCCTTCTACTACTGTACTTACTTTAATTAAATGATCTGCTCTTTTTATTGCAGTTGATCACAGTAAAGCTTAATGTCGACCACATACATTGCTGTCCACAAATCTGGAGGGCAGCATTAATGGCTTCCAATATAAAATAGAAAAAACAAACTACAGGATCATCAGCATAGGGTAACCTATGTTGTGGTTTAACAACTCTGTGAAAATTGGTCTATGTGTCCATAATCCCTTGGGATCTACATTGGACATAAGAAGACTAATTATCGATACAAACTTTTTGGTTGATTCAACATAGTTTGTATACCCACAGATCTAGCTCTCCGTGGCCTTACTGCTACGTCTCTGGATGAGCAGACTTTTTCATCTATAGCTGCATAGGAAATCTGGCTATTTTTATTTTGAAGTCTATGTACTATTCTATCTAAGTGATTGAGAGGCATTCTGATTACTGGATGTAGTACTTCTGTTGTACCTAAGACACAGCGCGAATTTTAGTGAATTTGCCAGCCTGACAGGTGGGAGCTACCGGCTGGCTATCCAAAGAGGTCCCTGCTGGTATATGTGCAGATCTTCAATCTGTCGGTATTGGTAATGTAGATGTTTCTAATTTTCTCATTGAGACAACTTTCCAGATAAATATATATGCTCATTTGTTTCCTTCAAATTAGGTTGATAGCTCGTTTAAGGACAGAAGAAATCTAACGTGCAGCAATAAACAATACTTATGATACAAGCAAATGGAGGTTGTTGTTAACTGCTTATAGCGAGATCTTTATTTATTTTCGTGTGGTTCTGTGGATCTGATTAATTAAACCGCTATTCTTATAGTGGAAAATATTGAACAAGGAATATATTTTATGTTATGGAAATTGTTAGTTAACTGTGGGCCCACAAAATATTATTCCAAACGAGCAAGGATCTCTAATCTTTTGTTTATACTGCAGACCTTTTCCAGATACTAATTTAGCACACTATGAATTCAACCAAATTTTATATATGATTAGTATTATAATTAATAGGGTTGTTCTTTATAAGAATTGATTTTAAATGATGTATGTTTTATGAACAAATAAATATTATTATTTTATTTATTGGTATTTATTTGTACACTGAAATTTAAAGTTGATATGTGTGTTTTACATGAAAAAATAGTCAGTATTTAACTTATGTGCAAAACAGAACACACATTTGCACCCCTTCCATTGTAACATGGTTTTGTCCAGGAGACTGAAATAAAGATCCTCTTCATTTAAGATCCTTAATGAATCAGGCCCTAGATGCGCAGAGTTTTGCGAATTTGTATATGGGTGAATTTGAAAGTTGTTATAGTGGAACGGCCTATACTGTGCAAATCTAGTCCTCTTGGGCCGTTTTATTGATGGCTTATTTACTATTTTGAAAGAGGGTCATGAATTGAAACAGGATTTTGTTTATCTTTTTAATTCAAACACTTTTAATTTGAAGTTTATACATACATTTGATTTTAATACAGTAAACTTCCTGGATATCACCCACTCGATTGTAGAGAATAAAATTATTAATTCAAGCTACAATAAACCTGTAGATGCAAATAACTACTTGCACTGTAAAAGCGATTATTGCAAATCATGTGTGAAGAATATCCCTAAGAGTCATATTGTAATACTCAGAGGCAATTGGTCTATTGATGTGAAATTTATGAATCAAACAAGTAACATATTAAATAATTTTAAAGAGAGAGGTTACCCCGATTTACTTTTGAAAGACGAAGGTGATTATGCCTCTACTCTGGATAGTAAAACCCTATTAATGGCAAAAGAAGGAACGATTTTTGATATTAAAGATAGTTCAATATTTTATTTCTCCATATATAACACTAACTCAACTCACATTAGATTAAGAATATCCTGACCTCAAAATTATTTTAGTCGCAAGTTCTTCTGTGGGTTTCTCTGATAATGAAACAAGGATTCCAAAGAATTCTCCAGGTGGTTTCTGTTGAAATAAAACAATCTACTTGACATGTAAACATCTATTAAATAAACCAACTGAAGTATCTTTATAATTTCGGGGGTAAATTTTCCTATAAACAATTTTTATATATCTTTAGGGTAGACCGTTTCCTTTTAACAATAACTGTTATTAAGTTTGATGATGTTCATATATTGCTCATAATGTAGCTCTGCTTTATATATAGTTTTGTTTTTGTTGTTATTAAGAGGTAGTGATATCCCCTTTTAAACAGCTGCAGTTGTTGGCTTTATTAACAAGTCGTACTTTACTAGATGGCCAGATATTTTAAATAATGTACGTTCACATTAACCTCTCCAGCTTTCACTCTGCACCTTCTTCATCCACTTTGTATGTTCTTGTTCTATTTTTATGTATGTTTTGTTTTTCTTGTTATATCGACTGTCTGGCACTGCAGAGTTTTGTGGTACCTTACAAACAATGATTGATAGAAAGCATGAGCAAAGTATTATACGTTTCAGCGCCAATATGCCTTTGTGGGGGCAAAGCTACTGAGACGGATAAAATTGTCCAAGAATTTCTGTGTGCAAGTGAATATGTGTAGGAAAAGAAGAAGATATTTAGACAACTTGTTACATGCCACTTATCTTACATATCTGGAAGGGTGTATGCAGAGACATACATTGTACATTTTGGTAAAAAACATGCAAATAATTTACTGTCAATGTTATTCCAAAGTGATTAGACAAGTAATGATTTTTAAATTTCATCATAGATATGTGGAAAAAACTAAACTTAACTGACCTGCTGTATATCATAGAATACTGGTCATTCCTGAAAACAGAAAGTGCATTATGTGTTCTAAAATGAATATTCTCTTCTTGCAGTATTCAGGGGTAATCATTCAAGTGCTCTGATACTCAAGGCTGCTACATTTAAATAAAAATGATTCTTTTTTAATAATAGAGTTTATACAAAAAGATCAGAAAGAAAACACTTATTGATATTAGTGCGTAAACATTGATTGTGAGATTAGTACATAATTGGTAAACAATGACTGACAATACAAGTGAGTTAATTAGAATTTATATACTTTAAGGGGTGCTCAATAAACATTTAATATAGAGGATAACATTTAACACAGTTCAATAAATGAATTGTCTTTGGAAATAAAAGTATTATTGCTTTCCCATACAAGCAATTTTTCCATTCCTTTTGAAATAAAATACCGCTAGTGAATTAGGGCAAGAGATCTGTCACAGGGTTTTCCCTTGTTACATTCCATTTAAAAAACATTTTGAAAGTGCCTTCAAATTTGTTCATTGAGGCTTGTGACAAGATTATGTTGTTTCATTTGTAGTTAATGAAAAATAAATGTGCAACAGTTGCTGCTGTATTGCCTCTGTCTTGGATTGTATATTGTGCATTTGGAGCTGCAGTATTTTATATAAGGAATTCTGGTGCTGTGGCATTGAAGATTAGACATTGTAGGCTGCTGCATTTTTTCTGTGCATTTGATTCTGATTTGCTTTGTTCTTGACATTTGATATTCTACACTAAACATTAAGAACTGCTGCATACTATAATGGATATTTGGGGCTGTAGTATTTTATATACTGGTTATTTAGGGTTGTATTATATGCTAGTTGTTGGTCACTTAATGCATGTCATTGGGTTGTGATTTTGCATCGGGCCTTGGGCCATTTATCTTGGTTCAGTTTTAAGGTTGCTACCTATAAATCTTTGCAAACACGGGAAATAGTTTTGATCATTTATCTTTTCTTGTAGCTTGAGCATGCAACTTGTTTTATAACTTTCCATTGTAGCATCAGGGCAGATCAACGGGCGTTCCTTGATGGGAACCCACATGCAGAAGCAAGATCTTGTTTTGTGTAATAAAAATATTTAAATTTGATGAAAGGGTGTTTTTCCCCACCAAAAAATGACTTTGATTTTTAGAGGTGTCTTGTCCTATACTTGTAATGGCATCTTCCAGTTGCACTTCTGTGGAAAAATTAATTCCTAGGCACTCTCTTACAATATAATAAAAAACTTCAAACACACATAAGTGACACATAATAAAGACAAGCCAAATGTACCACCCACTCCTGTTATCAAGTATCCAGAATTTCAGGTATATCAGCAAATCTAGGCACTAATTGTTTTTCTCAGGGCAGTTCCAAGAATCAGGAAATTAAACAGGCGGACAAGCAGGCAAATTAAACAGCGCTGCAGGTCCACATTTTTTGCTGTTTATAAATGAGCAATGCCTTTTTTTTTCCCACAGTTTTTTTTCATTTTTTGAGGGGTTGACCTATATCCAGAGATCCATAGATTTTATGGGTGCAAAAGTCATCCTTTCTCTAGTTATGTATTTTTGGGGAAGACACCACCTTTAGGTCAACCATTTTTGGTTAAGTAGATTTATCGATGACAATTTGATTGTTTAGCAGGTCCCTGAGTGGATAATTGAAAGGTTTTGGACTATAGCAATAACAAGAGTTCACATCATGTACTACAGTCACCTTAATACAAATTCATTAATGGACCTAATCCTACAGGAGACATTGTATCAGGGTCTATTACCAAGCAGATACTGAAAACTCACGGCCTGTAAATTATTTTTGTTTGACATTACTTATCATTGTTATCACACTTCCATAGCCATGGGCAGTTTGTACACATTTTAAATAGTTTCTTTAATCCCTATGAATTTTGAGTCATAATAATATTCAAAAGTCTAATTTTAGAGAGAGAGGACCATAAATGGGGCATATACTATTGTCAAGTCCAATTATAAATCCATTTTGATTAATGAAACATCTGAGACTACAACCTCTGTCATTTAATCTAAAGGCCAAACGTCAGAGGCCTAGAGGGATGGGTGCAGTTCAGTATCATTACCTTTAGCCAGTGGTGGAACTACCATTGGTGCAGCAAGTGCACTGCACCGGGGTCCATGGATATAATAGGGCCCGCTGCACCGGGAACTAGTGAGCTGTGGGCCCTGGTTCCCTCCACCCCGCTTCCCTGCACTGGGGCCCACAACTCGCTAGTTCCGCCTCTGCCTTTAGTGCTACAACACCTTCCATGTCCCTTCACTTATTGCACATTCTGTATGTGATCCTACGCATGCAGAACACCTCAATGGACTTTCCGATACAAGTTATCAAAAATCGCAGCTCACTAAATGCAGCTACAAAACACACACAAACACATTCTAACATGCAAGGTGTCTGAAATTATGAATTTGGGAGTCAGGTACTTCTCGGAGGCCATAGATGGGTGTTTTTATACAGACTTACAGATAAATAACTGAAGATGGACAAAGCTAAACTAAAGAGGGACAGTGGGATTTAAGTTAAAAAGAGGAACAGTTGGGAAATAAATGTGAGTAGTCTGTGCTTTCCTTGCATTGCTTAATGTATTTAACATATAACGTATTGCATTTATGTATGAAGTGTGGGGGCAGATAATATGTTTAATGACTTCATCCTCCTAGCTTGAACTTTCCCCACTTACTCCAAAATGCCAAGTCTTATTTTTAGTCTCTATTGATTCTCAGTAATGCATGGTTACTTACGAAAAACACACCCACTCACTCTATACCTGTTCTGTCCCGCAACCATTCAATTCCAAAGGAGGATGTCAAGAGACCAAAATGTATTTGGTTAATGTTTTTCCCAATACATAAAAGTTATATTTATCTTAAAACTTTTATGTATAAACTCAAAGGACTTTTGAGCAAAAAAAAGTATAGAATTATTTAGCTTTGAGGAATTTTGCATATTTTGGTGTATGGCCACCATATAATCAAACTAAACACTACAACACTGACTGTGAAACGGTCAAAGGAAACCTGGCTTCATTCAACCAATAAATTCATCAACTCTGCGCCATCAGGGAAAAAAATGAAACATACAATAATATATACATACATACAATGATAATAATAATAATAATAATAATAATAATATAGGAAAAAGCATTGAGACAAAAAGTGAGAGGGACTTGCATATGACAAAGTCAACCATAGACTCTTTAGTCTGTAACTACTGAAAGTGAACCAGGTGGTCCAGTTTTTTCCATTGTCAAAATTCCATTAACTCAGTGTACTAGAGACAAAGATTT
Source organism: Mixophyes fleayi (assembly GCF_038048845.1). Taxonomy (NCBI): domain Eukaryota; kingdom Metazoa; phylum Chordata; class Amphibia; order Anura; family Limnodynastidae; genus Mixophyes; species Mixophyes fleayi. The sequence continues at coordinate 131,896,457 of NC_134404.1, read as the reverse complement.
AGATCCATCTCAGTGATGGGTGATTTTAGCTATCCCAAATTATTCTATAGTGTTAAAAGTGTTTAAATATATATGTTGAAGCTTGAAAGAGTAAAGTGCAACTCATACAGCTTGAATTTGAATTAATAAAACACCATTATTTCATTACCCTGACATTTTAATTGCTTTTAATATTTAACTCTTATAATAAGGAACTTTTAGAGAATTGAGATAAAGTTTATAGTTTTATTGGATTATCCTCTACTTGTAAGCTCCTGACATAGGTGCCTTAATAGACCTGTTTCTTCTAATTTGACAAAATGTTTAATATTCACTGTTCCTCGAAAATTAGATTCCCAAGGTGTGCCCAATAGAAGGAATAACTTTTCTTTATATTCTTCTATTAACTTAGTGTAACCAGTCTGCTTGGAATAATAGCTTTAGCCATATTAACTAGGCGTATCATGGTGATCACATGTATGAGGAGATTGAAAGTGAATTTAATCGTATATGGGTGGGCTTTTGGTATTAGTAATTTGTGTACATGTTTCTGCAGAATAAGACGTCTCCAATGATAAGAACCATTTATTAACCATAAAGTGGAAACGAGTGCTGCAAATTGCCTGTTGTGACATCACCTACACTTTTGCTTAATTGCTGTTGGTTTTACGGGGAAGAGCGAGAGGGTGACATCTTCGGTCGCGCAAATATTTGTATTGGAAGATGTTAGGATTTGGATGGATCAGGGGGTTACAAGTCGAGTGTGTATTAGGCCATACTGTTGCACCCACATACAAAAATGTGATTTTGTTTTGAATGATGTAAAGAGGGGGAAATGTCACAGACTAAAAAAAGGTATATTACATGGGTTTAATTCATTTAATCAAAGTACCTTGGTAAGGAATCCTAAAAGAAGCCTTTTATGTTTTCCCATAAATGAAAAAGATAATTACATGTCTCAGATAAGAAAAGAAAGGCCTATTTTTTCCCTAAAAACAATAAAATTGGCTTGATTAAAGTAAAAACATCAAGAGCTGACACAAAGTGAAACATAAAATGTAGTGAAACAAAGAAGGAATGCCATAAGAAAGCTATTAGTCAGATGAATAGATAAAAAAAAGTAATGTAACTACAGTGGCTGATGTTATCATTTGATGCAATTTACGCAAAATGTAGTACTATAATTACAAGCACACCCAAGCACTTTAATACTGCCGGGAATTGCTGGGATTTGCAGTTCACCATGTAAAAATGGTTTATAAAATTTTTACTACATTTATTATCCTACACCCACCACACCAGGTGTGTGGGAAGATCCATAGTGCTTTTGGCACTAAGGCTAGCATTGGGAATTGATCCCAATGCTAGGACTGGCTGCCAGTATGGCAAGGGTATGCCACTCTGAGCCTCCTTTCTATAATGCAACCAGCCCTGTCTAGCATAAGCAAGTGCTAGTATGAGCATTTTTGGGGTACTGCACACTTTTCATCTCCCTAATTTTAATACTAGCCTAGGCTATGAGGCTGGTGCTGTTAGTACATTTTTTTGGGAGGGTGGGAGGGGTTGGGGGGGGTTATATGTTTTTTGTCTGGACTGTGCTGATGATGATCATCATATTTAGCACAGATCTTGCACCAAGTGGGAAGCAGTCACGACAGATAAGCCTCCCGTCAGGGGTACCTGTGGCTGCTTCCTTGTCATCATTGTATGTAAGTTACACGACACACCCTTACTGTACTTTCCCTATGCTTGTCTACCCCATCCCTCCCCCATTCTGCCTCTGTAAGAGTAGAGCGTCAAATATGTCTGTATACTGACTTACACATCAGCTTTTTCATGCGCATGCCCACTAATGAAAAGTGCATTTTATGCTCAGATGTTGGACTTGCTACTAGCTCTACATCAGCCCCAAAATATATTATTATATTATATATATTTTTCGTCACGTGGTGCTGCATGTTAGATGTAATATCCCACTGGCTAATAAGGGGTGTGGATTGCTTACATATGATCTAATATAAGCTACATTCTGAGATTTTTTCTGGATGTCTTTGCTTCCTTTACATATAACATCTACATGAATGAATTGACGGCTTATTATCAAGAGGGACCATTTGAAGATCATTTATTTATCATTTTTGAAGTGGAAGTCCGTCGGACTATACTTTGTGGACTTTTATGCTTATTTAATGGTATTTTATTCAGTACGGCATTTTAATATCATCCTTGTATTGAGATCCCATATGTTACAAATGGGGGATTTGTATTAGAGAAGATAAGAATTAACCTTTGGTTATGTATGTGGATGTCTTTATATGAAAATAACTCCTCTGATTGTTCTACTTTGTATCAATGGCACCATTTCTATTTATTAAATACTTTATGCAAATTACTTTGTACATACATAGATGAAATGTATGTAAGTAAATAGTGGCTGCTCTTTGATTGGTCAGCGCAGATATACCAGTATTTTATACACTCTATGTATATATCTATCTACATTAGTAGGTGTCTGTTTCTTTCCACACCACATTCATGACACTTGACAAAAAAACAGGTTTAAACGGAAGGCAGCACCCTGATTACTTTTCAAGGGAGTGATTTTGAACACATTGAGCACATTGCTTAGGTATACATGCACATTAACAGTGCTTGAGTATAGCGCCACCTACTATCATTTCTGTGGAATTTATTTAGCTGTAAAACCAGCCATGGTTTCCCAAACTCTGTCTGTATGTACATATTCTTCTTGTCCAAGATGCTATAGAGTGCAAGCAAACGTTTCCCATAGCTTTTGGCTTGCTATTATCTTTTAGTTGAGTTTGATGGGAGTTTATGTGCTAAATTCTATACTAGAGATGTTCACTGACCCCCGTGTTCTGGTTTTGGTTTTGGTTTTGGATCTGGCAAAACCGCCCTTACGTGTTTTGGCTTAGGATCCCTATTATTATTTTTTTTGCTAAAATCACATAATTTAGCTTTTTCCCCCCCCTACATTATTACAAATTATTATTTCAAAACATTGTTCCAGAACAGAGCATGAGTCTTTCCCAATGGGTTATCATGTTCCTATAATATTTTTTCCAACCATTCGAGTCCTGTTATTTTGTGCTGGCTGAGTACTTCCTTCCCGGTACATTCATAGCATGTTTTTTTTTTTTACTGCCACAGGATAAGTGGTACCATTTGATATGTAATTATCATACACTTTGGTGTTTTTACTAATCTTTTATTATATGTTTTTATTTTTAATAAATAAAAGCTCAAATATGATATGTAAACTATAGTTTAAAAGAAAATGGAAAGGCTTTTACAAAGACATGACTTGTTATTTAAACTTACTCTTAATAATATAAGCTTCATTTGTTACAATATTTTAACATAGGTGTTGCACAAAAATGATCACGTGGCAAGCGTATTGATAGGTCAATGACTACACCTGTGTTCAAGCAAGTAGATATGGAAAACATGCACTGTTAGGGCTCCCTGAGGACTGGGTTTGGGAAAACACTGCTTTACTTAATCAATAATCAGCACAAGAAACATTTGCAATTTATGATTTAACTGTTTTATTCAACATGGTTTTATCCAACATATTTAAACATAGCAGTTTCTGATTTTGTTACAAAATCTATTGGCAGTATTATTTTACTTCATATAATGCAGGTGCTAGTTACATTAAGCAATACATATATAGAAAAAAATGAGAATTGAAGATTTTTACATGGGATTTCTACCGTTAGTTAACTTTAATTGACTGACTTGTATAGGTCCTACTACAGCTTTAACTAGCTAAACTGCAATTACTCTCTGCACTTTTTTTTATCCCCAGGAATAGTTCTTTATTTTTGTTGCCCCAAAATATAATGCAGAAGTAAGCTACTGTACCTTATGATCTAAAGATATAACTGAAATACACATAAAGAAGCCAGAAACCACTATAAATTTGGTAATTTTTTCAAAAGGACACGAACAAACAAAAAAATTCATTTGAAGGTGGAAATTAATTTAATAATAAAATAATTAAAAGACACTTCCTGCGTTATTGGTATCCTATCATACAGAGAGAAAAATAAATTATCCAGTAATAGGAATTTCTTCAACCGTATATGGTGAAACAGTTATTCCCTGATGTTCACAGTACCATAGCAAAATGTTAGCGCTTCACAACTTCATGGCATTCATTCCTCGCACTAGGGGATAAACTTACAATATAGACTTTGCAACGTTCCCGTATCAGGTACTTGTGAAGAACGTCCGAATATTTACACTCCCCTTTTTATACGTATTTACCGACCAGTGTAGGACGTATAGTACTTCTGAGTTCCACCAGATATATAAAGCTGATGCTCATCAAATTGAGATCGGACCCCTCACGGATCAGATGAATATCGAACAATTGTTCATATAAAGGAAAAATAAATATATCTAGTGCACTATGTATGAATTCATAAAATGTAATAAAACATGAAACAAGGCTTGCGCTCCATAATGCTATACCAGCACCTTCATATTTCATCCATATAAGAAAAAATCCATGTAAACAAATAAAATATCAAGAAATACATTCATGTAAGTAAAAAAATCCAAAATCCCAGTGTTGGGAATGATAACAATAATTCCCCTATTCAGATATATAGTGTATTTCAATATAATGTTTATATACAAACAATATAATAAATAATGGTGTTGTCAGTTGATCATTAATTTCAACTGTGTTATCTGACCTAAATATTAATTCAATGAAATAAGAAAAAAAATATAATAAATAATAATATATTGAGATTACATTCTGTATTGTATGTTACTTTCTATTGGTTACATGCAATACATTAATATAATTTACTGTGCCCTACTTACGGAAGTTTTTAATGAAGTCATGTGAGCGGGATTGAGGTATATATAAAACCTCATTGTATATCCATATATTACCTTGATAAAGACTCCCCGAGTCAAAACGCGTTGGTGATTTGGATAGCAGGAGGATCGGAAGCCTATTCTCGGGAGATTACATCTTTTCCAGACTAATCTAGTGGATCGTGGTTCCAGAACATTTTTTTATCCATGTGAATTTTTGTCTGCAATCCGGTACGGGCAACCGCATCACCTGTTTCTTTTATGACATCTAGATGTCTGTGTGTATGTTTTATAAAATGTTATGAATTCATACATAGTGCACTAGATATATTTATTTTTCCTTTATATGAAGAATTATTCGATATTCATCTGATCCGTGAGAGGTCCGATCTCAATTTGATGAGCATCAGCTTTATATATCTGGTGGAACTCAGAAGTACTATACGTCCTACACTGGTCGCTAACACTTATAAGAAGGGGAGTGTAAATATTCGGACGTTCTTCACAAGTACCTGATACGGGAACGTTGCAAAGTCTATATTGTAAGTTTATACCCTAGTGCGAGGATTGAATGCCTTGAAGTTGTGAAGCACTAAGATTTTGTTATGGTACTGTGAACATCAGGGAATAATTGTTTCACCATATATGGTTGAAGAAATTCCTATTACTGGATAATTTCTTTTTCTCTCTGTATGATGGGATACCAATAGCGCAGGAAGTGTCTTTTAATTATTTTATTATGTTATTTGTTGTCAACTTTTGTACAGTTGTCAAAGGAAATTTTCTGGCCGCAATTGAATTGAAGTGCTGTAATTGATATTTTATCTATACCGGAAATTAATTTAAAACAACTTTTGCCCTCAAATGTTTTCCCGGTGCACATCAGAATTCTTGTGGTAATGTTACTGAGAAAATCGATGTGAGCCACTCAGAGCCTTTTACGCAAAATTTCTTGCACATAACCATCTAATGATAATACATATAATTTAGCTCTTCAGCTTTAAACATAGAACAATATAACCATTACTGTAAATTAGAGAAATTATATTACAAGTCACAGAAGGAGGTTATAAATGTAGGTAATAGTATAAGTGAATGAGTCTGCAGGCATGGTGCTTTTTATACACATAACAGATCCAAGGTGACTTCTACTATCTACAGTAATACACAGGCGTGTCAACTCACAGCTAAGCCCCAATTCTGAATAATAAAAGTGGCAACATCATACCCAAGTGCCCATAATGACCTTGTGTTAGCATTAGCTGTGTGTTAAAATTAAACATTTTACGGGGGCGTGGCCTGGACGCCATTTCGGAAGGTCAGATCTCCTCTCAGCTCCGTCCTAAGTCCCCAACTAAAGGGCTTTTTGAAGACTGTAGCCGGTTTAAACACTGCTGAAAACTACAGATAACTGCCCAATATATAGGCTGGACTCACCGGGCGCTGGTGTCTCTCCCTGGACCAGCAGGACTTAGCCTCCAGACCGAGCTCCCCATCTGCTCCCAGACAGTTAGGCTGTCTTCCGGGACTGCGCTGCTGCGCATTTGCGCCTCCCACCTTATTTTCTCTCTCCTTGCCCGGGATTAAAAAGGTCTCCAGACCCCCCTGCCGTGTCTCCGCGAACTGCGGCCTTGCCGCGCCTCTGCAGCCTCGGCTGTTATTTCTCCTGCCCGGCCGAACGTCCGGTTTTCTGTCTCCTACTTCCGGTCGGCAGTGGGCACTTGAACGCCAAAGAGGGTGACAGACAGCCTCCAGCTTCCCCCAGCAGCACGTACACTAATAAAGGCCTTCAACAACGAGACCCAGACCCTGGCCTGGTGGAGTCCTCCTCCTCTGCTGACTTGTTAACCAGATGCACGACCCCCCTAATGGACCCCTCCAGGATCTGAGATTTGTCTGCCATCTAGTGGCTGCTTGCTGAGCTTGTATATTGTGTGTGACAATCCAAATTGGAGATACCATCATAAACAACACGTTTGGAGGCAACTAGAAGCGTCTTCTTACACCTGCCCGAGCTGCTCTACATACAAGAGTCTGCACGTATGTTTTAACTCCACATCTGGCCCCCAGAGGATGGCTGGGGTCCCCATCTCCTATGTAGCTGTGATGTAACGGTTACTTTAATCCCGAGGGGCCTTTTCTGATCAAATTTTCCGCTCGAAACGTTGCTGTATTTGACCTACCTTCCCCGAATCCTTCTTCATCTTTGACCCTACTCTGCTTAGCTATGCCGAAAAACAAAAAACTTCATTCGAAGGGTATCCATCAATATTATTCAATTTTTTGGATGTGACCTTCTCTTTGGAAGATGATAGAATTATATCCAATAACTATAGTAAACCGGTGGATTCTAACTCATATTTGCACTACACCAGTGGCCATCACCGCCCTTGGGTGAATAATATCCCCAAAGGACAAATGAGTAGAATCCGTAGAAACTGTACCAGGTTGGAAGATTTTGAAACTCAAGCAAACATATTACAACAAAACTTTACAGATAGAGGGTATCCAATAGCATTGGTTGAAGAAGCAAAGAATTCTGCTTTCAGTAAAAATAGAAAAGATCTTCTAATCCCAAAAACAGAAAAGAAAGATAAGGGGAGAATTTGGGGACAGAATAATTCATTATGTTTTGTCTCAAAATTTAATAGTAAATCCATGACTATTAAGAAAATCATCGGGGATAATTTCAGGTTTCTAAAACAAGATAATATCCTACGGGACTTGATAGGAGAGAGACCTAATATTGTATTTAGAAAGAATCGTAATCTAAAGAACTTTTTGGCCCCTAGTTTCTTTAAACCTGAAATGAAGTTAAACATAGAACCATCCTGGATACCATCAAAACCTGGAGGTTGCTTCAGATGTAATAAGAAAGTTTGCCTTACGTGCAAACATATTGTCAATGGGGCAAAAGAAGTTATATCCACCACTAACAAGACAGAATATAAAATCACCCAATTCATTAACTGTGAAACAGTTTATGTGGTGTACGTGTTGAAGTGCCTGTGTGGCCTTCAATACGTGGGAAGGACCACTCGCCCATTAAAAAATAGATTCAGAGAGCATCGTTTAAACATTATGAAAGGAGTTTTGACACATGGGGTTTCTAAACACTTCGCTGAGAAACACAATAGTGATCCATCCCATATCACTCTTATAGGATTAGAGAAAATAGAGTGTACCTTTAGGGGGGGGTGATAGGTATAGCAAACTGTGCCGGAGTGAGGCTATGTGGATTTTTAGATTACAAACTATGTACCCTGAAGGCCTCAATGAGACGATTGAATTTAATGATTGGCAATGTTAAAAAGAATACATGAGTATCGGCATTATTTTATTTTAAATTAAATTTTATTTCAGTTCATACTATACTATATATGTACATGTACGGTTTCATTGTATTATTGAATGTACTTCTTAGGTATTTATCCTAATATCCAGGGCAATAGATAACGATGTAGAATTCTCGTATGAGGAATTTATGAATTTATTTATATTTAATTTATGTTTTTTATTTTTTGTTTATTTATTTATTATTTATTATTTATATTTTATTATTTTTTATTTTCTATTCTTTATTTATATTTTAACATATATTTTTTTATATATGTATTATTATTACTATTATTATTATTATTATTTTTATTTTTATATTAATATACATATATGCATGTTGGGTCTATGTATATTGTTTATTCTAGAAAGAGATGAGAAGATAAAAACTCTATACAAATATAAAATATAAAATATAAGAGATATAAGAAATACAAATGATAGTATAAGAAAGTATATATAAAGGATGAAAAAGGAAAAATAAACAACAAAAATGAATAGAGACTACCCCATCATGATATTCACCGAAGGGGAGTGCTATCATTAAGCCTAATTAGGCAATGAATGTGCGGTATCCAATGAGATTGGAATCAGAGATACATTTAAGGAATCAGAGACATGGAAGTTTAAGAGGCTTGAGAAAGTCCACATGTGGTGGACGAAACGCGTTGCCTACAATTCATCTGATTCTACACCTATCTACACTTATTGATTGTCTTCTGAATGAACTAGACGATCTACAACAGGAACTCTTTTCAGCCGTTTTTCTGCTACATGGAATCTATACAGGTGCGCACCTGCAACACCATTAGGAGCTCATTTTAGCTAAACGTGAATTGGAGAGCCAGCGGAAAGCCAGCGTGAGTTTGTGATCTGTGTGGATCGACAACAGAGAGACTGTAAGTGCATAATTTGCTAATTTCTCCCGATCCATCTCAATTACTGGCAAATCTCCGTGGCTTCAATAGTTTATTTGTTTGGATGGCTATGCGTATATTTCAGTAGACACATAGTGTCAGTTATCTGGAGGAGAGATATCGGAGCTACTGCGGGGAGTTTCTCCTGCTACATTACACACTTGACTGAACCTTTAGAAATATCTCCTAAGCTCCGTTTAATATATTTGTTCCATCTACGGCTATCATACACATTCTACCTGGAACGTTATTTGTCTTGTGGAGGAATTAATATACCAATCCTAAATGTCTACAGCAGAATCATGATATTCTAAACGCTTTTCCCTTGAAATAGGAATTAGCTAGGATCTGTCTATGCTCATAAATTCAAAGAGTTACTTTACTCCCACTACCGATTTCCATTAGTGGTTTATTGCTAATGGGATTGATGGTCCTTACAACCTTATTATCTCTATTGACGTTGCACTTGATGTAACAAATAATGGTTCTCAATTAATACATACATCTCTCTACTGTTCATTTTTGAATTTTATTACACCTTTTTATTGAAGAATGTGATTTGTGATTTTTTATTGTGTAATAAAACGTTGTACTATATTCCAGATTGCCCTGGATAGTTATTTACTTATCACTTAAATCATTGAGTGAGATTCACTACTCTGGAATCATTTTCCAGCGCTGTTTTATTTTTCATTTATTTGATATCCTCTGTTTTGGGATGTGACACCATCCTTGTACAGCTGCGTTATCTGATTCCACTGAGTGTTTTCCATTTTTTAAATGAAACTTTCTTAGCGCCAGGTGACTGTTTTGTTGGTTGTTATCCATCAATATTACCCTAATAAGTCCGCCTCAGTCTCTGGAACGGAACAAGCGGCCTCTGCTGAGGATTCTGACTCTGATGAAGATGTCTCCGCTCCAGTTACTAAAAAAGACTTCCTCTCCTTGATCAAAGAAATGAAGGAGCTTCGTTCTTCGGTCCATGCTGAAGTCCAACACGCTCTTCATAGTCTGAGATCAGAGGTGACCTCGCTAAGTTCTCGCACGGACCATATTGAGAGGAAGATGGATGAGGTTGTCTCGAGTCAAGAAACTACGACTGATAATCTAACTCAAATCCGCCAGGAGCTCGATAATATCCATGAACATCAAGAAGATATGGACAATAGAGTCCGGAGAAATAACCTCCGAATTAAAGGCGTCCCAGAATCCGTTGAATCGGTACACCTGGACTCCTATCTCCGGAAACTATTCTCCCAGCTTGCTCCAGAAGTCCCGGAAGATCAATTCCTGCTGGATAGAGCCCACAGGGCTCTTAAACCTCGTCCATCAGATCAATCTTCACCTAGAGACGTTATCCTCCGTTATCCTCCGTCTTCATTATTTCACAACCAAAGAGGCTGTCCTGCAAGCGGCTAGAAAGCTTCCTTCCTTATCCTTCAAATCTTCCAAGAACTCTCTCCCACCACCTTATCTCGGAGACGGGAACTCCAGCCTGTCACCTCAATCCTCAGAGAGAATAACATCAGATATCACTGGGGGTTCCCCTTTCGTCTCTATTTGTGGCACCAGAACCAGCAACTGTCAGCCAAAAGTTTAGGCGAAGCATGGGACCTCCTACGAAAGATTGGTCTGAATCAACAAGCCTCCCCTGGAGCTTCTCAAGCCCTTGCTAATGTGCCGGGCCCCGCCACACCGAGAGCACAAAGGCCTTCGCGCAGAGACTGGTCAACTGTCCCTCGCCACTCCAAACCGCAATCTGCGGATCCCTGACCGACAAGCTCCCATCCCTGCTTCTTCTTCAAAGTGCGGCCGCACTACCATCTATGATGTGTCTTGATGTGGCCCTCGCAACTTCCGGACATAGTTCTATAATTGGGACATAGAATTCAAGACTCCCATGTCCGCGGAAATCGCCCCTCATTGTCTACTACACTAACTCTGTAATGATGGCGCCGGACACAATAATGCCTTATACTACCTGTTGCCTTGTTCCTGCCTACCCCTTGAGAAGGCGGGTTATTGTTTTGTGTATCTCCTTCTAGGTGGGACGAGGTACTGATGATACACAAGCTACAGTTCCTGCTTTCGCCTCCGACAAGCTGCGGTGATGTTTTGTTTTAATTGTCTTTATGTTGTATTTACGGTTATTATGTTGTCTATTTGATTCTCTTTTGATAGCTCTTTTATTGGGCCACACCTGATGGCCTCACATGTGCCTACTATGATATGCCTAGTGTTATTGAGCTATCTCCTACCTCATATAATATGTTTTTTGATTATAATTATTACCTCTGTTTCCTCCTTCCATGCATTCCCCCTTTCCCTCCCCTACCATTGGAGTCAGTATTCTCCTTATATTCTCCCCACTCCCCTCCTCCTCAATAGGTCTTAAACACTAAATTGGTCTCTCGGGCTCCCTTCCTGGGTCCCCCGGCCCTCCGCTTTCTTTTGTGGTTGCTACTAGTCTACCACCCCCCTTAGAGCCTAGGGCTCTACGCTGCCCTCCCTGATGGCTCGTCCATCACGTCCTATCCTTTACCAGCATTTGTGACAAGTGGACTTTGGTCCGCTATGTCGATCCCCTTGTACCCTTAACCTTTGGTTCGCCCCTCCCTTTCCTCACTGGTCGCCACTTACCAGCTCAGTTCCTGTACATTCTTCCTTTTTTCTCCGCTCCGCTGACATCTCTTCCCTCTTCTGGTCTCTAGCGCTCCCCTCATTGATCTTCCTATGACCCTTAACCTTATCTCCTATAATGTCAAGGGCCTCAACTCCCCCCAGAAGCGAGCTAAACTCCATTCCTCTCTTAAATCTCTAAAAGGAGACCTGATATTCCTACAAGAAACTCACTTTGTCCAACATCTCCACCCCGAGCTTCGCTCCAGAAAATTTCCTCTGACATTTCATGCATGTGACCTTAGGCAGAAAAAGCGAGGTGTAGCAATTCTGTTTGCACGCCATTTAAATTTTGAGCTACATGACTCTCATAAAGATAAGGAAGGTAGATTCCTGATCCTCATAGGCACTCTGATTAATCTCCCCTGTACTCTAGTGAACCTGGGTTCAAAAAACTGGGTTCTTTGTTAGCGCGTGTTCGTCAGGGTGATCTCATGGTCGCTGGAGACTTCAACGCAGTCCTAGCCCCGACTATAGACCGTTCCATAAGCCCCTCCTCTTCTCCCTCGAGGAGAGATGCCCACATCACAGCTGCCTTGCAGGCTTTTCTAAAACTCCATAATTTATATGACTCATGGAGAGTATTGGACCCTCTGGCCAGGGACTATACCTTTTTTTCTCCTTCGCATAATACCTACTCCCGGATTGACATGATCCTGCTCAGCCACGACCTCACTCTTAAACTTTGCTCTTCCCAAATTGTCCCTGTTACCTGGTCAGACAATGCCCCTGTCTCTGCTGCACTCACTTCCCTTGCTCACCACCCTCCTAGAGCAACCTGGAGAATCAACAAATCATTCCTACATGATAAAGAAACCATAACCCACCTAAATTCTCTTCTCTCTGAATACTTTGAGATCAACGATACCCCTGAGATCTCTCCTATGACTCTCTGGGATGCCCATAAGGCTGTAATACGGGGTCATCTTGTTGCTTTAGCGGCTCGGACTAAGCGTTTCCGTTTGGCTAAAACTATCCAATTGACGGACTCGCTGAGAGCCTTAGAGCAACGGCACAAATTGAACCCTGATCTCTTGGTTCTCCAGGAAATTGCTTCTGTCCATGGTGAATTAAATCTCCTGCTATCTCACCAAGTTGCCAACAATCTGAAGTGGCTCAATCAGCGTTACTATGAAAAGGGCGATAAGGCCGATAGATTGCTGGCCACCAAACTTAGAGCTAGGATAGCGGCCCGGAATCTCCTGGCTATCAGGGACTCCGATGGAACTTTACAATATGACCCTCAGCGTATTCGAGCTGCCTTCCAATCCTATTACACTAAACTCTACAACCTGCCCCAACCGTCCGATCCCTTAGTCTCCCAACAACACTCGCAGCTGATTGAATCTTTTCTTTCCTCTGCTAAGCTTCCGAAACTCTCTCCACAGGCTAGTACTCTTCTGGGGGCTGAGATTACTAGTGATGAAATTGTACAAACCATAAAGTCTCAGAAAAAACAGGAAAGGCTCCGGGGCCAGACGGCTTTACTGCTGTGTACTATAAGAAGTTTGCTGGCCTCCTGGTCCCACGCTTGCACACCCTATTCAACTCAGTCCTGACGGGGGGTTCCTGGTCTCGGGATTCCTTGGAGGCTTGGATCTCCATCATTCAATAAAGAGGGTAAAGATGTGCATGACTGCGCCAGTTATCGCCCTATCTCCCTGCTTAATATAGATGTCAAATTATATGCAAAAATTTTGGCCAATAGACTAAATTCGGTCCTTCCCTCCCTTATACATTTTGACCAAGTTGGCTTTATACCGGGGCGTCAGGCCAGAGACAACACCAGGAGAGTCGTTGATCTGATTCATATCATTAATACCAGGAAGACCCCGGCCATTGTTCTCTCCCTTGATGCCGAGAAGGCTTTTGACAGGATCTCCTGGAGCTTTATGTCCCAGGCCTTGTCTGCGTTTGGGATTTCAGGCAACCTCCTCACGGGTATTCAAGCCTTATATTCTTGACCTTCCGCAAGAGTCATGATTAACGGCTCTCCCTCTGACCTTATCGCCATATCTAACGGTACACGCCAGGGATGCCCCCTGTCTCCTCTCATCTTTGCCCTTGTTATAGAACCTCTTGCAGCCTAAATCCGGGCCTGCCTGAACATACAGGGTGTACGGACGGGGAAGCTGGAGAGTAAGCTCTCTCTCTTTGCGGACGATGTCCTTCTGACTCTCCTGCAACCTGAGAAGTCTCTTCCTGGACTCTTTAGCATACTACATCATTATGGCCACCTTTCGGGGTACAAGATCAACATTACAAAATCGGAAGCTCTCCTCCTTAATATTCCCTCCCCTGAAGGACTGGTACTCACCTCCCGCTTTAACTTTCTGTGGCAGAGAAAGAAAATTAAATACTTAGGTATCTTCATTACAGACTCCTATGACTCCCTCTACCGAGAGAACTACCCGGCCCTCTTTGCTAAGATCAAATCTGAATTGCTCTCCTGGCGCTCACTGATCATTTCGTGGCTGGGCAGGATCATCTCTGTCAAGATGAACCTCCTTCCTAAGCTCCTCTATTATCTCCAGACCCTTCCTGTCCGAGTTCCCCTTTCGGATCTGGCATCTATCCAAAAATGTCTCTCTAGGTTTATCTGGAACGGCCGGTCTCCCAGGATTAAGTTGGCTCTCTTAAAAAGACCCACCAGAGGTGGTGGTAGAGGTTTCCCGGATTTGAAAATATACTATTGGGCAGCTCATCTGAGCCAGATCGTAGCCTCCTTTGCCCCCCCCGCTGGACTGTCGTAGGTTGACATCGAATCCGCTTATCTTAATTTTCCAATTTTGTCCTGTATATGGGGTCTCACAAAACAAACTAGATTTCCCCTCACTTCCCAATGCCCTAGCCTTCTATTCTCAGCTGCAATATGGGAGACCTGCCATCCCCATCTCAAGATACCAGTGTCCTCTCTTACTGTCCTACCTCTTTGGGGTAACCCTGCCTTTTCTCCTGGCCTCTCCTCTGCTTTCTATGGTCCCTGGGTCACTGCGGGAATTTGATTTGTTGGAGACCTACTATCTCAGGGGGCCTTTATCTCCTGGGATGGCCTACACTCTAAATATCCAAGTCTCCATCCTAAATTCTACGAGTATTTCCAATTACGACACTTTGAGGGCTCTCTCCTCGGGGGGGCTCCTCTCCCCACTCTTAGGTCTCCCTTTGAATCTCTATGCCTCTCCTCACCCTTGGGTAGGGGCATGATCTCCTCTATCTACAGCCTGATTCTCAATGTAATTTTGCCCCCGGGTGGTAGGCACGAGAGGGAGTGGGAGAGAGATCTGGGCCCCCCCAGAGAAGGATTAATGGGAAATCATAAGGGACCAAGTTGCCACCAGCTCTATTTCCACTTTGGTGAAGGAGAACACATATAAAGTATACTATAGATGGTACTATACGCCTGATAAACTCACTAAAATGTTTCCCTCTAGCTCTCCATTATGTTGGCGGGGTTGTGGCCAGACGGGCTCCTTTTTACATATTTGGTGGTCCTGTCCTAAAATATCCTCCTTTTGGGATTGAGTTAGGACCCTCCTCTCCTCCCTCCTTCCATGCCCTGTCCGGAAAGACCCATGGTCTTTTCTTCTCTGTTACCCACTGATTGATGATGATAGACAGTCTGCGAAATTGGCCTCTCATGTCCTGGCTGCTGCGCAAGGCCTAGTAGCTAAGTCTTGGAAACAAGCTGAACCCCCCACTCTGGTGGCCCTACGATCTTATATTTGGTTCATTGTCCGGATGGAACAGATTACATACCACCTACATGATACGGATGATAAATTTCACCAGGTTTGGGCTCCCTGGCTTTACTTATAACCCCATACCTCTTGCACCAATTCCTTTCTCCTAAAAAGACTCCCTACGTTCATAAGTGGCCTGACTCTTGGCTCTTGATGCTGCTTCCCTTCCCAGAGAATCTAAGTAGTAATCCCCAATGAAACGCGTAGGGCCACTTTTCTAGTTATTTGTTTCTCCTCTTAAAAAGGGAAAGATAGGGACAAGGAACTGTGCGTATAATTGGGAAGTGTGTCCTCTTTTTCTTTCAGTTTCGGTGTCGACCAGTGCCCCCCCCACCCCATCCCATCCCCACATTATATTGTTATAAAATGTTATAGTTTCTTGAGTGTTCTGGATAACAATTGTATACTCACCTGTCTGTTTATTGACAACATCTGGCTATGTTATATATTCCCGACTCAAGTATTTTTAGCTTCTTTTACATATGCCCATGACAGGTACCGCTCTCTGTTTTTGTCTTTTACCAATTAATGTATTAATTGTTGATTGTTATCTGTATATGTTGGCTATTTTTCAAAATAAACAGTTAAAAAAAAAAAATTTAACATTTTACATTATGTTTTTTTATCCTGTACTGTATTTTAGGTTTAGTGGCCTATTGATTGTGATTTGAAGGTGGGTAGTGTTGTATTTTTGATATGGGGAAAGGGGGTACCTTATGTACAGGATTTTGAAGAAAAGGGTGTGATGAGGTAGGGCAGTAAAACAAGAAATAAAATGAAATTCCATGGCTTTGGGGATGTGTTTTGGGGCAAAAATAGGGATAAATAGGGATAATGCAGGTGTAAAATTTAAAACAGTTAGAAATAATAGTGCGGAACAGGAGATATTGTAACCAGTGCTTTCAATGTTTTCATTTTTCATTGTTACTTTATGCAGGCAAATATTGAATTAAAAAAAAATTAAACAGAAGGTCTTAACAGCAGAGTAAATATATTTGTTCATGGACTGTATCAACTGAAGTCCCTTGTAATGTAATGTCTTATAACTATTTTTCCTGGGGTTTTTTTCTACTTGGCGGTCATTGCTATTGTTCTGTTTTTTGAGTGCTACAAATATATGTTTTAAGTCTGCTGTTGGTCTTTAATATTACATTTTAACACATGCAAATGAAACTTAAAATGGCTTTTGAACTAATAGATTTTGTTTATTTTTCTTCCTTACAGGGAAACAGATACATTGAACACTCTTTCAGATGGACCAAGAATATAATATATACATAATTATACATGCTGAGGATTTCCACCATTCAGGCCACCATAGCTGTAATCCACATAAGTAGGAGTTATATTTTGTCACACAGTAAATTTATTTTTTCAAAAGAGAAATTTAACATGATGGACAATGTTATCACTAACCAGATGATAGCCGAATTATGCACAATTCTTTGACCTTGAACATGTCAGCATTACAGTATACATTTCAGTTGCTAGAGAGTAAACCTTAATATGATCATGCTGCAACTACAAGTATAAGACTCAGGGCCTCATTTAGAGTGGGGCGCAATGTCCATTTCAGATGCATTGTGCACATTTCCACTGACGCGCATGCGCAGTAAGCATCAGTTCCGTCTCCTTTTCAGACACAGCCCAAGACGGATCAAGACACAGACACAGATGGAACACATGTCTGTCTCAAACAAAGTTCATGAATACAACTTGCGTCTCAGTACGAGGGAAAGGGCGTGACTGTGAATTATTTAGATACTATGGGCGTCTGCCTGCAAAAACAGCCCTAGACGGATCAAGACACAGATGGAACACATGTCAAAAAAGACTGAAAAGTGCGGCAGGAATTAGGTGGCGCAAGTAGTTAGCTAGCTCAGTAGGGTATTACGAATGGGATGCAACTGGGGTTACATGCCACTCGTAATACCCTACCAAGCTGAGGCACACTCCCACTCCTGCTCTTGCAATGTGCATCTTAGGCGCACATTGCATCTGACTCTAAATGAGGCCCTCAATCTTCATCCAAAACAACCTGCAGCCAATAAGGCCAGAAGAACATTCACAGTAGCTCAGGGTGTTTCAAGAAACGGATGTGCTGATAATGTAGAAGACAAGATCTGTCCACTTGTGTGATTGCACAAATGAAGACAGGGCTGTATTGTGTGACTGGTAATGTAGTGATGTGAGATGGGGAATGGAGGTAAGCAAAAGTCACAGGCTAAGAGCTAGATGATGCAGCAAAGTAGTGATGTGAGGCTCCTGATGCAGAAAGATTGGGATCAAATTCAGAACTGTCTTAAACAAAGTTCATGAATCCAACTTGTTTAAAATGATTTGCCATTACCACCACATTCTTGCCTATGCTGGCTATTAGATTTTAGCACAATATTTCTTTGCTGAATAAATATTTTAGAGTAGACAAGAAGTTTGAACGAAGTGAAGTACAGTTTAAACATTTTTACATTATAAGCCATATTTTGTGCAGCCAGGTCCCTCCAAGGCTTTAATATCTCACAAATCAAATAATACTCTTAGTACTGGGAATAATAATGACTGTCTATAAATTTCTATTCAAGGGTATGAAGCTTAGAATAATATATCTATTGGTAAGATATACTACACTACATTAAGGGATATGTTACATTGTAATCATGTTTCTAATGAATACTAATGAACTGCCTAAATATATCTGATGACATCTGTTATTATAACAATGTAAAACACAAATTATTTTATTTATATTTTATTTATATGTCTATGTATATATATATTACTAGAATTCCCACTAAAAAATATTATTTTGTTTCCTATGACAGTATATTTTCTATTATTTTACTGGTGTTTCACAGTGTAATACAATTGTAATACTATTTTTTCTGAACGACTGTATACTTTTTCTTTAATAATAGCTAATATATTACTAATTCATTCACATGAAGGATGAAACAGTAAATGTATTTTCCTGAAAATTGTTATACATTGAAATTATAATATTGTGTGTTCTAGTGTTCTCTTTTTAGAAAAGGCAACACATCTGATCCCATCACTTCTATGGATTTAGCTTGATGTCTGAGCTGGTCATTTGCAGAAAATTAATTTGTAATGTCTTCCACCTAAGATGTGCAGTGCAAACATTTGTGTAGTTGACTGGCAGAAGGCGAAATCTATAACTCAGAAACTGTGCATGGTAAGTAGTTTTCACAAAAAAAATCTTTATTCACATCGGGCCTGATTCATAAAGTTATGCAAATTGAATGTACTTCCCGTTTTTAAAAACACGCACATAATTCAGGCATACACACCGTATTCAACTACAAGCGGATCTGAAGAAACCTCTCTTGTTGAATACAGGTATAGGTACGCTATGGATATACGGCACTTGCTGTATTGAGACACAACACAGTGCAGAATATAAAGTACCAAAAGAGCTGTTAAAAATATAATTATTAAGGAAAATACATTTTTTTTTTATAATTTTTTTACATCAATTACATGTATCGGGATGTTCTCAATGCATAAAGTATATAAAATGATTTATACAGTTGCTCCTAACTGCAAACTCATGTTGCGGCATGCATACACGACCATCACCACTAGTAATCGGCACTTACAAGAGTGTAAGTGACTCTTTGGCAGAGTAGAAGAGTTTAAGTGACTGTTTTGCAGAGTGGATGAACTTGAAAGGAGTGCAGGAGAATTGGGAAAAATTAAAAGGTGCAATACTTAAACAGCAGACCTTTGTATCAAAAGGGTTAAGAAAAGTACAAGGAAAAGGAAGCCAGTGTGGTTTGCAAAAGAAGTAGCAAGTATTGTGAAAGAAAAAAAGATGGCCTTTATGAAATATAAGCAGACTCAGAATAATGAAGACAAAGAGGTGTATCTTGCTAGCCAGAGAAAGGCTAAGAAGGTAATTAGATGTGCAAAGGCACAAGCTGAAGAGAATATGGCCCAGTCAGTAGGGGGCAAAACCTTTTTTTCCGGTATATAAGTGAAAGAAGGAAAACAAAAGGAGGAATAATAAGACTAAAGACAAAGAGTGAGAGTCTTGTTGAGGGAGACAAGGTAATTGCAGACCCTCTTAATAATTATTTTTCCTCTGTATTCACTACAAAAAGAGTGGGAAAAGGACCACAGTTAAGTTGCAAGTATACTCATAAAAATGAGGTAGATACAGAGGCAAAGGTCCTAACAGAGCACTAAAAACTGAAAGTGGATAAATCAATGGTGCCAGATGGGATACATCCAAGGATACTAAAAGAGCTTAAAGAGTTGTTGGTAACACCATTAACAGAATTATTCAATCAGTCACTAGCTACAGGAGTAATTCCAGAGGACTGGAAAAGAGCGAATGTAGTCCCACTACACAAAAGTGGAAGCAAGGAAGAGGCGAGCAACTACAGACCAGTGAGCCTTACATCAGTAGTAGGAAAATGGATGGAAACACTCTTAAAAGAAAGTTGTAAAATATCTCAAATCCAGTAATTTACAGGATCCCAAACAGCATGGATTTACTGGGGGTGATCATGTCAAACAAATCTTATTGACCTTTTTGATTGGGTGACGAAAGTAATAGATGAAGGAGGGGCTGCAGGTATAGCTTATCTAGATTAAGGTAAGGCTTTTGACACTGTCCCACATCACAGATTGTTAACTAAATTTGAAAGTTTGGGATTGGATTAAAGATGTTGGAATGGATCTTGGTTGCAGGATAGAAAACAGAGAGTTATAGAAAATGGAGTACATTCACTGGAGAGAAAGGTTACCAGTGGAGTACCCCAAGGATCTGCACTTGGACCAGTGCTTTTTAATATCTTTATTGAAGACATTGTAATTGGTATTGAAGGGAAAGTATGCATTTTAACAGATGACACAAAGATATGCAACAGGGTAGACACATCAGGAGGGAACAAATGATTGATGATCTAGATAGACTAGAGGAATGGTCAAGAGAGTTGCAACTACAGTTTAATGACAATAAATGCAAAATCATGCACTTAAAAACCCAAAAGCTAAATAGAGTATTAATGGCATTATAATGGAAACTACTAAAGAGGAAAGGGATCTAGGAGTCACTATTTTAGGTGACTTAAAGGCAGGTAAACAATGCAACAAAGCAATAAAGAAGGCAAGTCAGATGCTTGGTTGCATAGGGAGAGGAATCAGTAGCAGAAAGAAAGAAGTAATAATCCCACTGTATAGGTCATTGGTATGTCCTCATCTAGAATACTGTGTTCAATTCTGGAGGCCATATCTCCAGAAGGATATAAATACATTGGAAACTGTACAAAGAAGGGCAACTAAAATGGTGCATGGCCTACAGCACAAAACTTACCCGGAAAGACTAAAAGAACGTAATATGTATAGTTTGGAGTAGAGAAGAGAAAGGGAGGACATGATAGAAAATTTAAAATATATCAAGAGTTTGAACAAGGTACATGAGGGAAACCTTCTTCAAAGGAAGAGAAGTATTAGAACACGAGGACATGCACTGAAACTGGAGGGAAGTAGGTTCAAAGGAAGCTTGAGGAAAAACTACTTCACAAAAAGGGTAGTAGATAAGTGGACTAGCCTCCCATCAGATGTGGTAGAGGCTAATACAGTAGAGCAGTTTAAACATGCTTGGGGTAGACATAAGAATATCCTTATAAAGAATAAGGGATCAAATACGGTTTAAAGTCACCATAGGCTAATAAAACAATGGACAGACTATATGGGCCAAATGGTTCTTATCTGCTGTCAAATTCTATGTTTCTATGTTTACACCTGCCCTGTAGCTGGTGTAAATGATGCGACTGAAGAACACGTACCTCAGAGATGCCCAGAGCTTGAATTGGACACTTCTTAGTGCGTTCGGCCTTGGCATGCCCTTACTGTACATTGCCTACATTAGAGCTATCCGTCCCCAGTCCTCCCTTCAATTGTAGGCAGTCGTAAGTGTCATTTATGTGCGTATTTTCTGGCAAGTCTCGATTTCATGCATGAGCAAAGTGAAAATATGCAAAATATGTTGCGTAACTGGACTTGCGTTCTTTAAAGAATAGGACCCATTATATTTACTTGCAAAGCCTTTATTTAATATTAATTATTGTACATTTTGTCTTCTAGAGCTGAGAAATAGAGATGTTGTTGAAGGCAACTTGTGATTCTGCATCAGAAATTCTAATGTACAACAGCTGGAGATACAAATACTGTTTGAACCTATCCTACCTGAAAGTCACAATAAATCTGTACAAAAATATAACTGCAATGTTATGGACTATTATATGAAACAGAAAGAACCCCTGTGGTCATCAAATGTGATGTCCCCAAAGGGCCTGTGCTTACAATGTCTCCGATGAAAAAGAGCCTTCAATCAAACACATCACATGACTTCTTCAGTCTGCTCAAGTGGAGACTCCATCAACGATGAACAGAAAAGAAAAGGGAATCTAGTGCATTATCTTTTTATTGTGCCCAAAACACACTTATGGAAATACTCATAGTTGATAAACACATAAAAAAAAAAACAATAACCCAGCAATTATAGTAATGAATGGACTTGTACCGGACATCTATAGATGAAATACCATTCAGAATGGTCAGAGAACAACCTCATAGTCCCATGGATCATCTATCCTTTCAATATTTTCAAAGTTCCAAGAAGTTGGTCCGAGTTTAAACCACCAACGCTTTTCGACTCTATAACACGAGTCTTAATCATGCTCCTATTTATAGCGCACACATCATTTAACATTGCTGAACATAATTTTTAATAACCAAGCATGAATTCCGCATAAACAGTTATTAAAAATGTAAGTCGGTCAACTGGATATGCATATTACAAATTACAGAGCCTCGTCTAGACATTGAAGTAAATGCAGTAGAACAATTTTGTTGACACTTCTGTGACTGACAGAAGCGGAAGTGTAGAGCGGACTCAAGCCTTGTTTACATCAGAAGAACAGCTATAAATGCTGGAAAGTTTGTTTATGTGATCAGCCTTGACAAAGACTTGTGTTATAAAGTCAAAACGCGTTGATGGTTTAAACTCGGATCGACTTCTTGGAACTGAAAATATTGGAAGGATAGACGATCCATGGGACTTTGAGATTATTCTCTAACCATTCTGAATGCTATTTCATCTATAGAAGTCCGGTGCGAGTCCATGCATTACTATTATCGCTGGCTGATTGTTTTATGTTTTTATGTTTTTATCAATTAGGAGTTTTTTATAAGTGTGTTTTGGGCACAATAAACAAATAATACACTAGATCCCCTTTTCTTTTCTGTTCATCGTTGGTGAAGTCTCCAGCATGAGCAGACTGATGAAGTCATGTGATATGTTTTATTGAAGGCTCTTTATCATCGGAGACATTGTAAGCACAAGTCCTTTGGGGACATCACGTAGAGCACCGGGGGATCTTTCTGTTTCATATAATAGTCCACAGTTGAAAGAGGAGTTACATGGTACTTGGTACGGGCTTTTGGACTTTGTATATGATATTAGTGACATACTACACTATGTATGTGTTTGTGCTATGAGTTTTAATTTCAGATTGAAAGACTGTAACATATAGGAGAAAAATGTTCCATGCACACAGCCATTGTTAAGTGTGATTGAAGATCTGATCATTCCTTTTTGTGCTACAGAGTGAGCACTAGATGTACATTTATACCTGTTTTTCAATTTTATGTTAGAGGTATAGCAGATCCTCTTTATATGCACTAGGCTGCATCTTCAGTGGAACGCTATACTGATTTTTTCCATATTTTTTTGACACTTTATCATTATGCCCCAGGGCTTTATTTTAGTATGCAAATTAGGGTCCATAACTTGTTTTTCAGAAATTTTAACGATCACTTTTTGCTCACCAAAAAACCCAAGTGAAACAAACCAGACACAGATGAAATAACTAACCAAGTATAAACAGTGGCATGGAGACAAACAACACATATAACCATTAACATTTCTCTCATCATGACACATTTCAATGTTCGGTTAAACTTAATTGTACTCAGACTGACACATATTATATTTTGACAATGTTAAGTTTGAATATTGAACCATCCTAGCTCCCTAAACCTTCCAAGTAAAATATTTTCTATTATTTAACACTCTGGTGTAGCTTTTCTGCTAGTTGCATATTAAGCACTGAATCATCTGCAAAATTGATTGCCTTACATGCATCTTCCTCTATCTTTTCTCCTCTACAACAAAGAGACTTTTCCAACATTACCATATTGCAGCCTGGGGTGTCATTATTTGGTGACTATTCATTACTCTTAGCTAGAGGTTGAAGTGGGCTACGATGCTATGCCCTACCGACACTTCTCTTACTGCTTTCAATATAAAACAATCATACCTCAGTCACTTACATTTTCCCTACCACCACTTCTAAATTTCCACTTCGACTTCTCATTGCTTCTTACGCCTGGGAGAATACAGGCAGCGTAGTTGTTTTGTTTCACAAGCTGTCCCCATCAACCTCAACTGAATGGCCTGTATAAGCCTGTATCACTATGCCTGTATCACTGCACTGCTACACAGAGATGCTTAATAATTTTACTGTGACTGTTGTTATGTCAGGGACTATATTTTTATTACATTCATATGTGAAGGAAATATTACCTCTCATCAAGTAGGTGCTTGTGTAGAATGGTAAAATATGCTTTATCCCATAGCAAGCAGCCATAGTCTACCTATAATTGTTCTAGTTAACATCTGATTGGTTGTTATGGGTTACAGAACATGTGTGCACATGGCATCATGTTATTAAATATGTCCCACAGTGTTCAACCTGCATCTATTGCTTGCCCACAGCAATTTCCATTTAGGCTAATGTTACATGGAAGCTTAGTGCACCTGTACATTATGGCCTTAGAAACTCAAGACTTATCTACTCTATCAGCCTGCACATAACAGAAAGAGTACGCACCAAATTCCTGTCATATCAAACACTGACAGCTTTTACAAGCACAGCAGGCAGCATTTGTAAAGAGTATCAGCACTTGCATGAACTTGGTGCTTGCACTGTGTACAATATGAAGGCCCAGTGCGGCTAACTGCACGGTTTAGAGCCTAAAATAAAACATTAGTCTTGTCATGCTGTCATTTGTTTTTATAATGTGCTACTTACAAGAACTTCAGACATTTATATAACTTGTAAAGTCATTTTATCTGACTGTTCAGAAATAAAAAAAAAAATCAAACCTTTGTGTTTTGAGGTTTTTTTTGTGTGTGTTTTTCCTCTACATGAGTACAAATTGTATTTCACATACCCCAAGAGAAATTAATGAAGATCCAGCTCTCTGTCAAAGTGGAAAACTGGCCAACGCTGTGACAGGTACACTTGTTTTTTCAAATTTATTATATTAATATCTGGAGAAATAATGTTTAATTTTATTTAATATTTATTTGTATTATTTTTCAGATTTACTGCCGATTGCAAGATACAGTCAAGCATATATTAGTTATAGAACGGAAAAAAACAGATGCTTCAATGAATGGAATATGTTACAAAAGGTTTGTATTACACATTTCCAGATATATGTAGACCGATCGATAATAAATTGTCACTCACAATATATTACTTGTGGTTATTATACTATTAGTTTTTGGGAGAAATAGTGAATAGAAATAGAGAACTTCCCCCAGGCTCTGGTGGCTTACATCCCTGACTAATATAATTATAGCCAACATGGCCCAGTTCATGATGGAGACCCTTGTCTCATTTCCCACTTAACTTTTTTGACAAATTTTAACTTTGACCAGTTCATGAATTGGTTTGATTAACATCATCTAACTTTACTGAACTCTGAGGATTTCATTACCAATAGTGGGAATTGTTGATCCAGACAAATGCCTTCCTTATGAAATTGGTCATGACACATGTACAGTTATTCTCCAGACATTAGCCGCAGGATGATTAGAATGGAAATATGGAAATATAAGTGCAGCATTTATAATCACATGATGTATCTCCACAAATCTTGATTACAAGCCTCCAATGCTTCTATGGAGTGAAGAGCCACAGCAAGGACCATAAAGATGGGAGCAGTGTCAATTCATAACTTGTCCCAATCCCAAAACTCTGTCTAATTGTAGTTGACCAAAGTCTGATAATATGACAGACACGACTAATACCTGTGTAAAATGCTTTTTCAGAATTTTAGACTAATAAAACAACATGGTTTCCTAAGATAAACTTGCTATTTTTACTTTCAAAAGTATTCTATTTATAGGAATTGACCATGTAAGCTTAGGTTACCACATTGAAGTCAAACATGTGGACAAAGGAGGCCATTGTGCAATGTTTCCCTCCATAATACATTGGTCATACTAGGGCAGCAGAGATGAGATCCGTGTGTCACATCCTCTCAGCACCCATACATCACCAATAATATACTATTACAAGTGACCCAACGTTGTTGAGTGGCAGGGGGGACATGGATCAGTATCCTGCTACAGGAGCATACGCAGGATTTCTAGAGGTTCTCCATTATTTGTTTTTGGAACAAATCAGTAAAAAAACATATTTGCCACAATAATAATATAAATTGAATGTACAGTGTGTATAATTTGAATAATGTTTGTTTTATTAAAATAAGGAAAAAAGAATAAGGCATATAGTAAGCAGTACATTAATGTAACAATTCACATTAATGTTAACTTATTTTAAATATATCCATCTTATAAATTAATAATATAATACCTTGTAAATTAATAACTCTACAAAATAAATACTAATCTCCCCTCACATGCATTTAAATAATAATAAAAAAGACAATTAGTGTTACAGCTACTCATTTAGTGATTCACATCACTCTCAGCAGCCAAGAAGCTGAACATGAGCACAGGTAACTTACTTTTACTGCATTGTCTTTTCCCCTAAAGTCACACTAGAGCAGGGGTCAGGGAACTTTTTTACCTTTTACCCCAAAATGTATTCAGATACGCCGACGTTACCCCCTTGACTTGAAATGAAGGAAATCATATGTTCTTAATTATTGGAATTCAAAATTTTATTGAATCTATTAAAAATGTCTTTGAAAGCTTCAACTTCAAAACTTCAGGTTTTGGAGAAATGATGTTGCTTCATTTTTGATACGCGAACATCAATATTGGGTCATTTTGATGTCAGAGCAATTTGGATACAGTCTTCAGCGTCCAATAGATTTCTCTGCTTTGTTTTTATGTTAGTTAGAGTGGAAAATTCTTGTTCACAAAGGTAGGTTGTTGCAAAAGGCAGCAACTTTTTGACTGCCTCCTCGTGCAATTTTGAATGCCATTGCAGCTGTTGACATCTAAAAATATGACAGATCTGCTTTGTTTTCAAATGCAATACGTGCTTCATTATTGCACCGAAACTCAAGAAGTCCCTCTGCCAACCCTTGAGACTCTTCTGGTACAACAGCAATTTCACATTTAAACGGGTCTACAATCCAACTGACAGCATGTGAATTGGCAGCATTACCCCCAGGAATTTCATTTTTACCCCATTTGGGGTAATTTACCCCTGTTCCCTGACCACTGCACTAGAGCAATACATATAAGTATATATAAGTATTTCTTTCTGCCCATTCCTGGCCCTATCTTTCCTTACTTCCATCCTAAGACTTTCACCATTCTTTGATTCCAACTATGCAATGCAAAAAATACATATATGTGTTTCAATATAAATATAACACTTGTTCAGGTTGACTAAAAAATAAAAAAGGTATAAATGTATAAACTGACACATCACAAAAATGAAATGTGGTCTGGAGGAAACCGCCAAAAATATCCCTTCATCAAGTAGATAAAGAAAGGATGTAATTTGTTACAGAACAATAATTATCATGTTTATAGAAGCACATATAAACAATGTCATAGTAACAGAGTACATTTTAAGTCGAAAATGCTAAAGATATTCACATGTCTCTGCTATTAAATATAAAACCACCTCACAAAACCAATACAAGGATTTAATCCACACTTGAGGAATTTGGGGCAGGGACATGCAAACTGTTCCCTATATGTCCTGTGTGGTCAACTATGTATCCAGGCTGCTGGGTAATAACCATATATATATAGAGCCATAGCCAACTTGCATACAGCTATTTGTTATTAGTGTACAGTAGGAAATAATGGCTGCTGTGTTGTAGGACTTGTAATAAACAAGCGTAGAGTGACTGACAATGTTATGACGAGGTGTCCTTTCAGGAACCAAAAGCCCTCAACTGTAACATAGATAATTCAAGATATAATAAACAGCATAAATTTATTGTCATCTGTTGAAGGATCCTAATAAACCCCTTAGTTGCTGATCTGGTTCAATGTAGCTTTTTACTGTATGGACAGTGAAAAATCCATTGTTTCTGATTATTTTATTTTTTTTTCTTTACAGATACACAAGATAACTTCCTGAATGACTTATCTCATCAATCAGTCTTATTGTAGCTCTGTACCATTTCAACACTGTTTTGTAAGCAATAAAGATTACAGTTCAACAAACTTGTGACTGTGTGTTATTTTCACCCAAAAGCATGTCTTGGAATTGGATGGTTTATTTCATTGCTTTCATTCTAAGCTTAACCTACTTTGCATATTGATTTTTATCAGAATCCCATTTTTCTTTTAAATGATGAAAGAGCGTCATCTGACACTGCACTGAAGATATTAGCTTTCTGTGGACCAACTTGTTCCAGTTATGTGAGTATACTAATAAATGTCACCTGCTCTTTGCCCAGTGCTAAATTATTATGGCAAGAATTAATGGTTAATAATGGTTATGTTAAGTAGATCGTAAATTTAAAAAACACCAGCCAAAAGTAATGTGTCAGTAATTACTGACAAAAACCAAAACAGATTAATGTTAATTATGTTACATTGGCACACTTGTTAAAATAGGATTATTCTCATTCAAGTATGTTTACATCATATATATCTGTGTATATGTATAATCTTTCTGCCTATGTCCCAAATTATTATTACATTTGACAGTTTTTCCTGTACGCAATGGGTCACCAAGAACCCAAGAGCAATGAGTCACAAACAGCTGACAATAAACCTTAGATACAATGTAATATCTGCTTTCCCTGCTGCAGGAATGTGCCATATTTTCGAGATGTATACTTGGAACAGGGTGCAACTGACATTTGAGAATCATCTGATCATATTGAGTTGATATTTGGAAGTATTAAGCTCATTATTAGTTCTTTGTCTTTATTTCAGACCCTAGTGTTATCCAGAATCTTCATGTTACTGAGGTATCCACTTCAAATGCAACAATAATATGGAATCAGCCAATAGGTGGTTCGGCAAATTACACTGTGACAGTGACAGGAAGCCCTTCATCAGCATACAGTCTTTACTCAACAACAACAGCACTTAATTTGACCAACCTTATACCTGGAAACTACTATAGTGTTGTTGTCTCTGCAAATGACATACCAGTGAGCATATACTTCTATACAGGTAACACTTGTCTTCCTAAGCATGGCATCTTTAACATTATATGCATGTTTGTCTATCAGTAATTATTATTCTTCCTCTGTATCTATATAGCGCCAACATGCCCCACAGTTCTGTGCAGAGAATGTTTATTCATTCACATCAATCCTTGTCCCAGGGAAACTTCCAACCTATTTTCCCTGTATATAGGCTTATATTTTGTTCTGTCTAGTTATGGCAAAAATTTGACTTGACCCCATTTTAAATAATAAATATCACGGGTAAAACAATCTAGTGGTAGATCACTTTACCAAGTATCACAGCATATTTGGATTATTCACTTCACTCTATAATGTATTCATTTACAGTTCAAATGTTACATGGTGTTGTTCTACCCTGACATTTTGTCAAAGGCTGCTATATTATATATATATATATATATATATATATATATATATATATATATATATATATATATAGCAACAGAAAACAGGCAGGGCGCCTCATAGTGTAATATCAAATAAACAAGATGGGAAAAAGTAATAACATGCGTACCATGAGGTAAGCAGCAGTGAGTATCGAAGAGAAGATGGAGTAGCCTCTGCTATGGTCGTATTCCTCCAAATCTCCACCAATCAGCAAATCAATGTAAAAAGAGCAAACATAGTGTAACACCACAATATATAATATACCTGATGGGGATAGTTCACCATTAAACACCAAGAGCTCCGGGCAGAGTGAGGTTGGGACTGTGAAGCTAATGGTTGTGCACATGTGAAAACCTGCAATCAACAATTTTCATGAGATGTGAGATTTCTCATGCTATCTAGTACGCAGATTTTATATTTATCATGCACTCATATGGGTGTCCTATTATGTGATTCTGGGATCAAGGTCCCATACACTTCATAGAACATTGGTGTTTAGTGGTGAACTATCCCCATCAGGTGTATTATATATTGCGGTGTTACACTATGTTTGCTCTTTTTACATTGATTTGCTGATTGGTGGAGATTTGGAGGAATACGACCATAGCAGAGGCTACTCCATCTTCTCTTCGATACTCACTGCTGCTTACCTCACGGTACGCATGTTATTACTTTTTTCCATGTGTATACTTCATGTAAGTGTGTTAGGCAAGTTTTACAGAGCGGGTGAAAATCTTGTGTGTGACCATTTTTGTGGCGCTCATTGTAAAGGCTAAATCCTTATCGATTAATAGGGAAATGCAGCACCAAACTTATATGTATCTAGGGCAGATACTTACCCTGGCAACACTTTGCAGCTGGGACCCAGTGCAGTTTCTGACACTGCTAGATCCTGGTCACTTTAATAGAGCACAAAGCTTGAAACAATATTGTACTTAGCTGTACAATATTGTTTCAAGCTTTGTACTCTATTAAAGTGACCAGGATACTTGGGGCTTGGGGGGGTTACTGGATAAGGGGTTTTCTGTATTTTGAAGCCCCATGCCTAAAAATAAAATACAATTTAGAAATGATCCTGTCTTTCACCACTCTAAGCCTGACATTCACATTGCTATTGAAGGAGTTGTCTGCTTTCAAACAACTTAAAATTAGGGATGTGCACCGGCGACTTTTGAGGTCTCGTGTTTTGTGTTTTGGATCCGGATTTTCGTTATTTTTGAGGTTCGGATTTGTCTCGCAAAACACTTGACGAAAGGTCTCGGTTCGGATTTAAGGTATTGGATTCGGATTTTTTTTGAAAAAAACATAAAAAGTTTAAAAATCAAGTTTTTGGGCTTATTTTCACTCCTAGGCTATTATTAACCTCAATAACATTCAATAACAAGCATTTCCACTAATTTACAGTGTATTGTGAACACCTCACAATATAGTTATTAGTCCAAAACGTTGCAACAAGGTATCTTTCTGGACTGCGTAGAGGAGTGGGTCACCACAATATATATTAAAAACCCTGAACTTTTATGATTCGCACCAATAATTGTACCTGGACTGCGTAGAGGAGTGGGTCACCACAATATCTTAAAAACCCTGAACTTTTATGATTCGCACCAATAATTGTACCTGGACTGCGTAGAGGAGTGGGTCACCACAATATCTTAAAAACCCTGAACTTTTATGATTCGCACCAATAATTGTACCTGGACTGCGTAGAGGAGTGGGTCACCACAATATCTTAAAAACCCTGAACTTTTATGATTCGCACCAATAATTGTACCTGGACTGCGTAGAGGAGTGGGTCACCACAATATCTTAAAAACCCTGAACTTTTATGATTCGCACCAATAATTGTACCTGGACTGCGTAGAGGAGTGGGTCACCACAATATATTAAAAACCCTGAACTTTTATGATTCGCACCAATAATTGTACCTGGACTGCGTAGAGGAGTGGGTCACCACAATATCTTAAAAACCCTGAACTTTTATGATTCGCACCAATAATTGTACCTGGACTGCGTAGAGGAGTGGGTCACCACAATATCTTAAAAACCCTGAACTTTTATGATTCGCACCAATAATTGTACCTGGACTGCGTAGAGGAGTGGGTCACCACAATATCTTAAAAACCCTGAACTTTTATGATTCGCACCAATAATTGTACCTGGACTGCGTAGAGGAGTGGGTCACCACAATATCTTAAAAACCCTGAACTTTTATGATTCGCACCAATAAATGTACCTGGACTGCGTAGAGGAGTGGGTCACCACAATATCTTAAAAACCCTGAACTTTTATGATTCGCACCAAAAAATGTACCTGGACTGCGTAGAGGAGTGGGTCACCACAATATCTATTAAAAACCCTGAACTTTTATGAATCGCACCAATAAATGTACCTGGACTGCGTATAGGAGTGGGTCACCACAAGATATCTTAAAAACCCTGAACTTTTATGATTCGCACCAATAAATGTACCTGGACTGCGTAGAGGAGTGGGTCACCACAATATCTTAAAAACCCTGAACTTTTATGATTCGCACCAAAAAATGTACCTGGACTGCGTAGAGGAGTGGGTCACCACAATATCTATTAAAAACCCTGAACTTTTATGAATCGCACCAATAAATGTACCTGGACTGCGTATAGGAGTGGGTCACCACAAGATATCTTAAAAACCCTGAACTTTTATGAATCGCACCAATAAATGTACCTGGACTGCGTAGAGGAGTGGGTCACCACAATATATATTAAAAACCCTGAACTTTTATGATTCGCACCAATAAATGTACCTGGACTGCGTAGAGGAGTGGGTCACCACAAGATATATTAAAAACCCTGAACTTTTATGATTCGCACCAATAAATGTACCTGGACTGCGTAGAGGAGTGGGTCACCACAATATCTATTAAAAACCCTGAACTTTTATGATTCGCACCAATAAATGTACCTGGACTGCGTAGAGGAGTGGGTCACCACAATATATATTAAAAACCCTGAACTTTTATGATTCGCACCAATAAATGTACCTGGACTGCGTAGAGGAGTGGGTCACCACAATATATATTAAAAACCCTGAACTTTTATGATTCGCACCAATAAATGTATCTGGACTGCGTAGAGGAGTGGGCACTGGGCACCACAATAAAATATATAAAAAACCTTCAACAGATCTGCATTACACTACACATACGGCTGCTCCTCCATCCTCTCCATCATATACATGTTGGAGTTTTAGCGTGTGACAACCTCTTGTTTTTGATAATGTCAGTGCATTTGGAATATTTTTCAATTTGCCCCACACCACTGAATGTACTTTATCTATGATACGCAATACGCATCTATCTATCTTGACTGCGTAGTGTGGTGGCCCCGGTACACAATTTGGTACCGAGGCCACAATATAATTTAAAAACCCTCCACGTGTCGGAATTCCACCAAACAAGTATCTGGACTGCATAGTGGGGTGGCCCCGGTACCCAATTTGATACCGGGGCCACAATACCTCCTCCAAACATGCTCCAGACAATTCGTCATTGACAGACCCCAGACAGACAGGGTCGTAGTGTTATTGTTTGACTTTGTAAACCCAAAAAAATGTCCCTGTTGCACATAGTCGTGCAATGAAGACTGACTTTTTCATTTAAAGGCACGATCTTTAAAGTGTAGTGTTTGTAAGTCTAAGTCATATTATACTTTTGGTAAAATTGGTTTTTTTTGTTCCTCTTTATGGTAATTAATTAGTAATAGAATTAAAGTAGGAAATAGAATTAAATAGAATTAAAGTAGGAAATAGAGTGGTATAGAGTTGTAGTGTGGTATAGATAGAGTGGTCCACACAATATAATAATAAAACCCTCAACTGGTCTGAATTCCACCAAACAAGTATCTTGACTGCGTAGTGTGGTGGCCCCGGTACACAATTTGGTACCGAGGCCACAATATAATTAAAAAACCCTCCACGTGTCGGAATTCCACCAAACAAGTATCTGGACTGCATAGTGGGGTGGCCCCGGTACCCAATTTGATACCGGGGCCACAATACCTCCTCCAAACATGCTACAGACAATTCGTCATTGAGAGACCCCAGACAGACAGGGTCGAAGTGTTATTGTTTGACTTTGTAAACCCAAAAAAATGTCCCTGTTGCACTTGCACATAGTCGTGCAATGAAGACTGACTTTTTCATTTAAAGGCACGATCTTTAAAGTGTCAGAAAGAGAGAGAAGACACAGGAGAGGAGAGTTGTAGCTGGGGACCTGGGGTGGAAGCTCCCAGGCTCCCCCAGCATTGCCTGGAAGTCTGAGCGTGGTGACTGAGCCAGGGCAAGGAATGTGTGCCCTGGATGAGGGGGAGAACTCCATGCCACTATAGTGAACCCAAGAGAGAGGGGGACACTGCACATGGAAGAGGCCCTGGAGTGAGGGCTGCTACAAGAGGCATGGTAGCTGTAGTGTCAGATCTTGAGGCTGAGAGTACACAGAGTGACGTGTCAGAGCACAGGAGACATTATCCCCGCAGAGGAGGGATGAGCTGCAGTTGAGAGGTATGTTGTTGAAATAGGACATGCACACTTTAACAAACCAATCATTTCAGCGACAGGGCCTACCAAACAACTTTGACTGAAATGATTGGTTTGTTTGGGCCCCCACACCAAAAAAGCTATTCATCTCTCCCTGTACAGACTAAACAGGCTCTACTGAGGCAAGATGTCGTCCTCATCCTCAACCTCTGATTCCTCTCCCCCTACAGTGTCTACTTTCTCCTCATCACACATTATCAATTCGTCCCCGCTGGACTCCACAACCACAGGTCCCTCTGTAGTATCTGGAGGGCAGTGCTGTACTTCATTGAGGAATTGATTATTCATTTTTATAAACATCATTTTTTCAACGTTGTGAGGAAGCAACCTCCTTCGCCGCTCACTGACCAGGTTCCCCGCTGCACTAAAAACTCTTTCCGAGTACACACTGGAGGGGGGACAACTCAGGTAAAATAGAGCCAGTTTGTACAGGGGCTTCCAAACTGCCTTTTTTTCCTGCCAGTAACAATATGGACTGTCTGACATGTCTACTTGGATGGTGTCAGCAAAGTAATCATCCACAATTTTTTCTATTGTCACAGCATCCAATGCAGCGAGAGTAGACATGTCTGCAATGGTTGGCAGGTCCTTCAGTCCGGACCAGATGTTATCAGCATCCCCGCCAGTGCCTCTTTTGGGAAAACTGAGCTTTTTCCTCGCAGCCATAGATGTGGAAGAAAATGAGGGTGGAGCTGTTGGCATGTCACGGTCCTCTTCAGAGGACAATCTCCTGACCAGCAGGTCTTTGCACCGCTGTAGACTTGTGTCCGCCGGAAACAGAGACACAACATACGCTTTAAACCGAGGATCGAGCACGGTGGCCAGAATGTATTCCTCTGACTTTAAAAGAGTGACCACCCTCGGATCCTGGCAAAGCGTACGAAGGGCTACATCCGCAAGAGCTACATGCTTGGTGTAATCGCAATGGCTTACCAGCTCCTCCCTCACTTTCTCCAGCTGCTTCTGCAACAGCCTGATCAGGGGAATGACCTGACTCAAGCTGGCAGTGTCGGAACTGACTTCTCGTGTGGCAAGTTCAAATGGCTGCAGAACCTTGCACAACACGGAAATCAGTCTCCACTGCGCTTGACTCAGGCGCATCCCCACTCCTTTGCCTATGTCGTAGGTGGCTGTGTAGGCCTGAATGGCCTTTTGCTGCTCCTCCATCCTCTGCAGCATATAGAGGGTGGAGTTCCAGCGCGTCACAACCTCTTGTTTGAGGTGATGGCAGGGCAGGTTCAAGCTTTTTTGATGTGCCTCTAGTCTGCGGTAGGCACTGGCTGAATGCCGAAAGTGTCCAGCAATTTTGCGGGCCACCGCAAGCATCTCCTGCACACCCCTGTCACTCTTGAGGTAATGCTGCACCACCAAATTAATGGTGTGGGCAAAACATGGGACGTGCTGGAAATTGCCCATATTTAATGCCCGCACAATGTTACTGGCATTGTCTGACACCACAAATCCCCATGAGAGTCTAAGTGGGGTAAGCCACTGGGAGATAATTTCCCTCATTTTCTCTAATATGTTGTCAGCGTTGTGCCTCTTATTAAAGCCTGTAATGCACAATGTTGCCTGCCTTTGCATGAGCAGCCATTTTGTAGATGCTGCTACTGATGCAGCTGTTGCTGTTGCTGCGGAAGGGGATGCATCTACCCAGTGGGCTGTCACAGTCATATAGTCCTTTGTTTGCCCAGAACCACTTGTCCACATGTCCGTGGTTAAGTGGACAGTGGGTACAACCGCATTTTTAAGAGCACTGAGGACACTTGATCGTACTTCTCTGTACATTTTTGGTATCGCCTGCCTAGTGAAGTGGAATCTCGAGGGGATTTGGTACCGGGGACACAATACCTCCATCAACCCTCTAAATCCCACTCCACTGATGGCGGACACCGGGCGCACGTCTAACACCAACATTGCAGTTACAGCCGCAGTTATACGCTTTGCAATAGGGTGACTACTATCGTATTTGGTGGTCATGGCAAACGACTGTTGGACGGTCAATTGTTTGGTGAAAGACTTAGCGGTCTTACGACTTCCCCTCTGGGAAGATGACCGACTAACAGCAGCAACAGCAGCAGTGGCAGTAGTAGGCGTACCGCTGCAGGATTCCTCGGATGAATCCCGTATTGAGGAGGACTCAGTCTGGCTGCTGACTTGGGCTGCAGGACTGAATCTGATGGAGATTGTGGAGGAAGTTGACGAGGAGGGTGTTGCTGGTGTGTATCCAACTGGACCACGGGATTTAGGTGTCCCTGTACCGATGAGGGTCCTAGCCCCAGTTCCTGAACTAACCACTGAACTATGAAGGTTATTCAGGTGACGTATAAGGGAGGATGTTCCTAGGTGGGCAAGATCCTTACCCCTGCTTATTTGAGCTTTACATAAGCTACATATTGCCATACATTGGTTGTCTGGATTTGGATAAAAATAACTCCAGACCGAAGAGGTGCATTTTTTGGTCTTCTGACCAGGCATGACGATGGGCTTTTTCATCCCATGGACATCAGCTGTTTCCCCCCCTGGTGCCTCATTTACAATAACCACATCACCATCCTCATCATCAAGTTCCTCCACAGCGCCAGCTACATCATCAATAGCCTCCTCCCGAGCCACCTCTTCCCGTACAGTGATGGGAAGGTCAGGCTTGACAACCACCAACACCCTTGGACTCGCCTTGGGGATTTGTGATAATTTCTCTTTAGAAGGCAGAGTTGTTTGCTGTTTTGTTGCTGACAGCATAACTCTCTTCAATTTTTTGTACGGGGGGGGAGGAGGAGGAGGGCTAAGATCCGTGGGTGAAGCTGAACCACTAGTCATGAACACGGGCCAGGGCCTAAGCCGTTCCTTGCCACTCCGTGTCGTAAATGGCATATTGGCAACTTTACGTTTCTCCTCAGATGATTTTAAGTTTCTCTTTTTGCTACTTTTTCTTAACTTGGGCTTTTTGGATTTTACATGCCCGGTACTACGAGATTGGGCATCGGGCTTGGAAGACGACGTTGATGGCATTTCATCGTCTATGTCATGACTAGTGGCAGCAGCTTCAGCATTAGGAGGAAGTGGGTCTTGATCTTTCCCTACTTTATCCTCCAAATTTTTGGTCTCCATTATATGTAGCACAAGATACTGCAGAATGTGTGAACTTGGTAATATTGCAGTACCAATGGACTTATACTGCTGGATTGGTTTTGCAAATTTGGTTATAATTATTATATATATTTTTTTTTTTTAATTTTTTATTTTTTTTTACTTTTTTTTTATTTTTAAAAAACTTGGGAATAGTGGGGAAATAACTATGCCCTTAGAAGCACAGAGCACAGGACACAGCACCACTGGACTGAACAGGACACGGCACAGGACCCAGCAGCACTACGGAACTCAGCAGGACAGAGCACAGGACACAGCACCACTGGACTGATACTGCAGAATGTGTGAACTTGGTAATATTGCAGTACCAATGGACTTATACTGCTGGATTGGTTTTGCAAATTTGGTTATAATTATTATATATTTTTTTTTTTTTACATTTTTTATTTTTTTTTACTTTTTTTTTATTTTTAAAAAACTTGGGAATAGTGGGGAAATAACTATGCCCTTAGAAGCACAGAGCACAGGACACAGCACCACTGGACTGAACAGGACACGGCACAGGACCCAGCAGCACTACGGAACTCAGCAGGACAGAGCACAGGACACAGCACCACTGGACTGATACTGCAGAATGTGTGAACTTGGTAATATTGCAGTACCAATGGACTTATAATGCTGGATTGGTTTTGCAAATTTGGTTATAATTATTATATATTTTTTTTTTTTTAAATTTTTTATTTTTTTTTACTTTTTTTTTATTTTTTAAAAACTTGGGAATAATGGGGAAATAACTATGCCCTTAGAAGCACAGAGCACAGGACACAGCACCACTGGACTGAACAGGACACGGCACAGGACCCAGCAGCACTACGGAACTCAGCAGGACAGAGCACAGGACACAGCACCACTGGACTGATACTGCAGAATGTGTAAACTTTGTAATATTGCAGTACCACTGGACTTTTACTGCTGAATGTGTGAACTTGGTAATATTGCAGTACCAATGGGCTTATACTGCAGGATTGGTTGTGAAAATTTTGTGGTAATTAAAAAATATTAAAGTAGTTTTTGGTATTTTTTAAAAAAACTTTTTTTTATTTTTTTAAACACAGGGGAATATTGGGGAAATAACTATGCCCTTAGAAGCACAGAGCACAGGACACAGCACCACTGGACTGAACAGGACACAGCACAGGACCCAGCAGCACCACTGACCTCAGAAGGACAGAGCACAGCACACAGCACCACTGGACTGATACTGCAGAACACAGCACAGCACAGCACAGCACTAAACAGCACAGCACAGCACAGCACAGCACTAAACAGCACAGAACTAAACAGCACAGAACTAAACAGCACAGAACTAAACAGCACAGAACTAAACAGCACAGAACTAAACAGCACAGAACTAAACAGCACAGAACTAAACAGCACAGAGGACCACCTAACACACCCTCCCTCTACCCTGATCAATGCCCGAGTGAAGATGGCGGCGACTAGCGGGGAATTTATAGGATCCGAGTATCGCGAGATCCGACAACGGGATTATGAGTCAGAGCCTCAGTTTCACTTTTGAATTTGGCGCCAATACCCGGATCTGTCTCGGATCCGACTCGGATCCGCAACGTTCGGGTGGGCTCGGATTTCAGAAATCCGAGTGCGCTCATCCCTACTTAAAATAAGATGAATACATAACATAACAGGAAAAATCTTGTTACTTGAAGTTGAGAGTAGGCTTGCACTCGTCACACCGGCACACTGTGTTTGTGCTTCATTTACCGGACATGTCGATCCTTTCTGCAGGCTCCAACTGCTGCACTAACCTTAAGAGTGGGCGCAACACTTCCTGGTTTCTTTGACCCATGGTCATGTGACCACTGATGCAGGGTGGAAGATTCAAATTAGCTCTCTATTTATGTCTGTCTTTGAGCACTGTGTAGTGTTATAGTATGAGGTTTCCAGCCTCTAGCTACCATTCCTGTTATTTGAGTTCCTTACTCCTGATTGTCTTTGTGCACTTTTGGTTTGTTCTCAGCTTGATGTGTGGCTTAAATATTAGTTCTGATTTGGCATTTCACAGTCTGTTTGTCACATGCCGGACTCCCACTGTCCCCCCGGGAGCCGGCGTGCGTATCCGCTGCCTCCTAAACTCCCCCCATTAAGTCTTTCTACTTACCTGGATCCACGCTGCTGCAACCGTCCAGTGCTGTCTCTTCCTGTCTTCGGTTCGGCGCTCAGTGGTTCTGCGCA
This sequence comes from Mixophyes fleayi, assembly GCF_038048845.1. Taxonomy (NCBI): domain Eukaryota; kingdom Metazoa; phylum Chordata; class Amphibia; order Anura; family Limnodynastidae; genus Mixophyes; species Mixophyes fleayi. The sequence continues at coordinate 131,857,183 of NC_134404.1, read as the reverse complement.
TGCGCAGAGCTGGCTGACTCTTTTCTGTGCTCTTGCTGCCCTCTATTGGCTGCCTAATTGGAACTGCACTATTTCTACACCTTCTGACCTGAACTCAGTGCTGGTTCTTTCAGTCAGTCCCTGACCTTAGTACTGGAAGCAGCTCCTGTGTTTTTCTCCTAAGAAGTTCTTACCTTGCGTTTTAGGATTCCAGCTCCTCCAAGCTCCTATGCAGATATTCAGAGAAACCGCATCCTAAGCGGCAACGCAGTTATTCCGAGAAACCGCATCCTAAGTGGCAACACTATTATTCCGAGAAACCGCCTCCTAAGCGAAAACACCAGTATACTCCAAGAAACCGCCTTCTAGGTGGCAACACTTTTATATTTTGGGAAACCGCCCCCTAAGTGGCTACGCTGCAGAACTTCCTTGCAATACCGCTTCCTAGAGGCAACGCTATTCTGCAAATTACCTCCCAAACGTTGCAGAACATCCCTGCTAATCATCATTTTCGAGTGGCGAAGCTACTTTCTACCTAATTCCACGCTCCTTCTGTTATGGTTCGCTGGGAACTTCCCTAGTGGGCCGCGACCTGCAAGTGGAAGCCGCGAAGCCCATATTCCATTGCGGGAATCACTGGTGAACACCTTTCACTTGTTAGACTCCGCGCCCCTAGCTGAAGTCACGCCAAACCCGGCTGAACTACCAGGATCCAATTGAACCTCCTTGTTATCGTGACACTGTTCTTGTACCAGTCCCTGGCTATTCAGACTACTCTACTTCCACTCACTTCATACTCTTTCTTTGTGTTATCAGCTTGAAATGCTAGAGCGCAGTGCAAAGGTCCACTACCTGTTGGCTCCCAGCAGCAAAGCCCAAGCCTATATGCGGTGGTCCCTGTTGAAAACCGGTGGGCTCTTTAGACTCTGCGCCTCTATTCTGCTAGTGTCACCTTTAGCTGGCAAAAGGAATCCACTCTTACAAGAGCATCTTGTGGGAACGATTGATAAAAAGGAGGCGAACCAAGACCAATTGATGCAATGTTTGCAAGACCTTTCTCATTACCTGGATATACTCTGGCACACTTTCGGTGGTCATGATTCTTCTCCAGCTCCATTGGGGCTTCCCATTCCGTTTGTGGCATCTCAGCTTTCTATCCCTAACCATCCTAAATATGATGGGGATCCCCATGGCCTGCAGAGGATTTTTGAACTAGTATTCAATGTAGTTCAAACTTCTCCTGGGTAATTTTTGCTCTGAAAAGGCCAAGAATGGTTATATAATCTCCCTACTGTCCCGTCAAGCTCTCGTCTGGGTTTCACCTCTATGGTAGCGCAACAATCCCCTTCTGCATATCTGTGCAACTTTCTGGACGCTTTCAGGAAGGTTTTCAATTACCAGTACAGGTCTCGTCTGCTGCTTCCACCATCTTGCACCTTTGCCAAAGTGCACAGGGAACAATATGCTGTTTAGTTCAGAACTATGGCGCTCTTAACTACAGGGAAATAACAATGTGTTAATTGCTACCTTCTGGCCAGAGTTTTAAGACTGCATCAAGTTTTTTGGTAATTTCTGTCTTCTTTGGATTACCTCATTACAATGTAATAGGGTGGACATCCGATTTAGCGAGCAGACCTAAGAGAGAGAACAATCCCAACACCCTTCAATTTGACTGGAACCTTCTCTCCAGGCACCTCACCAGAGGACCCCACCATGCAACTGGCATGATCTCATCTGTCACCCGAGGGAAGAGAAGAAGTTTAATTACTGTGCTGTTACTGGTCTCAAGGAAACCCAACACTTTGGGTTACCTACTTTGTTACCTACTATAAGCAGTTTATTTGGGGATACACCACTTTGGTGGAGTATATAATGGCTTTGACTGAGCAAACCACAAATCCCAAAGAACAGCCTCCAGGTGCTTCTCAAGATTTCAGTATTTGGAATAAACATTCTATTTGGCTCCCATTCTTCAATAAACCAATACCCTTTCTCCTTGGGGTTTATTCCTCATGTTATGTGATCTGAGCAGTCTTGATCCAGTATGCTTCTTCTGGAAAACTCAATCCATGTTAGATTCCTCTCATGCAAGCTCCAACCAGTGCAGATGAATAATGACATTGGTAGTAAGGAACTTCTTGCTATCAAATTGCCCATAAAAGGTAGATTATTATTGCTCAAAGACCAGAGTTGAAAAAAAACCATAACGAGGCACTCCGGTCCACTGATATTAAATTCTTTATATTAAAAATAAAGTTTTACTTCTCAATCTTAAAATTTAAATTTATTTAATATATTTCAGGTATATTGCTTGATAAACATATTAAAAGAAAGAGTCAACGAGGTGAAGACTAAGATAGTTATAAATTATAGTGTGTATAATTCAAAATTATCAAACCCTTAGGTGGGAGCCATGTATAATTCGGAAAGATATAAGGGATCTGATGAGCATCTAACTACACAACCACCCTATCATTAAGTTATGTGTTATTTAGGAATTGTTTTATTTCTCATATACTCTATCACATATCCCATATCTCTTATATCCTAATTGGTTATGTGTAATCGTTCTATTGTGTTCTCGTTAACCCTACTTGAATTCCTAATAGACTGTACTTTATTATAAAGTTTAAATGGTTTTGTACTCTATATTACTATAGGGTATTGTTGAGTTCAAATGGTTTAATACCTTGTTACTCAAAAGTATTTCCCATATATGCTCCAGGGATGAGATCATATCATATTTATTCTGACATGACTAGTATTATATATTTAATTAAAGACAAATTATTAAAGAGTTCCTCTCATAATACACTTTATCAAAGTTGAACACTGTATATCCAGTAATCAGGTCACTCAACACACTGTAATTCTGTGTCGTTTCCCAACATTAGTATTGCATTACAAAACTAGTCACATCCTAATATAGTATACTAGCAAAAGGGAAAATTTATATTGATTTTCTCATATGTAGCTTAAGCTTAGTATGTCATATAGTAGTGGTTTCTTGCGAATAATTATTAGTTTCAAATATCATGGTTGCATTGTCAGGAAGACATTATTTACCATGTAAGCTGCATAGTCCTGTTTACCTAACGTATATATCTCTGTTATGATGTCACACACCGGTCCCGTGGACGAGTACCGGCGTTGTTACCTCTGTCTCATAAATGGTGACCACGCTATATTGGATCCAGTGTTTTAGTCTGAGCCTCCATCTGGTTCTATTCTACACGTGTCAATCATTATTCTCTCATGGCTACACTCTCCTCAAGTAGATTGGAATACCTTTGATATCCTGACTTAGGGCTCTCATTGTCATGTTGGATGTTTAACTAAAGTAAGACCTCTCCAGATTTCTTCCATTAAAACATCTGATAGCTCATCTTTGTTACCACCTCATTACCAGTCATTTGCGGACGTGTTTGATGAAGCACGTGCTGAGATGCTTCCACCACATCATCCCCGGGACTGTCCTATAGAATTAATCTCTGGAAAAAATCTACCTAGGGGTCGAGTCTACCCTCTCTCTCAACCTGAGACCCAGGCTATGTTACGCTATGTTAAAGAAAACCTTCAGAGAGATTTCATCAGACCATCAGTTTCTCCAGCTGGCGCAGGTTTCTTTTTCGTAAAGAAAAAAGATGGCTCATTACGGCCTTGCATCGACTATCGTGGTCTTAATTTATTAACTGTAAAAAAACGTTATCCAATCCCTCTCATCATCGAGTTATTTGACCAGAGTAAGGGCGCTACTATATTTACAAAATTAGACCTGCGTGGCGCATATAATCTCATTCGTATTCGGACCGGTGATGAATGGAAGACTGCCTTCAATACCCGTGACGGGCACTATGAATATTTAGTGATGCCTTTCGGCCTGTGTAATGCCCCAGCAGTTTTTCAAAGTTTTGTGAATGAAATCTTTCAGGATCTACTCTATATTTGGGTAATCGTTTATCTGGACGATATCCTCATTTTTTCTCAAACTCTCGATACTCATAGAAGACATGTCGCTGAGGTACTTTCCAGACTCTGTAAAAACCATCTTTACTGCAAGCTTGAGAATGGTTCCTTTGAGACTAAATCCATGACATTTCTGGGTTACATCATTTCTGGAACTGGTCTATAAATGGATCCTGAGATGGTTCAAGCTATTGTGGATTGGCCACTTCCATCTACACTTAAGGCTGTCCAGCGTTTTCTAGGATTTATTGTCAATTCATTTCTAACTACTCCAGTATCATTGCTCCTATCACAGCCCTTACTAAGAAAGAGTCCAATCCTAAAAACTGGACAGATGAAGCCTTGAGGGCCTTTTCGTTTCTCAAAAAAGTTTTTTCCTTTGCTCCTATTCTTCGACAAACAGATTTATCTTTGCCATTCTTTTTGGAAGAAGACGCTTCAGCAATTGGCGTTGGAGCTGTCCTCTCTCAACGTTCATCATCTAACCGATTGTTCCCTTGTGCCTTCTTTTCTCTGAAGTTTTTACCTGCCAAACAAAATTATACCATCGGTGACAAGGAGCTATTGGCTATGAAATTGGCGTTGTCAGAATACCACTATCTTTTGGAGGGAGCCCAACATGTGGTAACAATATTTACAGATCACAAGAACCTCCTGTATTTACCGACTGCACAATGTCTTAACCCCCAGGAGGCCCGTTTGTCGCTGTTCTTCTCTCGATTTAATCTCCATGTGACTTTTATGCCAAGCCGATTGAATAAAAGAACAGATGCGCTCTCCCGAGCTTTTGACTTTACTTTGGATCTGGATCCACCAGCTGCTCATCCTATTTTGGACCCTAAATGCCTTTTTGCCACTTCCACGTCTCCATCTACCCCTCCAGGGAAGACCTATGTTTCCAAGGCTCTTCGGAGAAAACTCCTTCGCTGGCATCATGCTTCCAAATTTGCTGGGCACGCTGGGTGCCTCAATACCTTTGAATTTTTGATTTCTCGTTCTTATTGGTGGCCATCTCTCCATTCTGATGTCAAGGACTTTGTCGCTTCATGGAGTGTTTGTGCTCAGCACAAATCCTCTCGCCATGCTCCTATAGGTCCGTTGTTACCACTTCCTATACAATATAGACCTTGGACTCACATCAGTATGGATTTCGTGACTGACCTCCCTACTAGCAAAGGATATAACACCATCTGGGTGGTAGTGGACCGTTTCTCAAAGATGGCTCATTTTTCTACTTTTAATAGGTCTACCTTCCTCCTCCATTTTAGCACAACATTTCATCAAAGAAATATTTTGTATACATGGCTGTCCATTGGAAATTGTGTCTGATAGAGGTGTTCAGTTTACATCCAAATTCTGGCGAGCATTATGCTAGGCTCTTAATTTTTCTTCCGGTTACCATCCCTTATCCAACGGTCAGATGGAGAGAGGATGAATCAAGATCTCGAGACCTTCATCCGAATATTCTCCTCCGCTAACCAGGACAATTGGATTGATTTGTTACCATGGGCGGAATTTTCCCATAATAAATTGTTTCATGAATCTACCTCCTCCACTTTTTTCATAGTTTATGGGCTTCATCCTAATCCTCCTAAATTTTCAAATGTTCCTGCTGCTACTGAGCTGTTACGAGATTTTTCGTCCATTTGGTCTCAAATTTCTACTCAACTCAAGAAAGTATCTGTCCGTTATAAAACAGTGGCGGACAAAAGACGTCGGGCTGTCCCTGCTCTTAAAATTGGAGACAGAGTATGGTTGTCTACCCGGAACATCCGTCTTAGAGTACCATTTATGAAATTTGGTCCCAGGTTTTTTGGACCATATAAAATACTGCAAGTTATTAACCCAGTTTCTTTCAAATTGAAGCTTCCTTCTTCACTCCGCATCTCTAATTCTTTTCATGTATCTCTTCTGAAACCACTGATTATCAATAGATTCTCTTCAGCTAAAAAATCCTCTACTATGCCCAGTGTTATCCAACAGGAGGAATTTGAAATTACTCAAATTTTGGATGTTAAGACCTCCAGAGGTGTGGTGAAGTATTTAGTAGATTGGAGGAGCTTTGGCCCTACAGAGCGATCCTGGGTAAATGCTTCTGATATCAACGCACCTGCATTATTACGAAAATGTTATGCTAAATTTCCGCAAAAAAATTCTGCTAAGTGTCCAGTGGCCACTTCTAAAAGGAGGGGCACTGTCACACACCGGCCCTGTGGACGAGTACCAGCGGTGTTACCTCTGTCTCATAAATGGTGGCCACACTACATTGGATCCAGTGTTTTAGTATGAGTCTCCATTTGGTTCTATTCTACACATGTGTCAATCATTATTCTCTCATTACCTCCCACTCACTCCTATTGGCCTTGATGCTTTTGTAGCACTATTTAAACCTCCCAGTTCCTTCTCTCTGGATCCTGTTCTTGAAGTTACTTACTCTTGTCAGGATTGGGCTCTCCTCGTGTGACTTACCCATGGTTGCTGTGCATCATTGCTTCAAGATCTGCTGTGTTTAATCTCTGGTGCCTTCGTTGGAACTCTCGCTTTATCGGGTCTCTACTGCTGCCTTCAGTGTCTTTTCTACGGCTCCATTCATTGGACTTCACCGCTTCACTATTGTAATTCCAAACTTCACTAGGAACCTCCTACCCCTGCTGCACTGAACTACCAGCTAACGGATCAGCTAAGTCTTCATTGTTGCTGTTTCTATTGAACTGCTGTTGTATCAGTAATTAACTACTGTTACTCTTTAAACGGATCAACTAAGTCCTCTTTACTGCTGTTTTCACTGAACTGTAGCTGTATCAGTAATCAAATGCTGTCACCTGTGTTACCACTTGAAGGGATCAACAAAGCTTCTCATGATTGCTGTTTCTACTGAACTGTTATTGCAATCCATCTGTGGTTGCCCTGAGTTACCATCTAAATGGATCAGCTTGTTCTTTATTACATTTGCTTCTATTGAACTGCCGCTATATCAGCAACTCATCTGCTGTTGCCATTAGTTACTGTCTAAACGGATCAGCTTGTTCTTCATTACATTTGCTTCTATTGAACTGCTGCTGTATCAGTAACTCATCTGCTGTTGCCCTGAGTTACCATCTAATTGGATCAGCTTGTTCTTCATTATATTTGCTTATATTGAACTGTCGCTGTATAAGTAATTCAGCTGTTGTTGCTCTGAGTTACCATATGAACAGATCTACTGATTCTTCATCGATATTGTTTCCATTGGACTGCTCTTCTCAACGTATCAACTAACTTCCTCATTGTTATTGTCCTCAGTGAACTTTACCTGTTATTGTCATATTCCTTCTATATCTGGCTCCATCTATATTTCTCCATAGCTCTTTTTGGGAACCGCGACCTTCGGTAATAGGTGTTTCTAAGCCCATGCCCTCTTCTAGGGTCATTCTGAAAAGCACCTACCGTTAGACTCCGTGCCCCAGTTCGAGCATCTATCATCTGCAGGTATACAGGACTCACTAAATTCTCCAGATTTCATGACATATGACTAGTGGACCGGAGTGTCTCTTTATGTTTTCATACAACTCTGGTCTTTGAGTAATATTAATATATTTAGTTGGGAGAGCACCCCTTAAGCTACTTTGATAGCAGAATATTATAGGATTTAAGCAAGGAGGAGAGTGCAACTCCTAGTGCGAAATCATTTTTTTTCTACTATAAAAGATAGAGGCAGCATCTAATATTCCCAATGACCATCTATACAAATCGTAAAAATTCTAAATAAGTCAGTAGAGCATAAAGAGAAAATATGTGTGGGAATGGCTGTAGGAGAAGCTCCAGAACAAAGATATGCTTCAGTAACACGTCATTGGTTCCAAGAATAAGCTTGAACTGCAGCAAATTCAACATTCAGTGTAACTATAAACACAACCTCTGCTACAATTGATCAACTGACTCCTGGGAATTATTACACATTCATGGTATATACTCTTGTTGGAGGAACAGTAAAAGGGAAACGTTTCCTAGTAATCAATTATACCAGTAAGTGTCTACAAGAAGAGTTAAGTTAATGTCTAAAATATAATTTGCATTCTGCTATGAGTCAATCAAATGATACAGGTAATTTTCAATAGAACTCTAGATAAGCAACCTAGAGTGCAATTAATTATGCTAAATGTTACAAAAAAAATGCAGTGCTGAGCAATTTTAGCATTCTATCTTCTTGTAACCTGCTATATGTCTTCTTGATATCTATGAAGAATATATGTATTGTATTGATATCTGCGATGTAAGTCCACACATTTCGCCAATACCACCAATATCCCTCTCCCCACACATTATACTAATACCACCACCCCCCTCTCCTCACACATTACATCAATACCCCTGTCACCCATATTCCTACACATTACACCAATTCCACCCTCACCCCTTTCCGTACACATTATACCCATACCACCCCCACCCCTCTCTCCACAACATTATACCAATAACACCACCACCCCTCTAACCACAAATTACACAAATACCACCACTCCTCTCCTCACACATTGCACCCATGCCACCCCTAACCCCCCTCCTCACACATTACACCAATACCACCCCAACCCTCTCTAAACACATTACACCAATACCACCCTGAGCCCTCTCTCCACACATTACACTAATACCACCCTCACCGCTCTCCCCACACACTACACCAATACCACCCCCAACCCTCTCCCCATACATTACACCAATACCACTGTCAACCCTCTCCCCACACATTACACCAACCCCATCCCCAACCCCTCTCCTCCCACATTACACCAATACCACCCCCAACCCTCTACCCACACATTACACCAATACTACCCCCAACCCTCTCCCCATACGTTACACCAATACCATCACCACCCATATCTTCACACATTACACCAATACCACCCCAAACCCTCTCCCCACATATTGCACCAATACCACCGCCAATCATATCCCCACACATTACACCAATACTACCCTCACCCCACTCCCCACACATTACATGCAGGTGCTGGCTGACAAATTTTAGTGTAGGGGGCAAGCACGCAACAGCGGTCCATCATAAGTAACCCCCAAATGATAAATAACCCCTCATCATAATTAACCCCCTAATATTAATCCTTAACGCCCTCATCACTCAGTCCTCTCATCCTGTCATAAATATCCTTAAACTCATTAAATCTCACATTATCATAATAACCTCCTCATCAACATTAATCTACAAATCAATAATTAACCACCAAAATTACAAATTAACCCCTTTATAAAGCATTAACTACCACATCACCCCATTATTGTCATTAAATCCCTTAGCCTCTTAATAACAAACTCCTGAATATAATTAACCCCTTTATAATCATTAATTCCCTCATCCCCATCATTAATTAACCCTAACCTCATTAAAAATAATCCCTTTTATATTCATTAATCCCCTCAATTATTACCTCCCTCAGTCTTATCAAAAGAAACCCATTAAGATCATTAGCACACTCACCCTCATAAATAACTCCCAATCACTATACCTAACCCCTTTAATATCAACTTCCCACCAAGAAAATTAAACCTTCCCTGCATCCTCACTTACCTGATGCTGTTCTGTCATTAGTCAGAAAGGAATTGATCATATATCAGTCTGATCATAAATCAGTTCCCCTCTGTGTGCTTTCTCTCCCACAGTGCACGCTGCAGGCCTGAGGAGATACAGCTGTCTGTCAGCTAGAAATCTGCAGCATGTAGCCTTAGAAAGGAGCACAATAAGCACATTGGCCAGCAGAAGCACAGCTTGTTTCTCACGTGTCATGCCAGTCCCTGTGCAGATAGCTAGGGAAAGGTAGAGGCTCCGTGTTCTATGCCCTGTGTGCTCCATTCAAATAACAACATTTTTGAATAAATAAAGTCCCATATCCCATGTGGCACTTTAAGTATTGCTTGAAAAATATACAGCATACTCTCCTATTAATCTATTGCTACTTTGTTTCTTAAAAGTACCTGCAATAGTGAAGAACCTTGCAGCAGAGAATATCACTACTACTTCTGTATCTCTGAGCTGGCAGCCACCTATTGGAAATGCAAGTTCCTATATCATAGAAATCTTGGAAAATTCAACATTCAGTATAACTATAAACACAACCTCTGCTACAATTGATGAACTGACCCCTGGGAATTATTACACATTCATGATATCTACTCTTATTGGAGGAGCAGTAAAAGGAAAAAGTTCTCTAGTAACTAATTATACCAATAAGTGTCTACAAGAAGGGTTAAGATAATGTCTAAAATATAATTTGCATTGGGATATGAGTCAGTCAAATTATACGGGTAGTTTTCAACAGAATTCTTGATAAGCAAAACATAGAGTTATTAATTGTGCTAAATGTTACAAAAAATCTTATTCAGAAAGTTTCTAGTTCCCTGTTGCCTGCTATTTGTCTTCTTGATATCTATGAAGGACTTGTGCATTTCATTTATATCAGTGAAGAACATTTAAGACAGGATTCCTAAATAAATCAATAGATTAAATAGCAATTATGTGATGGAATGGCTATAAGAGAAGCTCCAGAGCAAAGTTATGTTTTTGCAACAAGTCATTATTTCCGAAGAAATATGCTTGGTTTGCAGTAGGGATAATTCAAAGTGGACCTGTTGTCTTGGCATGCAAGAGTTTGGTTTTTTTCATGATACATGTCAGAATTGTTATGCATAGCGATATATATTAATTAAAAAAAAACATTTGTACTGTATCAAGCAATATAAGTATAATTGGGAGGGAAGTGGAAGGGGACATAGTGGTGGTGGTGGTGGGAGGGGGGGCCATGGTCGTCGTTTGTGGCGGACTAAGGAGAGGAAGATTGTCAGAGATGGTAGAAAAGCAAAGACTCAGGGTGAAAAAAGTGCTATGGAAAGGGGTGGGTGGTATGGAAGAGGCAGCCCATGGGGGAAGCGGTCGGGGGCATTACTGATATAGCCAGTCTCGTAGGTGGAAGGTGATTTTCTCCAATTTAGCAATGAATCAGATATAGGATTTTACAGAAGACACATGGGCGGGGGTGGGGGCGGGAGGTGATAGGCGTTTCCATAATTTGGCGGCCGCTTAGACATGCAAGGCCAATTTTGCAGAGCGGACATCGACATCTTGTATAGGATAGCAGCGGAGGAAGGACCATGATCCTTCCTGATAGGCTCAAAAGCACATCGATGGCTGTCCAATACAAGGAAATTCTTTGGACGGGGTCTGCTAATACCAGCCTCTTTGGCTTCTGGCTGGTGTTTGAGCTTGGCAAGCACCAGTTCATATCTCCTCTCTGCCTCTCGCTCGGCGGGTCTCTTTCTGCCTGGTGCTCTGCTTGGCGCTCCGCTGCCTCCATAGCAGCATGCCTCTCTGCTGCCTCCATAGCAGCATGCCTCTCTTCTGCCTCCATAGCAGCACGCATCTCTCTTTCTCTCTCTCTCTCCTGACGGTCAGCAGCTTCCTTCTCCTGGAACTGCTGTATAAGTTGCATTTTAGTTGTAATGTCCGCTGGGCCCAAATATTTTAGGGCAGTTTGCAAATAAACGTCCATAGCAGTGTCCACACATGAACTATTAGAAACATCCGAAATTGAATGTCCACCGTTTTGAGCAATATCCACAGTCAGATCCGCTTCCGAATCAGGGCTATGCACTTCCTGGGATACCACTACGACTTGGTGCTCATCTCTCTGCACGAGAGCTTCAATCAATTGCTCCTTGCTTTTGCCATGGCTGGGAATTCCATTTTCCTCACATTGCGTAATGAGCGCATCCTTGGCCATACATTTATATGCAGCAGCCATCTCCACAGTTTAATGCCAAATAAAAAAGATAAGAAAAAAGAGAGAAGGGGAGGGAAAGAAACAATTGCTGTATGTCTTTTATTGTTTTAAGCATTGAGTTCAGTCTCTGGTGAATAAGTCTGTATTTCCTCTCTCAGGAATCACACAACCCTAATTCACTTAAGTTCTTAAAAATTAAAAATATATCCCACTACTGACACCAATTTGTCACGAACAGCACTCACATGAGCCTGCGTGATGCGTGTGTGACACAGGGTTAACAAAAAAATAACCACCTGCTCTGTATAACATGATTAAATCCTTCCCTATCTGTGCCACACACTAGCTTTGTGGTACTAACTATGCCACCACCAAGGTTTTTTCTGACAAGAGCTGACACTCTTATTTAGGAAGCCTTCGGTTCTCCCTAGCATTAATCTAACACAATTTACTTTAATCAGAGTTCACATAAACCACAATGTTTTCCCCGTTTCAATTATGTAGCGTCTGGACCAAACTGTCGCGTGAATTCGTAAGAACACAGAGACTTGAAATTATTAAGTGCAATTTAATATAGAAAATAAATCCACAATGCTTAAGATAAAACAGTTAATAAAAAGGCATACTAATATAAAGCAATTGTTTCTTATAAAATAAAAAGGATAAAACACAGAGTTGATACCTTACTTATAATCAAGTTTCTGTTGCTGTAAAAAGCAGGAAAAATGGGACCCTCTTCAATCAAATTGACTCCCTCAGAGTAAACACCCACTTACATTTTCACTACAATTTTAAAACCAAGCTGCACGTCCCACACCCCCCCTTCATATGAGGTCAGAACCAACAGGACTGTAGAATGTAAATTAGGGTTTTATGATTCTGCTGTAAAGACAGGTTTTTGTCACTCTGTCCTAACTTTCCACCAGTATGACTTACAAACATGATTTTACCTCCACACAACACATCATAAGTTTCCCTTCATCTGCATACCACACATGCCTCTGGTAAGTATGATATTGGAGAAAATGATATGATATTATCCTGTGACCCTATTCAGCTTGAATCTGTCATTAACATACAACCCTGTCTCTGCAGTCGGCCTGTCTGGGGTCTCCCAAACATGTGTTAGTTTTCATTGTCTTGAAAGAGATATCCTCAAAGGCTTTCACATTTGCGTCCTGCCATAAATGGTACAAGGTGCTACCCTTATCTACCAGCCCCCTCTCGGTAGTTTAACAGAAACAAAACCCATTGATCTAACAGCTTCTCTGAGAGCCATGTCACACTATTTCTAGGAATTAATTCACAAACACATATTTGCAGATTTATGCCTAAAAATTAGCTTGCACATGACACCTCCCCTTTCTAGAGGGTGGCAGGAAAAATGTTACCTACATGACGATTATCCCTGTTCACTTAACACAATGCTTCCATGGTGACAGTTTGTCTTTGTTACCATGTTGCTCTCATTCTTGTCCTGCACAGTAAAGAGACATGGTGGGGAGGGGGTCAGATTCCCCCTGGGTAACTTTACTGTTCTGTGGTCATGTACATAGTTGGCCACACCCAGAGCACTGCACTCTGTCCATGAACCCTGTAGGGACAAATTGTACATGCCTATCCCAATCACATTTCTTTTGAGACACAGGCAAGGCTTCTGCTGTTAGACCTCTCAAAGCCTTAGCACAAAGGACAGTCCTTGTTGCAGGCTACATGGCAGAACCTCTCACCTTGGGTCCAGTGTCTAGGAAACATGGTCTGGGATCTGGGTCTGCCTGTTGAGTGGGGTGAATTGGAGTATGGGTTCTACCTGGCCCTTTACCCGTAGATCCTTGCATTTCTCCCATACCCTGTGCTCCCCCCTGCAAGCTTCCTGTAGCCACACTGTTATTCAGCACTGCAGCAGTGGTCTCTGGGAAATCAGGGACAACACACGATATACCATCTCTTTTTTCTGTCTCCCAATCAATCTGACTCTTGTCCCTGTGACACAATACCTGTTTTAGATTTTACTTTGCAAATACAGGGTAAAGTCTGGAAGTGACCACCCGCATTAATCTCATTTCTATCCCTAGCTGGGTCTCTTCTTGGGGTCTACGGGACAAAGCACCTTCTTTTCCCTTAGACTCAGGTATTGGGGCGCCCACTAATTTTGGTACAGATGGGTACACACTAACCCCTAGTACTACCTCCCAGTTAAGCTGTTCCTCCATATTCTGCCACACTACTCCCTCTCCCCTTGGCTTAGTATACAAAGGTACAAGGTGGGCCCCATCTGCCTGTAACCTTCTAACATCTGTCTTTATCAGAACCTCTAGAGAACTAGCCGAGTTACCCGCCTTCTGCTTCTTAAGCTCTGGTACGTGGGGTTCCCCTGTTTCCACTACAGTTTTGGGCCATGCTGGTTTGGGCTCAGATGGATACACAATTTTACTCTGCCCTCCCTCGCAGTCACATGTTGCCCTTACTTCCGTACACATTACCTCTGGACATAGCCTGTTAATTCTGAATGCATCAGACTCCATAACAACCTCAGCTAGCACCGATTGCACATGCATTTTACCCAAATCAGTATCACATGCAGCATTGATAACACTATTGCCTGCTTCCCTTATCTCAGGACAGGGAATCTGTAAAGGGACAGGGTTAGTTTGCAACACAACACAATTTACCATATTGTAACCAGATATATCTATCATTGCAGAAGCTGGAGGAAGGGGGGTTTGATTCAGTGTTACCTTCTGGCAGCCCCCTTCCCTCCTCTTCAGGGAATGACTCTAGGACATTGTCACCTTCTGCTGCCAGCCTTCCTCCCTCCCCCTCAGGGGTTAATTCTGCGGACTTGGCCTGTACTGCTTGCTGACATGTGCACACTGACACTTCAGACAGTTTACACATTTCAGGTACAATAAGACATACATGTTCCCTGTCACACTCTAGTTTACAAACTTCAGATACAACTGAACATCCATTTTACTTGTCACATACTGGTACCTGGGAAAAAACATGGTTAATTTCAGAGTCCACAACATCACTACGAGCAACATAATGAGATAACATCCTGCCTAAATCAGTTCCAAGCAAAACATTGGTAGGAATATGGTCCAATAACCCTACTTCCCTTGGACCTCTTTCAGCACCCCAGTCCAGATAGACCTTGGCCATAGGCACACTAAGGTGAATTCCACCTACCCTTTGCACTAAAATACATTTTCCTGGAATGAAGTCCTCTAACCCCACCAGTTCTGAACGCACTAGCGTAACATCTGCACCAGTGTCTCTTAACCCCACAGTTACCTTGTCACCCACAGTAACTGTTTGTAGTTTGTCCTTCTGGCCCCCTTCTGGTCCAGCAACACACAGGACCGCAGGAGCAGATTGCAGAGGAGGTACCCCCCAGAGGAGGATGAACTGGTCTTCTTTTCTGGACAGGCGGTACTAATGTGCCCCACCTGGTTGCATACAAAACACTGACAGGTGTCTCCCAAAACAGGCTTTGCCCCAACCCTCCAAAAAGATGAGTAAACAGTGGGTGATATTGTTGCGGGGAGTGGCGTTGAACCTCTTGGCCGTCCCTCTTTCCAGGAAGTCTGCCCAGGCACAAAAGTCCCTCTTTTAGCTGCATGTGCCCAGGTAACAGTATACTTGTCAGCCAGTCTAGCTGCTTCCGCAGATGATTCAGGGTCCAGATCCACTACCCATTCCTATACATCAGCTGGGCACAAAGTAAGAAACTGCTCTTGGATCATTAAATCTTTCAGAGCATCAAAGCTGGTGATCTTTAACCCTTCAATTCACTGTTTGAAAGAAGTAGACAGTTGTGCTACAAGTCCTGAATAAGTGTCAGAGGCACTGCATTTTAAATCTCGGAATTTCTGCCTATGCGCCTCTGGCGTGATATTAAAACGCTGCAACAGGGCACTTTTGATTGCCTCATAATCTCCGTCCATCTCAGGTGGAAGATCTGCAAAGGCCTCTAATGCTTTACCTCGCAAACCAGGGGTTAATTATTGTGCCCACTGATCTTTGACCAGTCTTTTCAAATCCTCGCAAAAAAGCATCCAAATCCCCGTCTTTTTCCAATACAAGGAAATTCTTTGGACGGGGTCTACTAATACCAGCCTCTTTGGCTTCTGGCTGGTGTTTGAGCTCGGCAAGCACCAGTTCATATCTCCTCTCTGCCTCTCGCTCGGCAGGTCTCTTTCTGCCTGGTGCTCTGCTTGGCGCTCCGCTGCCTCCATAGCAGCATGCCTCTCTGCTGCCTCCATAGCAGCATGCCTCTCTTCTGTCTCCATAGCAGCACGCATCTCTCTTTCTCTCTCTCTCTCTTTCTCTCTCTCTCTCCTGACGGTCAGCAGCTTCCTTCTCCTGGAACTGCTGTACAAGTTGCATTTTAGTTGTAATGTCCGCTGGGCCCAAATATTTTAGGGCAGTTTGCAAATAAACGTCCATAGCAGTGTCCACACATGAACTATTAGAAACATCCGAAATTGAATGTCCACCATTTTGAGCAATATCCACAGTCAGATCCGCTTCCGAATCAGGGCTATGCACTTCCTGGGATACCACTACGACTTGGTGCTCATCTCTCTGCACGAGAGCTTCAATCAATTGCTCCTTGCTTTTGCCATGGCTGGGAATTCCATTTTCCTCACATTGCGTAATGAGCGCATCCTTAGCCATACATTTATATGCAGCAGCCATCTCCACAGTTTAATGCCAAATAAAAAAGATAAGAAAAAAGAGAGAAGGGGAGGGAAAGAAACAATTGCTGTATGTCTTTTAATGTTTTAAGCATTGAGTTCAGTCTCTGGTGAATAAGTCTGTATTTCCTCTCTCAGGAATCACACAACCCTAATTCACTTAAGTTCTTAAAAATTAAAAATATATCCCACTACTGACACCAATTTGTCACGAACAGCACTCACCTGAGCCTGCGTGATGCATGTGTGACACAGGGTTAACCAAAAAACAACCACCTCGTCTGTCTAAAATGATTAAATCCTACCCTATCTATGCCACACACTAGCTTTGCAGTACTAACTATGCCACCACCAAGGTTTTCTCTGACAAGAGCTGACACTCTTATTTAGGAATCCTTCGGTTCTCCCTAGCATTAATCTAACACAATTTACTTTAATCAGAGTTCACATAAACCACAATGTTCTCCCCGTTTCAATTATGTAGCGTCTGGACCAAACTGTCGCGTGAATTCGTAAGAACACAGAGACTTGAAATTATTAAGTGCAATTTAATATAGAAAATAAATCCACAATGCTTAAGATAAAACAGTTAATAAAAAGGCATACAAATATAAAGCAATTGTTTCTTATAAAATAAAAAGGATAAAACACAGAGTTGATACCTCACTTATAATCAAGTTTCTGTTGCTGGGAGAAGCAGGAAAAATGGGACCCTCTTCAATCAAGTTGACTTCCTCAGAGTAAACACCCACTTACATTTTAACCACAGTTTTAAAACCAAGCTGTACGGCCCACAGCCCCCTTCCTGTGAGGTCAGAACCAACAGGACTGTAAAATGCAAATTATTGTTTTATGATTCTGCTGTAGAGACAGGTTTTTGTCACTCTTTCCTAACTTTCCACCAGTATGACTTACAAACATGATTTTACCTCCACACAACACGTCATAAGTTTCCCTTCAACTGCATACCACACATGCCTCTGGTAAGTATGATATTGGAGAAAATTATATGATATTTTCCTGTGACCCTATTCAGCTTGAATCTGTCATTAACATACAACCCTGTTTCTGCAGTCGGCCTGTCTGGGGCCTCCCAAACATGTGTTAGATTTCATTGTCTTGAAAGAGATATCCTCAAAGGCTTTTACATTTGCATTTGGAGATAGGAGATCGGGGGTAAGGGAGCCAATTCAGGTGTAGTAAAAGAGCACAATACAGACAACTAGCCCATGGTGGTGGGGGGACTTACAGAAACATTTGTTGGAACAGTGGTGTAAAAGAGGCTCCTCCTCCTGTCAGCATCTCGTGAACAATTAGGTCATGTAGAGCCTGCGGGAGACGAGGGCATGCCGCTCTCGAGAGCACAGATTGGGGAAGAATCCGCTTAAGTACAGGCGTGAAGGAGGATGCAGCCCCAGGGCTTCTGGTCAATTGAGGAGAATGTTAGGTGTTCTCACTTGGAAATCAGGGTTGGAGTACAGTTAGGGGTAGATTATATGGTAATCTCAACAGCCAGTTCCTAGTGCAGGGTGATCAGAGTGGTCAGGGTCGCTGAAAATGGGGGGCACAGATATTTGTAGAGTAATAATTTCTGTAATGGTTGAGGCTGCAGTACCTGAGGCCAAGTCTCAATCAACATATGGGGATTGTTACCGACTCAGCACAATGAGATTGTGAGTGTGGACTTGTTTTGTATGTAACCAGGTGGGGCACATTAGTACCGCCTGTCCAGAGCAGGTGCAGAATGTTAGGCAGCTGCAAGACCAGTGGACTGCAGGAAACACCCGGCGAGTCATAGCTTCAGGCGCCAGTGATAATTGCCTGCAGAGACCATATGTATCCAGAATGGGCATCTGCCAGGTAAGTGCGGGTGCCAGGTGTCGCCGAACTACTCACTGCAAGTGGGGGTTTGTGATGAGTCATGAAAGGCATCCAGTGGACCAGTGACATTGGTGAAGTGTCCTGTGTGTGAGATCAGGTGCGGGTGTGGGACACCACAGATATTGGGCAGTGTAGAGCAACCTACAGGTCAGATTTTGGGTGGAGAAGGTGCCAGCGTAGGTCCGGGTGGAAATACTTGCCAACGGGGGTCTTCTCTTTGTGTGCCAGGAGGGGGGTTTCCGTGTGTGTGAACCTATGGTCATGTGTCAGGAACAGGCCAGGCACCTTGTGGCCAGTGCTGTCAATTAAGCCGCAGGGCACGGGGTCGTTCCGGGACAGATTTGTGTATCCTAGATAGAGATCCTCACTGACCCCCGTGTTTTGGTTTTGGTTTTGGTTTTAGATCTGGATTACCGTCGTGTTTTGGTTTTGCCAAACCGCCCTTGTGTGTTTTGGTTTTGGTTTTCTTTGGTTTTGTTTTGCAATTTTGTTTAAAAATCAATGTTTTTAGGCATAAAATAACTGAATTTAGTGTTCCACCCTTTTCTTGGATAAGTAATGTAATTGTAAAGCTAATAAATTAAGGAAAAATAGGTTTAATTTCTGGTAGGTCATCATTAATTCTACACACAAACCAGATTGTCTTCCTCTCCATCTATGCATATTGGCAATGCAACCATCGTCTTTGGGTGTATATTACACCCTACACTTATAGTTAAATATATAAAGAAATGGACAAAGGCAGTTTGGTTTCTGTCTTTCTAGGCCCCCCTCCACTGTAGAAAATACTAAAAAATTAAGCCGTTATAGACTGTACAATATAAATAGAAATGGACAAAGGCAGTTTGGTTTCTGTCTACATCAGACTAGGAGTAAAATAGAAAACTATTCAGCCTTTATAGACTCTAGAATATAAATAGAAATTGAGAAAGGCAATTTGGTATCTGTCTGCATCATCCTCATCAACATTATCATTAGCGCCCTCGTCGCCTACACAAATCTCCCCCTCATCCTCTTCTAATTCCAAAGTGGCATCCTCAATTTGTGTATCAACGGCTACACTCGGGCTGTTCAGGCACACATCAGCAGAACTGCTGAAAGGGCCCTTCTTTATAGGTACACAAACAGAATGCTCACGATTAGACATATCACTGGTGGATGGACTCTCCACAGGGATTGGTGTCATTTCTGATTCAGAGCATACATTATCCTCTAATGGCTCTGTCCCTGCTCTAATACAGCCTGTGACCTAACCCTGCTCTATCCCTTTGTCAAATGGCGATGGCTTGCTATGTAGGCAGGTATTTATGCTTTTCAAATATCATGAGAACTGAGCTCTGAGATCCGACTACGTCATGATGACGTTTTGCCTCGATTTTGATTCCGAACGGGCGAAGTTCGGGTGGGTTCGGTTCTCGGGGAACTGAGCCTGTCCATCTCTAATCCTGGTTGAGATTAACAGGTGCCGTTTGTGTTGTAGTGCCTGAAAATCGCAGGGATAGCCCCAAAATTTAATATAATGCTTCCCAAACACTCAAAACTATACAGCCGCATGTCTAGTTAGTATGGCTGCCAGGCCATGCCCCTGGCATGCAGGAGTTTTAATTCTTTTTTATATAAATTAGCAATTTTGAAGCATTGCTTTAAAGATAAAAAAGGTTCCTTCCAACTATTCATCCAGGAACGCATCCTTAATATATTGCGTTCTGTTAGTTAAACATTTTGGCGGTGCTATTTCTTTTCTCCAACCTTACTCTACATTGTTAGTTCTCAAAAGCAGTAAGAAGTGTTACAAGTGTCGATTTAAAGTTTGGAGTCTAGTACTGAAGATACTATGCTTTTCCTCTCCGAAGCAATGACAATTAAGTCAAGCAGGCATAGTTGAGCGTCCAAAGCGCCAGCCTGCCTACACTATGATCACGTCAATTATGCAACATGTTGTAATGATCGGAAGCCCTGATAATGAGGAGAGGAAATCGTGTTGTCCTCTATTGCTATTTAAAATAATTTCAGCTCCACAGTGTGGCCATTTTCCAGGGTGAGCAGATAAGCGGAGAACTTTCTATGTTTTAGAAAATTGTAAAATAATAACATTTTTGAAAAAATAATGTCTCATGTCCAATGAGTCACTAGCTATGGATTTTATAGTATACAGCATACTTTTTGCAATGATCGGAAGCAGTAACAATGAGGTGGGGAAATCGTGTTGTCCTCTATTGCTATTTATAATACTGTCAGCTCCACAATGTGGCCAATACCCTGGGTGAGCTGTTAGATGGAAAACATTGTATGTTTTAGAGAACTGACAATAACAACATTCTTTAATAAATAAAGTTTCATGTCCCATGAGGTTCTTTATGTTTTGATTGCAAAATATACAGCATACTCTCCTATTAATATATTGCTACTTTGTTTCTTAATAGTACCTAAAATAGTGAAGAACCTAGCAGCAGAGAATATCACTACCACTTCTGTATCTCTGAGCTGGCAGCCACCTGATGGAAATGCAAGTTCTTATATCATAGAAATCTTGGAAAATTCAACATTCAGTGTGACTGTAAACACAACCTCTGCTACAATTGATCAACTGACTCCTGGGAATTATTACACATTCCTGGTCTCTACTCTTGTTGGAGGAACAGTAAAAGGGAACAGTTTTGCAGTAACTAATTATACCAGTAAGTGTCTTAAAGAAGGGTTAGGTTAATGTCTAAAATAGAATTTGTATTCTGTTATGAGTCAATGAAATGATTTAGGTAGTTAGATATCTTGATAAAAAAAAACACAGTGTTATTAAGTAGGCTAGATTTTAATAAATCTTTTATATGCAGGGCTCAGCTGTTTTGGCCTTTATATTTTATTGTAGCCTGCATTAGGACTTCCTGACATCTATAAAAGAATGTATGTATTTCCTTGATATCTGTAATGCTGGTCTAAAACAGGATTCCTAAATAAGTCAATAGATCAAAATAGCAAATATGTGATGGATTGGCTATAAGAGAAGCCCCAGATCAAAGTTATATTTCTGCAACATGTTAATAATTTAAAGACATAGTTTTGAATTGCAGTAAGAATAATTGTAAGTTAACTGCTGTCTTGGAATGCAGGAGTTTTAATTTATTTTTACTATAGATTAGCAAATTAGAAGCATTGCTATAGAGATGATAAAAGGTTCCTCACAACTGTTCATCCAGGAAAGCATCCTTAATGTATTGTGTTCTGTTAATTAAATGATACATTTTGGCAGTGCCAATCCTTTCTTTCAACCCCAATCGACAATGACCATTCTCAAACTAGTAAGAAGTGTTGCAAGGGTTGATTCAAAGTTTAGAGTCAAGCGCTGGAGAGATTATGCTCTTCCTCTTGGAATTACTGACCTTTAAGTCAAGCAGTCATAGCTGAGTGTCTATAGGACCAGCCTCCTAACACTACAATCGCATTACAAGTCCCATGTCCCATGAGGTACTTTATGTATTGATTGTAAGATATACAACATTCTCTTCTACTAATATATTGCTACTTTGTTTCTTATTAGTACTTGAAATAGTGAGGAACCTTGCAGCAGAGAATATAACTACCACTTCTGTATCTCTGAGCTGGCAGTCACCTATTAGAAATGCAAGATCTTATGTAATAGAAATGTTGGAAAATTCAACATTCAGTGTAACTGTAAACACAACCTCTGCTACAATTGATCAACTGACTCCTGGGAATTATTACACTTTCATTGTCTCTACTCTTGTTGGAGGAACAGTAAAAGGGAAATTTTTTGCAGTAATTAATAATACCAGTAAGCATCTTAAAGATGGGTTAGGATAATGGGCCTGATTCATCAAAGAATGGATTTTATCTTTTCTCATAGTAAGTTGCGTTGAGTACTTTAAGTCAAACCGGGACATTCGCAAATCAAATAAGTAACGCAAATTAGAAAAACACTTCCTCCTCCGGTCCATTAGGCGACAGAACATAATATGCAATATGTAATAGGCAATTTACTCAGTTTACAAGTTCCTCTACGTTCACTTCCACTATGTTAAGATAAGAAATGTATACGTTACGCCCAATGTGAGAGGCCCGACGAGTTTGTTTACAAATTGCCTTATGTGTATAGAGTTATCGTTCTTCCCATGTTACTGTGGATTTCTTTCAAAAATCTCAATCGATACTTAGTATCCTCATTTGCTGCTAGGCACAATTAGTGGTGCTATATAAATGTTGCAATGATGAAGTAGTAGTAACTAAGGACAATAAAGAATGCATGTTGGAATCAAACAATTACAACATTGAAGCTAGATTGTTTTTACCCACATGTTGTGCAATTGTAATATATTAATAAAGACACACACCACTGATTATTTTTGATTAGGTTATATAATTTGAAAAAAATTTAAAAAATTTAAACTATGTACAAGGACAAAAAAAATTAAACTATTTGCAAAAAAACAAAAGAAGAAAAAAAATCAATCATACATACTTGACCATAATTGGGTCTGTTTTTTTGTTTTTTTTGAATATTTATTTAATTTTTTTTTTATAACATTTTGTTATTTCCCCCCTATTTTGGGTCAACGATGGGGGGGACTGGGCCACAGCGCAGAGTCATCAGCGTGAGCTTTAAAAGGAAAAAGAAAAACAAATAAATCCCTGGCAACCTAATTGTGAAAACAGACAGAAGTTAGCAGAGATGTGTACTGTTACATTAAAATGACAGCAATGTCTAATGGGATGCCAAATACTGTTGGGGCACTAGTCTTTTGTGTGGCCATTTTATATATATATATATATATATATATATATATATATATATATATATATATATATATATATATATAAATACTCAATTTTCTGGTGTATTTTCTACAACTACATTGAAGTCCCATCATTATGGAAACCTGTGACATTTATTTCAACTGTAATTGAACATCTGTGACATTGGGGATTTATTACCAGTCCAGTCCGATGGACATCTAAATGTTATAAAATTAGGACAAGGCTTTAATGAAAATACTTACTATCTCCCAAGGCCTCCACAACTTTAGGAACCACCTCCTCCTCCTGGTGCACACTCATGGCCTCGTCCGCGGCCTCCGCCTGGGCCTCGGGCTCTGTCTCCGCCTCGGACTCAGCCTCTGCCTCGGCATCACCCTCGGCTGTGGCTCAGGCTCGGACTTGACATCCGCCTCGCTCTGGCGCTCGCCCTCTGCCTCTGCCCCCTCCACCTCTTATTGGCGCCATTCCCGACGTCTACGGTCTGTTGGAACAATAAAAAAAATATAAGTGTATTGTTTAAATATTAACCTGCTTAACAATAAAATAGATGTAGTCCGATAATCATGTGATCTAAAATAGTGAAACTTTATATTGCCACCACAGATAAATATTAACCTCTCTCAAAGGATATAAACATGACAGACACACACCACTTCACATGGCCTGTATCAAATGATTGCTTTTAACTTAGGGATGTGGACTATCTCACAGTGTCCTAGTGGTTAGCATTTCTGCCTCACAGCACTGGAGTCAGGAGTTCGATTCGCAACCATGGCCTTATCTGTGTGGAGCTTGCATGGGTTTCCTCCAGGTGCTCCGGTTTCCTCCCACACTCCAAAAACATACTGGTAGGTTAATTGACTGCTATAAAAAAATTACTCTAGTTTCTGTCTGTGTGTGTGTGTGTGTGTGTGTGTGTGTACACTTATGCTAGGGAATTTAGACTATAAGCTCCATTGGGACAGGGACTGATGTGAATGAGTTCTCTGTACAGCACTGATGATTTATTGCTGCTAAATAAATAACTGATGATAATGTTAATTTTGAAATAGTTCTTTTTTGGGGCCACATCATAATTTAACAAGACATATAATAAATGTCTGATTAGGTATATATAATACAGTAGGTATTTTTGTTTGACCTGCTAATATGTGAAACTCATCTAAGGACAACTGTGAGTGTGGACATGGTTTTAAAAGATGGCGTTCAAAACATTTTGCTCACACAAAAACACATCTGTCTGTGTAATATTCAAAATGATTTGAAGCTAAGGTCATCAAGTTACCTTACTGAGTAGTACTTCTGCATCACAGCACTGGGGTCAAGAGTTGGAATCCCAAATCTGCCTTAATGTTCTGGAGTTTGTCCCTTAATCATTAAGGAAAGTAAGTGTTAAGCTACATAAATTTCGATACAGGAGCCAAAGCAGGTTGCATTGGAGGGGGAGTTACCTTTCTAGTGTGGAGGAAGATTGATAAAATTAAATAAAATTGATTGTGGTAGGCCATGCCATGTGATTTGGGTTAACATTTTTGGAACATTATACTAAATAAGTATATTTAAGCACAAATTTATGCGACTAATAAAGAACTCACATATCCTGATCTCCTCCCTGAGCTCACTCAGCAGCTGCGGTTGATGGCGATGGAGGTCGCTCCAGTGCCGTTGCAGCTGAACCACCGTCTGCCGTTTATTGTAGCGCAGGCCCTTTGATAGGCCTGCAATTTCACCTTGTTGGAGATGTATCTGCCCGAGGGCATACTGTCCATGCCCTCGGTCACCCGCAGTTTTCTCCTGGCAAACACCGCAGACCTCATTTTAAATCTACAAAACCTACTCTGCAGTACTCTGCGCTCTGATTGGTTTTCTGAGTACGTATGGGTGAGCTGACGTCACACACGAACCTTTCCTACACCTGGGTGCAAAATGGTTGCCTGTCGATCCAAAAATATGGCGTTTGGCGCGGATGAGACAAGTACTTTTTGTTTTGCAATGAGGAAGTCATTAGTGTATACCTGGCCTAGCAATTAAATCAGGAATTTAAACCCACCTGGCCTCTTCCTTCACTCCTGCTCATTTGCGATTTTTGCAGGCAGGCTCTCGGTTAGAGGACTAGAACTATCTTGAATGTATCCTGTGAATTCACAAACATTATTACAGTAAGTACTATTTGATGTTACATGTTTCAATAGATACAACATTTTTGCTTCAGAATAGCAACCAAACTTCTTAGGCATAAAGCAATGTTTACTGTGCTTGCAACTTTCAAAAAGTGGGCTTGGCTCAAAATGCACAGAAAAAGTGTCACATTTTTTGCAACAATCTGCTTCTGAGTTTCCCAAACAAAACCCAAGAGTAAGCAGAAAGCATTACAGCATTAAGCATTGTTGGCAGGATTATTTGAAATGTATCTACGCACTCTTTTTGGTGGCCAAAAAGAATGTATGTACAATATTGTCTACACTCTCAATCATCCTTATGCCTCTCTTTTGCCCTCACCTCAGATTTCAATTCAAATTGGTTGGATACAGTCACTCTGCTCAGTAATCTGACTTGGAGATAGGTGAGTTCTCTGTGCTTCAAACACTGCTGATTACTTAGTGATAAGAATGGAAACCGACCAATTTACCTTCATTTATCTGGGCCTCAGAAGGGGGTGGAGGCCCATTACACTTGTTTGCGAAGTGTCTGCAGATAATGTAAATTACAGACACCTGGACCTATAAACTTTTAAAACCTTATTGTGTGGACTTTTAAACTGCTGTTGTTTTTGTTATGCCCTCCTTTCATCTTTTCTGGTGTGGCATTTGTCCATTTGCTTGCAAAACCTAGCACGGGAATAACAATGTAATAAAGTCAAAACTGAGTAGTGGAAGTATATTGCAAATGATGATTCGGTGACTTTATATACCCCACTTTTCGGACCAGTTTTATAAGTTACGGGTATATATTTAGAAAACACAAGCATTTATATATTAAGGTGCATGTGCTTGCAAACTAGGTCAGAGTCTGAGTGATGCATTCTTTAGTTTAAGCATACAATAAAGTAAATTATTGGGGTTGGTTTTTTTCAAATTAGCAAACTTTAGCATGACGGTTTCATTTGTCAATGATCACACTCCATTTCTATTCTAGATAACTATGTCTGACGCCAAGCTCAGAGGCCGGGACGGATGTGAGAACCCGGCGACGATTAAACTTTAACGACCGTGAAATGCAAATATTAGTTGAAGAAGTAATTAAACAGCTGTATTCCGGGACCAGGCGGCTGAGCGCCGTTGAAAAGGTGAACAGATAGGAGGCCATAACTCAAAAAATAAATGCTTTCTCACAAATGAAGTGCAGAAATGGAACAATGAAAATGCTTGTTCAAAACCAAAATTTCAGTTTGATGACTTAAAAAATAGTACAAGTCTGACGACTGTAAGCTTGACACATATTGTGTCTGTGTAAGTCATTTGTCTGTCAAGGCCTTTTTTAAACTAGAAAATGGCCATGGTTGCCTCCATGTGTACTTAGACAATTTAAAAGGGCCAGTTTTCTCCATTATCCACCCTTGAAAAGCCACACACATTTCACGGTGTAGTTGGAGTGTTAATTTGTGTGTAAATAGAAAATGGATACTATTATATTGCATGTTTTTGATTATCAAACCATTTAAAGGCATATTTTTCTTTCAAATTTCGACAGATGGGCAGACTATTAACAACGTCGGTGGCAAGGAGGCATGCTCAATAAACTGGCGGGGGACCTCCCCAAGAGCTCCACCTCACAGCACTAGAGAAGCGTGCAAGTGTGGCTATTTCTGAGGTGGAAGTTAGTGGGGCGGGCCGCATTTATACAGGCTGTGACCCACCCCTAACAGGCCACTATCTCCCCTAGGTTAATTAGGAATATTTAATATTTCAGTATGTTAATGTTTATGTTTTGTTTAGAAACATGTGGCACCTCAATCAGTATGTGCCATAATGCAACCTTTACAGTCATACTCTGTTTGTGAACCACATAATAGGCAAGGAAATGTGTAAATCTGTTGTTCAGATCAAAATCAAAACCTAAATGTGTATCATTGTTAATTTCCAAATCACATTTACTTAATAGACATGGTTGCTATTTGGGAATACCAAATTTATGCATCACACTTTCCCAGAAAAAATATTTGGTCAATGTATTTTCTTTTAGGTTGATTAGTTTAGAAGGTAATTTTTGCTATTTTCATTTTCTCTACATACAGAACGTGAGACTGATGCAGGCCATGAGGCAGAGGAGTGGGCTGATGCCAGTCCCGAAGTGGAGGTGCCTGCCCGTGATGTGGATGTCACTCAGAAAGAGGCTGCCCAACTCTTGAGGTTGCAGTCACTGGCGCACATCAGGCAACATTATGAGTCCGCCACTGAAGCACAAGATACACATTTAGCTGAAATTTCAAACACCCTCACCTGTATGGAGCACAAATTTGACCAACAACTCACCACTTTAAGTAATAGCCTCTCACATTTTGGTACCCAAATGTCCACTGTAAATACTACACTCTCCACTATTGCCACCCTTTTGGAAAAAATGTATAACAAACACTCCCAACGCCCTCCACAAACTGTCACTTCTTCACCCATTGTAACCCATACCACACACTCTTCCTTCTCCCCCACAGCCCACCAGCTCCCTCATGATATTTCAACCTCTCTGGCTCCTGCCCCTTCTGTGTCTGCCGCCTCTTCTGTGTCAGCCGCCGCTTCTGTGTCTGCTGTCGCTTCTGTGTCTGCTGCCCCTTCTGTGTCTGCCACCCCTGGCCATCCCTATGATTATCCCTATGACTATCCCTATGATTATACCCATGGCCATGCCCCTCACAATTCTCCTTGCCATTCCCCGTACTATCCCCATGGCTATCACCCTGCCAGTCATCCGGACTATCCCCATGGCTATCACCCTGCCCATACCCCTGCCTATCCCTATGGTTATATGCCTGCCTATTCACATAGCTATCCCCCTGGCCCTTCGTCACACCCTCGCTCACAATCTGCCGACCAAGAGAGTTTGGAAGCTTTCTCTGAGCCCTCCACATCACGGGTTACTCTAACCCAGACCCGACTTTCAACTGCACAGCGTGGGTCACAGCGTGGCCAAAAAAGAAAAAAATATATATTTTTTTTGTTTAAAATTTTTATTTTTTACTATTATAAAAGTAGTGTAATGAAAATTAAATTACATTTGCATTTATAACTGCTTGGTTGTTAGTTATTGTAGACATATTAGTCTTTCTGGGCAAATTCATACATATTTGCGATTGTCAGTACATTGTTACATAGGAACACTGAGTCTACATCCCTTAAAGCAATCATTTAAAAGTGTCTTACAATACATTTCAGTTCAAAATGGCCCTGCAAAGTGTTTGCAAACTCTAATCCTATGTATTATTTGACCAAAGTTTAGGTGGAGGGAAATAATACAAATACCCAAGAATTCACCCACAACAAGACAATACCCCCAAACTCCAAGGTACAGAGTAAACTGCGAGCCATACTTTAGGACACTCAAATAGTTTGATCCACAGGGACAAGAGTGTAACATCAGAGTACACTACAACATTTAAAAGTGAGTATAATGGCTGTTTAATTTACATATTTCAGACCAATAACAACACATTTAGATCTGTCTGGCCCTTATTGCGTGGTCCTGAGATGTGTGTACTACTTAACTGTAGTGCAAGCTAAGGTTTCATTCTCCTGTGTTTTGTGTTTCATGTATATGTTTAGTTTCCACCCTTAGGTCCATAATGTAGTACTTTGAAAATTAATCCATTAGGCACTTAGGCCTAAAAAGTTTTCCTGGTAGGGCCTGATTCCTTAAGGAACTTAGTCAAGACGTTTCTTACTTAAGTCTCCTGGACAAAACCATGTTAAAATGCAAATGTCTAACATTAGTTTCCTATTTTGCACCTAAGTTAAATACTGTCTGTTTTTCATGTAGCACACAAATATCACCTATAAATTTCAGTATACAAATAAACTATCAAATATTTGTGGCCTACATTAAAAAACAGCCAATATTTAACTTTTGTACAACATAGAAAAATAATTATCACCCCTTTATTTTTAACATGGTTTGGTCCAGGAGACTTAAGTTAGAAATGTCTTGAATAAGTTCTTTAAGGAACCAGGCGCGTGGTGTGCTTTATTTGTAAATTGTGTCTTGTGAATGCCAGAGACATTTAGTGGATTGTTGGAAAAGTGTCATACTGTAACTTAGCTTCTAAATACAGGCATATTTTGCAGCACCTGCAGTGTATCATGGTTTGTGTGAGGGAACAGTGTCTACCAAAGGATGAACAGCCTACAGTGTTCCTTGGTATGTGTGGAAATACTTCCACCAAGGCAGATACCCTACTTTACCAATATTATCTTTAATTAATGTAACAAAAACAACATGCTCAAAATCAACATATGGTTTATTAATATCAATTCCAGGTATGCATAATGGATACAAGAGTCGTACCTACAATACAGTGCTGGTCCTATTATGGGCATCTTTGAAAAGACAACTAAAGGCTTACCCTTTCCTGATAGTGCGAAGCTCCAGTGCCGGCCAGGTGGCCACTGTTCCGCATTCACTGTCACCATGTTTATGGAAAGCACTCTGAATCACCAGACATGGTAACTTTAGATAAAGAAATAAGAACAAGGGTCATCGCAGTCCTGCTTACAATCTCCAGATATTTCTGAGAAGAGCCTCAGGCTGTAGGGGTATGTGGACTGTCTGCTGTGTCTCTGGATATTAAGGCCTAGGAATACAAGACACATTTCATAAATAAGATGATGACATCAGGCACAGAACAGCACCCTGTTTGTTTGTAAATACACAACAACACATTATCTAGTTAGCCTCTAATGTGTTAATAATTCACAATGTAACTAGCAGGCCTAAATAGACACAATCTATATAAATGGTTCAAGCATTATGTAATTTTGCCTATTCGTTCCATTGTGGTTGAAACAGAACACTTGCATGACTAGATTTTAACAGAGGCCAGGTCATTAGCCATAGCCTGATCTACAGTTGTTTATGTAAACAAAGCTAGGTATTGTGACACAAAAATGTTCCAAACAAGAAAATATAATTATTGATGTATGTTTCTCCAGATCAGTAGTACACATACACTTACTCATTTGCCATAAGTGAACAATAGGAAGCCTCATACTAACATGAATACATTACCTACAGTGTTTTAGATAATGTTACACCGTGTCATATCTGACCAATCGTAAGGCTCATATCCAACCACAGTATGGTGGTGAGCACAGACATGCTCTGGAAATGAAAACAGACATAATGAATTCCCAGGGCTAATGTGTGCTAGGACAGACACTCTAGGGGAACATAGGGATACAAAGTACATCTTAAACAGTATAGGGTCAGTTGTCCCTTGAGTAAACTTGTTTTAAATTATATGACCCAAATCCTTAGGGAATGGATTGAAGATTTGTAGATTTGTAGTAGGGTTAGGCTTTTGCCAAGTCTTACTGAACAATTTTTTGTGGAGTGCTTGACCTGGTCAATGTGATTTGGTTTTGAATATTTGGGTTTAATGTTGAAATTACATTTTTGGGCCACTCCTATTATTATTATTATTATTATTATTATTATTCTTTATTTATATGGCGCCACAAGGTGTCCGCAGCGCCGTACAATATACAGTACAGACAGAATACAAGGGTATGACAGTACAGAGTAGAACAAGTATCACCAAGACTTCAATATCTCCAAGCAAAGCAAATAGAGTGGTGTAGGAGAAGAAGAAATGGTATTGAGACAGAAGGGAAGAGGGCCCTGCTCAAAGGAGCTTACATACTAAGGGGAGGGGAGACGGACAGCAGGCACAAGAGAAGTCAGAGGGGTTCAAGTACAAGAGTAGATGGGAAAGTGGGAGGAGATGAGAACGATAAGGTTAAGTGGAAGGTTGGAAGGCCTTAAGGAACAGATGGGTTTTGAGAGCCCGCTTGAAGGAGCCAAGATTAGGGGACAGGCGGATGGAGGAAGGGAGGTTGTTCCAGTGAAGGGGGGCAGCACGGGAGAAGTCTCGGACTCTGGCATGGGATGAGGTGATCAGTACAGAGGAAAGGCGACGGTCATTGGCCGAACGCAGGGAACGGGCAGGAGTGCGGATGGAGAGGAGATTGGAGATATAAGGGGCAGTGGAGTGGGAGAGGGCCTTGTAGGTGACAGTGAGGAGTTTAAAGAGGATTCTGAAGGGGAAAGGGAGCCAGTGGAGGGCAAGGAGGAGAGGGGAGGCAGAGGAAAAGCGGCGTGAGAGAAAAATAAGTCTCGCAGCCGCGTTAAGTACAGAGCGTAGGGGGGCGAGATGGGAGTGGGGGAGGTCGGTGAGGAGAAGGTTGCAGTAATCGCGGCGGGAAATAATGAGAGCATGGATGATAGTTTTGGCAGCCTCCTGGGTGAGGAACTGCCGAATGCGGGCAATGTTCCGTAGTTGGAAGCGACAGGAGTGGGCAAGAGATTGAATGTGGAGGGCAAAGGAGAGGGAGGAATCCAGGATGACACCCAGGCAGCGGAGTTGGGGAACAGCAGAGATGGTAGTGTTGTTGACGGTGATGGAAAGTTCACGGTGGGTAGAAGATTTAGAAGGAGGGAAAACAATGAGTTCAGTTTTCGCAATGTTGATTTTGAGAAAACGTGAAGACATCCAGGAGGAGATAGCGGAGAGGCAGTCAGAAACACGAGAGAGGAGGGTGGGGGGAAAGATCAGGAGAGGAGATGTAGAGTTGAATGTCATCAGCATAGAGGTGATACTGGAGACCAAAGGAGGAGATGAGATCACCCAGGGAAGTGGTGTAGATTGAGAAAAGAAGAGGGCCGAGAACAGAGCCCTGAGGGACCCCAATGAGGAGGGGGGAAGGGGGAGAGCATGAATCCGGAGTGGAGACAGAGAAGGAGCGGTTGGCAAGGTATGAGGTGAACCAAGTGAGGACAGTGCCAGAGAGGCAGAGAGAGAGAAGAGTCTGCAGAAGGAGGGGGTGGTCCACGGTGTCAAAGGCCGCAGAGAGGTCCAAGAGAATGAGCAGGGAGAAGTCGCCCCTGGATTTGGCCAAGAGGAGGTCATTAGTAACTTTGGCCAGGGTGGTTTCAGTCGAGTGGAGGGGGCGAAAGCCAGATTGGAGGGGGTCAAGTAGGGACTTAGCAGAGAGGTGACTGGAGAGGCGGTTGCAGACAATCCTCTCAAGTAGTTTGGAGGCGAAGTCGAGAAGTGAAATGGGGCGGTAGTTAGCTAGAGAGGTGGGGTCAAGGTTAGGTTTCTTAAGAATGGGGGAGATAAGGGCATGTTTGAAGAAAGAGGGGACGATGCCAGTAGAGAGAGACAGATTGAAGATGTGTGCAAGGTGGGCGCAGGCAGAGGGGTAAAGGGAGCGAAGGAGGTGAGAGGGGATGGGATCCAGCTGGCAGGTGGAGGGAGGAGAAGAGAGAATGAGGGAGTGTACTTCGTTACCCGATGTGGGGCGAAAGGAGCACCAGGGTTGACTATTAGAGGAGGAAGGTACGATGACAGTGGCTGAAGTATGCGATGAGGGGGAGATGTCCAATCTGATAGGCTCAATTTTAGAGGAGAAGAAGGAGGCGAAATCAGTGGAAAAGAGGGAGAGAGGGATGGGGAGGAGGGGAGGAGAGGAGGGAGTTAAAAGTGGCAAAGAGGCGGCGGGAATTGGAGGACTGAGAAAAGATGAAAGACTTAAAGAAAGATTGTTTGGCAAGGGAGAGGGCGGAGCTGAAGGAGGAGAGGATAAACTTAAAGTGAAGGAAATCGGCCAGGGAGCGAGATTTCCTCCATAGACGCTCAGCAGCACGAGTGCACTTCTGAAGGAAGCGGGTAAATTTAGAGTGCCAAGGTTGGGGTAACCGCGGGCGGCAGTTGACAGA
This sequence comes from Mixophyes fleayi, assembly GCF_038048845.1. Classification (NCBI taxonomy): domain Eukaryota; kingdom Metazoa; phylum Chordata; class Amphibia; order Anura; family Limnodynastidae; genus Mixophyes; species Mixophyes fleayi. Next base: position 131,824,182 of record NC_134404.1, on the reverse strand, counting down.
AGAGGCAGGTGCAAGGGCATCCAGAGCAGTGGTAAGGGAGAGGTTGTAGAGGGAGGTCGCCTGCTCAGGGCAGACCAGGGTAGGAAGTGGGGCAAGAAGAGTGTCCAGAGAAGAGGAGAAGGAGGTAGGGACCAGAGCCTCAAGGTTGCGCTTGGTGAGGGTGGATTTAGGCAGGGGGGTTGCAGGGGAGGACGACAGAGTAAAAGAGAGGAGGTGGTGGTCAGAGAGCGGAAAGGGGGAGTTAGAGAAGTCGGAAAGAGCACAAAGATGAAAGAAAACAAGATCAAGGGAGTGACCAAGACAGTGGGTGGGGGATGTAGTCCACTGAAAGAGACTGAAGGAGGAGGACAGGGCAAGGAGTTTAATGGAGGCGGGATCGGTGGGGTTATCAATAGGGATGCTAAAGTCGCCAAGAATAATGGAGGGGAGGTCGGAGGAAAGGAAGTGAGGAAGCCAGGCTGCAAAGTTATCAAGAAAGACGGAAATAGGGCCAGGGGGGCGGTAAATGACAGCGACACGAAGGTGGATGGGGAGAAGAGACGGATAGTGTGAACTTCGAAAGAGGAGAAGGAGAGGGAAGGTACAGTGGGAATGACCCAAAAGGTACAGTTGGGGGAAGGAGGAGGCCCACGCCACCTCCCGGATGGTCTTTCGGTCTGGTGAAGTGGTAGAAGGAGAGGCCTCCATGGGAGAGAGCAGTGGGGGAGACAGTGTCCGTAGACGAGAGCCAGGTTTCCGTGATAGCTAGAAGGTTAAGAGAGTTGGAGATGAAGAGGTCGTGAATGGCAGGCAGTTTATTACAGACGGATCTGGAGTCACTCCTACGCGTTGTGACATGGTTGTGCACAGTTAACATTAGCCATATTGCTAGTGCTTGCCTTTCCTTTATAACACAGTCCCTCTAGGTTCCAGGATGGTCATGCAGCCATGGCATATTCCTTGCCAAGTAGCTACTTAGGCACATAAAACTATGCTTAGTGAATGCAGCTAATTTTACATGCACCTTGGTGTAAACCCATATGTTTGGGATGGGGTTTTACATCTCCCTACGGATTGTGTGCCAGTGATCATTACTTACTGCTTGCTTGTCATTCTGGAGGATGGCCACTCTGGTGTGTGTGGAGAATGAAATTGTTGCCTCATAGTGCTATTATGTCTAACACCTTGAAAGTGCTTGTGATACCCTACATTTAGACACATGTTGAAGCAGGCATTGTTCTTACTATGGCAAAAACTATCCCTACATATTAATCACACACACACTTACAGATACTACTTGCAGAAATTCCCATCATGATTCTGACTTAAGGCTAATGTTTGTTTTTTTCCGGAACCAATCGCAATGTGAATGCTATTGCAAATTAATGTTAACATCAGACACCAAGATCCCATGTGAATATGTGAGTTTAGATCAATACTGCTTGTCTCCCAGATTTTACCACCCAAAAAAAATTAGAACATATATCCCAGGTATGTGCAGGATCACAATCTGTGTCTTCACCAACAAGTTAGTATGTTTAGAAGTGTGTATATGTGTGTGGCTGGAATGAAACATTGCATGCCTGGGCAAAAAAAAAAAAATAATTGCTGTGCAGTATGTCAAAACTTGCTTTAGCAGCCAGTCAAATCTAAAAAGGCTGGATAGTGTAATTGGTTAACTGCAGGACAAAACCATATTTAAAGGGAATGTTAATAAAGGAATCCAACAGATGCTGAACTTTCGAATGACACCAAGACATTGGAATTGATTGTGTGGACTTTGTGTTTTGCATTTGTCTGTGGACACAAATCCAAGCAAAGTCGTGATTGTGTTTGGAGTGTATTTTTGGCTTTGTGGTTTTTACATGTACTAACCTAGGAAGTGTTGTTGGCAATGATTCTAACATTTAAGGACCCTACTTTGACAACATTTACAGCGTATCAGCGTATCATTAAGGTCACATAACGGGCCTGAGGCATTAAGGGACGCATACTGAGCGCAGCGCACGTACGTGCACTAATGCAAGTACATCGTGTCTGCGAACGGCCAAAGTCACGCGTATTGTCACATACGCATCATAATGACTCGTGGTGTAAATGTTCCTATCGTACCCGTTTACGGCCGTACATGCCGGCAAATAGTAGCATTACCTGCAGAAGCGAATGCAACGCTTTTTAGTGCCATAGTAACATCATTGGTGCATTGGTGGAAATGCTTGCAATTCAAAAAATTGGCAGCATTCCCCCAGGAGGGGACCAAGGCTACATGAATCCAATCGACTGCCTCTATGCGGGAAACTGGCTATATTGGAAAACTGCCGTTTTATGTGCACAAGGGACTCCTCATCGAGTGGCAGATGTATGAATTGCCTGAGCCGCGACACAAATGCCCCCAGAGCAACCTTCAGCACACGACTGAAGGACTTCTGGGACATCCCTGAAGCGACTCCCACAGTGGTCTGAAAAGACCCTGTGGCGCAAGAGTGCAATACCGCCAACAGTTTGGTCAATGGCGGTATTGCTATTTGGCTGTTGCGCTTTGGCTCCAGGTCAATCTGCACATGATCTACTCTGAGCTTTATAGCAGTGGTTAATTTGCTAAGAGTATGCAGGTGAGAGTCAGCATACATCATGATCACATGGCGATCCTGAGGCCAATTTGTGTGTGCTAGTGGTTCAGCAATGATAGATAAACTAGACCCCAGGCAGGTGCATAGAATATGCCACCATACACGCGATTGCCTGCGTTTGCACAAATCTGACTTTGACGTGGTTAGACGGGAACGCCCCCATTGTGAATTGACTACGGCACCACACCCCAGAAAAGTCGAAGCTCGTCGCAAATGGCTATTGCGTTCGCACCCGTACACCTTTCGCGTTCGGGAAAGTGTGTGAGCTCAGCTACTGAGCATGCATACAACACTTTTGCGTACGGTACGCGCTGAAAAGGGACATACGTCCCTTAATGACTCAGGCCCAACATGTTTAACTTGACCAATACAAAATCCTAACACGTGGAGAGCCTACATAGTAAACACACAAATATATCTAATCTTATAAACTTCAAGAGCACTAAATAGAGAGTGTGATTTAAGGGGAAGGGCTGTATGTGGCTAATGTCAAAACAAGCAAGGATCGCTACAATAGATGCTACATGTATACATGTACCTAATTGGGCCACAAAGGACTATAGAGTGATTGTTGTGTATGACAAAACCAAGAACAGCAGTGTAGTATTATTAACAGATGTTAATAAATATTTGCAGCACAACACATAGCAAGTAAGACAGTCATCTTTGCGAGACAGGTCCTTGGATGATGAGTAAACAATCATGGCCATTTGAAGAAACACATAGGCAGGGTTGTAGCATTGGATAAATACTTCAACGTGTAAGAAGCCACACAATTCTGAACGATTAAATGCATATCATCTTTGCCTGTTGAAGGTAAAGGAAAAAATTAATACTCCAATATTAGCTCACATCTAACTTTACTGTATGTACTTAGTTTCTGCTTTGGTGCACATTAAGGTGACAACTGTAACCTACCATGCAAAGTGTCTTGTAAGGCTCAACATAGTCCTTTCTGTAATAGTGGCTTGTGGGTTTAAGCTATATCTTGGAATTGAAGTGTGGTTTGGTCTGAAAGTAACCAAAAAAGCAACAACTAATAAAAATGTGGATTGCCTAAGGTGGCCTAGGCAATCACACAAATCTCCATCACAATTCAATAGGTTTATTACAGCAATGCTGTATGCAGCACACACACACTAAAATAATTTTAAATGTTATTTATCAAAACACTATAGATACTTACATTCTTCAACTGGCTACGACATGATAGACACCTCCGACAACTCCAAAGGCAAGTGCTTCTAGCCCTTAGCCCTGCCAGCACCTACATAGTGTGGCATGTTGGTGTAACAGCCTGTGGTTACAAAGGAAAGACATTAAGTGTCGTACAAATGTGGCATTTTCTTCATTATAATGCATACAAATTAGATGATATACTTGAGATTGCTTGATGAACATGGTTAACCTCGGTTTTCAATAACAATGTTAGGAAATCATATTTGCAAGGTAATTGCCATTGCCTTATGAAACCATTAGGCCATTTATTCAATGATCTTATTCAAACAGCCTATGGGTCATGTTAGGACAGTTGAAAGTCAGAAATTCAACACTTCAGGAGGTTGATATTTGCACATTATCCTGTAGTTTTTGCCAGCAAAACATTTTGGGGGTTGGAGGACAAATGGGCAAATATTTACACGAATTGAAGGAGAACTCCGAAAGCATTTTCAAATACACTTAGAGGTTAGCATAGATTTTAGAAGCATGGCAAATGGAACCAATTTCATTACTACAACACCACATGTATGTTTGACAAGCCATTTCTCACTTTCTAATGTCAGTTTACTTATATTTTTCATTTGCGCATTATTCAAGCATACAGCATTGATGTATTTGACCTTAAAGGAAACAGTACTAATAAATGTGATTTACCTCAAAAATATGTATCAAGGACATACTGCCTGAAGTTGGCTCCCTAGTCTGATTCCCATGGTAAGGCTTCAGGCTCCCCCACCTCGTCCATCCCAGCGACCTCATCCACCACCCCTGGAGCCCCACTCCGGGTGGCAATATTGTGAAACACCTTACACAGAGAGCTATGATGTCACATACTTTACTCAGCCCATACATCAATGCTCCACCAGACCGGTCAAGGCATCTAAATCGTGCTTTTAGGAGGCCAAAGTGCCTTTCAATTACCGATCTGGTGTCTGTATGAGCTGAGTTATATGCAGCATCACGCTCTGTGTGTGGGCTCAACATGGGAGTGAGGAGTCAATGGCATAAGGGATAAGCATTGTCTCCTATGTAGGATGAGAGGAAAGACACAAGAAACAAACATTAATACACTTTAACTGAAAAAAATTACCACGCTCAAAATGCTAACATTCACAAGTATGTCTAGTGTATTATAGCAAAGGCAATTTGCCAGCTAAGTGAGGATTATTAACTTAACCAAACAAAACATTGCAAACTAAACACATTTTGGGAAACAAACCATATTAGCCTGAAGGATTTTTAGAATGTGTCTTATACTTTCTTTCGGAGGGATGCCATGGCCAATATTTATCTTACATGTAGTGAATATTTATAAACTAACTGCCTCTAACTATTTTTGGGCAAAAAATATAATGTACCATTGTGAAAATACACATTTCCAAACAACTTTTGTCTTTGGCATACGGCCTTGTAGTGTTTCCTTACACTTTCAAGACATCAGGTAACCTTAGATGTTATGTCTGTTTAATTTGGCTGGCTACATTACCAGGAGTATTTTTAAACTTGCACATTTTTAAAAAAACACACTTTTATAACTACTATAAAGAACGGGCACATGCACTATATGACACAATATTGAAACATAACATCTAAGGAAAAACATTCAGAGTACAGTCACTGCGAAGTAGATGATTTTAAAAACAAGCATATAAATAAATTGAGTAAATACATTATTCTAATTACCAAGAAGCCATGCGTCTCCATGTGGCCTTGCACCCCTTGCCTCTGTTGTAATCTGTGCCACATCCCCGATTGCCTAAATGCAAAGGAGTCATGGGTACCCCCCCCCCCCCATTTGGCAACCAGGTTTCAAATCTGGATAGATGGGTCACAAATATCCTGTACATTTATCGAGTAGAAGTGCTTCTGGTTCAAATATACAGAAGCATCCCCACTAGACGGTACAAAAGACACATGCATCCCATCTACTGTCTCTATGACGTGCGGAAAGCCAGCTATGGTGGCAAACTGCTGCTTAATCCGCACAAGGTACTCCTCATCGAGTGGCAGATGTATAAACTGTGAGAGCCGTGACAGGAATGCCCAGAGTCATGACAGGTATGTCCCAGGTGGCCTGGGACATACCTGTCATGACCCCGACTGTGGTCTGGAATGACCCAGATGCACCGAAGAGCAGTACCGCCAACAGTTTGGTCAAAGGTGGTTTCTGCTGCTGGGATGTGGCGCATTGGCTCAAGGTCACTCTACACAATGCACAGGGTGTCCAAGATGACATGAGGAGTAAGCCGATAGCGACGGACAACCTCAGCATCTGACATCCCAAAGAGGCTAACACATGGCCTGAAGACACGCTCCCTAGGACGGCGATGTTGTACAAGTTGCTGGTTTGGATGATCAGCCTTCTCGAGAACCAGACTCTCGTCCAACTCCAGGATCGCCTGTATGTGTGACAAAAGCCTGAGTTTACAAACCATCAAAAACATTAGGTGAGGCCTTTAGGGCTTTCAATTTTCACTGTAGACTCCAAACTTGAAACTTATACTTACAAGTACAGCACGATTGATCTTCTAATATGGGTTTGGCAAGTACAGTCAGTAATTATTGACAAAAAAATAAATAAATAAAATAAACATCAATACTCAAGCCCTAGTGAATGAGAAAAGATATCACATCAGAGACCACCTAACCACAAAGATCCAGTAAAATAAAAGCAAAAAACATGAGTGGGTGACACTGTATACTTACCACACACCAAAACACAAAAGACACGTTGTGCAAATGAAAAACAATTCCCTAACGTTTGTATCAGATAAGTATCAGATAAGCTCCAGAACAAAGTTATATTTCTAGAACATGCCATTAATTCCAAGACATACCTTTGAATTGCAGTAAGGATAACTGAAAGTGACCTGCTGTTTTAGAAGAGTTTCAATTAATGTTTACAAGTTTTGCAGTAACTATTTATACCAGTAAGTGTCTTAAAGAAGTGTTAAGTTAATGTCTAAAATATAATTTGTATTTTGAGACGAGTCAATCAAATGATTTAGGTAGTTAGATATTTTGACAAAAAAAACACAGTGTTATTAATTATACTAGATTTTACAAAAAAATATTATACCTGAAGGTTTTATATGCAGGGCTTAGCTGATATGGCCTTTCTATTTACTTGTAACCTTCAATATGAATTCCTGACATCAATAAAAGAATATTTGTATTTCATTGATATCTGGAATGTGAGTCTATAACAGGATTCCTAAATAAGTCAATAGATAAAAATTGCAAAAATGTGATGGATTGGCTGTAAAAGAAGCTCCAGAACAACATGCTATTAATTCCCAGACATACGTTTGAATTGCAATAAGAATAATTGAAAGTTTCCTGTTGTCTTAGAATGCAATAGTTTAAAAGGATATTTACTATAGATTAGCAAATTAGAAGCATTGCTATAAAGATGACAAAAGGTTCCTCGCAAATCTTCATCCATAAAAGCATCCTTAACGTATTGTGTTCTGTTAATTAAATGATACATTTTGGCAGTGCCAATTCTTTTGTCAGACTCCAATCGACAATGACCGGTCTCGAACCAGTAAGAAGTGTTGCAAGTGTTGATTCAAAGTTTAGAGTCAAGCGCTGGAGAGATTCTGCTCTTCCTCTGGAAGTACTGACCTATAAGTCAAGCAATCATAGCTGAGTGCCCATAGCACCAGCCTCCCAACACTACAATTGCATCATTTATGCAAAATTTTGCAATGATCGAAAGCACTTACAATGAGCAGGGGAAATAGTGTTGTCCTCTATTGCTATTTATAATACTGTCAGCTCCACAATGTGGCCCATTTCCAGGGTGAGCTGTTAGATGGAAAACATTGTATGTTTTAGAGAACTCACAATAACAACATTCTTGAATAAATAAAGTCTCACGTCCCATGAGGTTCTTTATATATTGATTGTAAAATATGCAGCATACTCTCCTATTAATATATTGCTACTTTGTTTCTTATTAGTACCTGAAATAGTGATGAACCTTGCAGCAGAGAATATCACTACCACTTCTGTATCTCTGAGCTGGCAGCCACCTGATGGAAATGCAAGTTCTTATATCATAGAAATCTTGGAAAATTCAACATTCAGTGTGACTGTAAACACAACCTCTGCTACAATTGATCAACTGACTCCTGGGAATTATTACACATTCATGGTATCTACTCTTGTTGGAGGAACAGTAAAAGGGAAAAGTTTTGCAGTAACTAATTATACCAGTAAGTGTCTTAAAGAAGGGTTAGGATAATGTCTAAAATGCATTTTGTTTTAATGTAATGAGTCAATCAAATGATACAGGAAGTTTAATATCTTGATAAAAATTACAATGTTATTAATTATGCTAGATTTTACAAAAAAACTTATACCTGAAGGCTTGTTATGCAGGGATTAGCTGGTTTGGCCTTTCTATTTACTTGTAGCCTGCAATATGACTTCCTGACATCTAAAAAAGCATATTTGTATTTCACTGATATCTATAATGTCAGTCTAAAACAGGATTCCTAAATAAGTCAATAGATCAAAACATCAAATATTTGATGGATTGGCTGTAGCAGAAGCTCCAGAACAAAGATATATTTTTGCAACATGCCACTAATTCCAAGAAATAGGCTTGAATTGCAGCAAAGATACTTGAAAGTGAACTATTGTCTTCAAATGCAAGAGTTTAAATTCATTTTTACTATAGTTTATCAAATTAGAAGTATTACTATAAAGATGACAAAAGGATCCTCCCAAATTTTCATCCAGGAAAGCATTCTTATTGTACAATGTTCTGTAAATTAAATGATACATTTTGGCAATGCCAATTCTTTCTTCCAACCCCAATAGACAGTGACCGTTGCCAAACCAGTAAGAAGTGTTGCAAGGGTTGATTCAAAGTTTAGAGTCAAGTGCTGGATAGATTATGCTCTTCCTCTTGGAAGTACTGACCTTTAAATCAAGCAGTCATAGCTAAGGTTCCATAGCACCAGACTCCTAAACCCAACAATCCCATCATTTATGCAAAATGTTGCAATGATCGGAAGCAGTAACAATGAGGTGGGGAAATAGTGTTGTCCTCTATTGCTATTTATAATACTGTCAGCTCCACAATGTGGCCCATTTCCTGGGTGAGCTGTTAGATGGAAAACATTGTATGTTTTAGAGAACTCACAATAACAACAGTCTTGAATAAATAAAGTCTCACGTCCCATGAGGTTCTTTATGTATTGATTGTAAAATATACAACATACTCTCCTATTAATATATTGCTACTTTGTTTCTTATTAGTACCTGAAATAGTGATGAACCTTGCAGCAGAGAATATCACTACCACTTCTGTATCTCTGAGCTGGCAGCCACCTGTTGGAAATGCAAGTTCTTATATCATAGAAATCTTGGAAAATTCAACCTTCAGTGTGACTGTAAACAAAACCTCTGCTACAATTGATCAACTGACTCCTGGGAATTATTACACATTCATGGTATCTACTCTTGTTGGAGGAACAGTAAAAGGGAAAAGTTTTGCAGTAACTAATTATACCAGTAAGTGTCTTAAAGAAGGGTTAGGATAATGTCTAAAATGCATTTTGTTTTAATGTAATGAGTCAATCAAATGATACAGGAAGTTTGATATCTTGATAAAAATTACAATGTTATTAATTATGCTAGATTTTACAAAAAAACTTATACCTGAAGGCTTGTTATGCAGGGATTAGCTGGTTTGGCCTTTCTATTTACTTGTAGCCTGCAATATGACTTCCTGACATCTAAAAAAGCATATTTGTATTTCACTGATATCTATAATGTCAGTCTAAAACAGGATTCCTAAATAAGTCAATAGATCAAAACATCGAATATTTGATGGATTGGCTGTAGCAGAAGCTCCAGAACAAAGATATATTTTTGCAACATTATTATTATTATTATTATTTTTATCGTTTATTTATAAGGCGCCACAAGGTTTCCGCATCGCCGTACACAATACAAACAATGGACAGTACAGGGAATAACAGTACAGTACAATAAATGAGTAGTACCAAGACTTCAGAGGCTCCAGGCAAGGCAAATGTATGGAGGTTGGAGCAGAAGAGAAGGTAGCGAGACAGGAGGGAGGAGGTCCCTGCTCATATGAGCTTACATCCTATAGGGAGGGTAGACAGATGACAGGCACAGAGGATGTCGGAGGAGGGGAGCAAGTGCTCCCCTCTACTGAGGAGGAGTGAAGTGAGGAGAGTGAGCATGGAGAGAGGGTTAGGTGGAAGGCTGGTAGGCAATGCGGAAGAGATGAGTTTTGAGTGCCTGTTTGAAGGAGCACAGGTTAGGTGACAAACGGATGGACCGTGGGAGGTCATTCCAGTGCATGGGGGGCAGCTCGGGAGAAGTCTTGAATTCTGGAGTGGGATGAGGTGATCAGAGTGGAGGAGAGGCGACGGTCATTGGCTGAACGCAGGGACCGGGCGGGAATGTGGATGGAGTGGAGATTGGAGATGTAAGGGGCAGTGGAGTGGGAGAGAGCCTTGTATGTGAGGGTAAGAAGTTTAAAAAGGATTCTGTAAGGGAAGGTGAGCCAGTGTAGGGCAAGGCAGAGAGGGGAGGCAGAAGAGGAGCGGCGAGAAAGGAAGATAAGCCCCGCAGCCGCATTGAGTATAGAACGAAAGGGGGGCAAGGCGAGAGCGGGGAAGGCCGGTGAGGAGAAGGTTACAGTAGTCCAGCCGGGAAATGATAAGCGCGTGGATAATAGTTTTGGAGGCTTCATGAGATAGGAAGGGCCGGATGCGGGCAATGTTGCGAAGTTGGAAGCGACCGGATTGGGCAAGGGATTGAATGTGGGGGGCAAAAGAGAGAGAGGAGTCGAGGGTGACTCCCAGGCAGCGGAGTTGGGGGACAGATGAGATAGTGGAGTTGTTGACTGTGATGGAGAGATCCATGTGGGGTGGGGACTGAGACGGAGGGAAAACAATAAGTTCGGTTTTAGCAATGTTAATTTTGAGAAAGCGTGAGGACATCCAAGAGGATATGGCAGAGAGGCAGTCAGATACATGAGAAAGGAGGGTGGGGGAAAGATCAGGAGAGGAGATGTAAAGTTGAATATCATCTGCGTATAGGTGATACTGAAGACCGAATGAAGTGATGAGAGCACCGAGGGAGGTAGTGTAGAGTGAGAAGAGTAGAGGGCCAAGAACAGAGCCCTGGGGGACTCCTACAGGGAGGGCGGAGGGGGGAGGAAGATCCGGATATGGAAACAGAGAAGGAGCGGTTGGCGAGGTAAGAGGTGAACCAAGTGAGGACAGAGCCAAAGAGACCGAGAGAGTGAACATGCCACTGATTCCAAGAAATAGGCTTGAATTGCAGCAAAGATACTTAAAAGTGACCTGTTGTCTTCAAATTCAAGAGTTTTAATTCATTTTTACTATAGTTTATCAAATTAGAAATATTGCTATAAAGATGACAAAAGGATCCTCCCAAATTTTCATCCAGGAAAGCATTTTTATTGTACAGTGTTTTGTAAATTAAATGATACATTTTGGCAATGCAGATTCTTTCTTCCAACCTCAATAGACAGTGACCGTTGCCAAACCAGTAAGAAGTGTTGCAAGGGCTGATTCAAATTTTAGAGTCAAGCGCTGGAGAGATTATGCTCTTCCTCTTGGAAGTACTGACCTTTAAATCAAGCAGTCATAGCTAAGGTTCAATAGCACCAGCCTCCTAAACACAACAATCCCATCATTTATGCAAAATGTTGCAATGATCGGAAGCAGTAACAATGAGGTGGGGAAATAGTGTTGTCCTCTATTGCTATTTATAATACTGTCAGCTCCACAATGTGGCCCATTTCCTGGGTGAGCTGTTAGATGGAAAACATTGTATGTTTTAGAGAACTCACAATAACAACATTCTTGAATAAATAAAGTCTCACGTCCCATGAGGTTCTTTATGTATTGATTGTAAAATATACAGCATACTCTCCTATTAATATATTGCTACTTTGTTTCTTATTAGTACCTGAAATAGTGATGACCCTTGCAGCAGAGAATATCACTACCACTTCCGTTTCTCTGAGCTGGCAGCCACCTCTTGGAAATGCAAGTTCTTATATCATAGAAATCTTGGAAAATTCAACATTCAGTGTGACTGTAAACAAAACCTCTGCTACAATTGATCAACTGACTCCTGGGAATTATTACACATTCATGGTATCTACTTTTGTTGGAGGAACAGTAAAAGGGAAAAGTTTTGCAGTAACTAATTATACCAGTAAGTGTCTTAAAGAAGGGTTAGGATAATGTCTAAAATGCATTTTGTTTTACTGTAATGAGTCAAACAAATGATACAGGAAGTTCGATATCTTGATATAAATTACAGTGTTATTAATAATGCTAGATTTTACAAAAAAAACTTATACCTGAAGGCTTAGTATGCAGGGTTTAGCTGGTTTGGCCTTTCTATTTACTTGTAGCCTGCAATATGACTTCCTGACATCTAAAAAAGCATATTTGTATTTCACTGATATCTATAATGTCAGTATAAAACAGGATTCCTAAATAAGTCAATAGATCAAAACATCAAATATTTGATGGATTGGCTGTAGCAGAAGCTCCAGAACAAAGATATATTTTTGCAACATGCCACTAATTCCAAGAAATAGGCTTGAATTGCAGCAAAGATACTTGAAAGTGACCTGTTGTCTATAAATGCAAGAGTTTTAATACATTTTTACTATAGTTTATCAAAATAGAAGTATTGCTATAAAGATGACAAAAGGATCCTCCCAAATTTTCATCCAGGAAAGCACTCTTATTGTATAGTGTTCTGTTAATTAAATGATACATTTTGGCAATGCCAATTCTTTCTTCCAACCCCAATAGACAGTGACCGTTGCCAAACCAGTAAGAAGTGTTGCAAGTCTTGATAAAAAGTTTAGAGTCAAGCGCTGGAGAGATTATGCTCTTACTCTTGGAAGTACTGACCTTTAAATCAAGCAGTCATAGCTGAGTGTCCATAGCACCAGTCTCCCAAACAAAACAATCCTATCATTTATGCAAAATGTTGCAATGATCGGAAGCAGTGACAATGAGGTGGGGAAATAGTATTATAAATAGCAATAGAGGACAACACTGTCAGCTCCACAATGTGGCCCATTTCCTTGTTGAGCTGTTAGATGGAAAACATTGTATGTTTTAGAGAACTGACAATAACAACATTCTTGAATAAATAAAGTCTCATGTCCCATGAAGTTCTTTATGTATTGATTGTAAAATATACAGCGTACTCTCCTATTGATATATTGCTACTTTGTTTATTATTAGTACCTGAAATAGTGATGACCCTTGCAGCAGAGAATATCACTACCACTTCTGTATCTCTGAGCTGGCAGCCACCTGTTGGAAATGCAAGTTCTTATATCATAGAAATCTTGGAAAATTCAACTTTCAGTGTGACTGTAAACAAAACCTCTGCTACAATTGATCAACTGACTCCTGGGAATTATTACACATTCATGGTATCTACTCTTGTTGGAGGAACAGTAAAAGGGAAAAGTTTTGCAGTAACTAATTATACCAGTAAGTGTTTTAAAGAAGGGTTAGGATAATGTCTAAACTGCATTTTGTTTTACTTTAATGAGTCAATCAAATGATACAGGAAGTTCGATATCTTGATATAAATTACAGTGTTATTAATTATGCTAGATTTTACAAGAAAAACTTATACCTGAAGAATTAGTATGCAGGGATTATCTGGTTTGGCCTTTCTATTTACTTGTAGCCTGCAATATGACTTCCTGACATCTAAAAAAGCATATTTGTATTTCACTGATATCTATAATGTCAGTCTAAAACAGGATTCCTAAATAAGTCAATAGATCAAAACATCAAATATATGATGAATTGGCTGTAAGACAAGCTCCAGAACAAAGATATATTTTTGCAACATGCCACTTATTCCAAGAAATAGGCTTGAATTGCAGCAAAGATAATTGAAAGTGACATGTTGTCTATAAATGCAAGAGTTTTAATTTATTTTTACTATAATTTATCAAATTAGAAGAATTGCTATAAAGATGACAAAAGGATCCTCCCAAATTTTCATCCAGGAAAGCACTCTTATTGTACAGTGTTCTGTTAATTAAATGATACATTTTGGCATTGCCAATTCTTTCTTTCAACCCCAATAGACAGTAACCATTGCCAAACCAGTAAGAAGTGTTGCAAGGGCTGATTCAAAGTTTAGAGTCAAGCGCTGGAGAGATTATGCTCTTTCTCTTGGAAGTACTGACCTTTTAATTAAGCAGTCATAGCTGAGGTTCAATAGCACCAGCCTCCCGAACACAACAATCCCATCATTTATGCAAAATGTTGCAATGATCGGAAGCAGTAACAATGAGGTAGGGAAGTAGTGTTGTCCTCTATTGCTATTTATAATACTGTCAGCTCCACAATGTGGCCCATTTCCTGGGTGAGCTGTTAGATGGAAAACATTGTATGTTTTAGAGAACTCACAATAACAACATTCTTGAATAAATAAAGTCTCACGTTCCATGAGGTTCTTTATGTATTGATTGTAAAAAAAACAGCTTACTCTCCTATTAATATATTGCTACTTTGTTTCTTATTAGTACCTGAAATAGTGATGAACCTTGCAGCAGAGAATATCACTACCACTTCTGTATCTCTGAGCTGGCAGCCACCTGTTGGAAATGCAAGTTCTTATATCATAGAAATCTTCGAAAATTCAACATTCAGTGTGACTGTAAACAAAACCTCTGCTACAATTGATCAACTGACTCCTGGGAATTATTACACATTCATGGTATCTACTCTTGTTGGAGGAACAGTAAAAGGGAAAAGTTTTGCAGTAACTAATTATACCAGTAAGTGTCTTAAAGAAGGGTTAGGATAATGTCTAAAATGCATTTTGTTTTACTGTAATGAGTCAATCAAATGATACAGGAAGTTTGATATTTTGCTAAAAATTACAATGTTATTAATTATGCTAGATTTTACAAACAAAACTTATACCTGAAGGCTTGGTATGCAAGGATTAGCTGGTTTGGCCTTCCATTTACTTGTAGCCTGCAATATGACTTCCAGACATCTAAAAAAGCATATTTGTATTTCACTGATATCTATAATGTCAGTCTAAAACAGGATTCCTAAATTAGTCAATAAATCAAAACATCAAATATTTGATGGATTGGATGTAGCAGAAGCTCCAGAACAAAGATATATTTTTGCAACATGCCACTAATTCCAAGAAATAGGCTTGAATTGCAGCAAAGATACTTGAAAGTGAACTATTGTCTTCAAATGCAAGAGTTTAAATTCATTTTTACTATAGTTTATCAAATTAGAAGTATTACTATAAAGATGACAAAAGGATCCTCCCAAATTTTCATCCAGGAAAGCATTCTTATTGTACAATGTTCTGTAAATTAAATGATACATTTTGGCAATGCCAATTCTTTCTTCCAACCCCAATAGACAGTGACCGTTGCCAAACCAGTAAGAAGTGTTGCAAGGGTTGATTCAAAGTTTAGAGTCAAGTGCTGGATAGATTATGCTCTTCCTCTTGGAAGTACTGACCTTTAAATCAAGCAGTCATAGCTAAGGTTCCATAGCACCAGACTCCTAAACCCAACAATCCCATCATTTATGCAAAATGTTGCAATGATCGGAAGCAGTAACAATGAGGTGGGGAAATAGTGTTGTCCTCTATTGCTATTTATAATACTGTCAGCTCCACAATGTGGCCCATTTCCTGGGTGAGCTGTTAGATGGAAAACATTGTATGTTTTAGAGAACTCACAATAACAACAGTCTTGAATAAATAAAGTCTCACGTCCCATGAGGTTCTTTATGTATTGATTGTAAAATATACAGCATACTCTCCTATTAATATATTGCTACTTTGTTTCTTATTAGTACCTGAAATAGTGATGAACCTTGCAGCAGAGAATATCACTACCACTTCTGTATCTCTGAGCTGGCAGCCACCTGTTGGAAATGCAAGTTCTTATATCATAGAAATCTTGGAAAATTCAACCTTCAGTGTGACTGTAAACAAAACCTCTGCTACAATTGATCAACTGACTCCTGGGAATTATTACACATTCATGGTATCTACTCTTGTTGGAGGAACAGTAAAAGGGAAAAGTTTTGCAGTAACTAATTATACCAGTAAGTGTCTTAAAGAAGGGTTAGGATAATGTCTAAAATGCATTTTGTTTTAATGTAATGAGTCAATCAAATGATACAGGAAGTTTGATATCTTGATAAAAATTACAATGTTATTAATTATGCTAGATTTTACAAAAAAACTTATACCTGAAGGCTTGTTATGCAGGGATTAGCTGGTTTGGCCTTTCTATTTACTTGTAGCCTGCAATATGACTTCCTGACATCTAAAAAAGCATATTTGTATTTCACTGATATCTATAATGTCAGTCTAAAACAGGATTCCTAAATAAGTCAATAGATCAAAACATCGAATATTTGATGGATTGGCTGTAGCAGAAGCTCCAGAACAAAGATATATTTTTGCAACATTATTATTATTATTATTATTTTTATCGTTTATTTATAAGGCGCCACAAGGTTTCCGCATCGCCGTACACAATACAAACAATGGACAGTACAGGGAATAACAGTACAGTACAATAAATGAGTAGTACCAAGACTTCAGAGGCTCCAGGCAAGGCAAATGTATGGAGGTTGGAGCAGAAGAGAAGGTAGCGAGACAGGAGGGAGGAGGTCCCTGCTCATATGAGCTTACATCCTATAGGGAGGGTAGACAGATGACAGGCACAGAGGATGTCGGAGGAGGGGAGCAAGTGCTCCCCTCTACTGAGGAGGAGTGAAGTGAGGAGAGTGAGCATGGAGAGAGGGTTAGGTGGAAGGCTGGTAGGCAATGCGGAAGAGATGAGTTTTGAGTGCCTGTTTGAAGGAGCACAGGTTAGGTGACAAACGGATGGACCGTGGGAGGTCATTCCAGTGCATGGGGGGCAGCTCGGGAGAAGTCTTGAATTCTGGAGTGGGATGAGGTGATCAGAGTGGAGGAGAGGCGACGGTCATTGGCTGAACGCAGGGACCGGGCGGGAATGTGGATGGAGTGGAGATTGGAGATGTAAGGGGCAGTGGAGTGGGAGAGAGCCTTGTATGTGAGGGTAAGAAGTTTAAAAAGGATTCTGTAAGGGAAGGTGAGCCAGTGTAGGGCAAGGCAGAGAGGGGAGGCAGAAGAGGAGCGGCGAGAAAGGAAGATAAGCCCCGCAGCCGCATTGAGTATAGAACGAAAGGGGGGCAAGGCGAGAGCGGGGAAGGCCGGTGAGGAGAAGGTTACAGTAGTCCAGCCGGGAAATGATAAGCGCGTGGATAATAGTTTTGGAGGCTTCATGAGATAGGAAGGGCCGGATGCGGGCAATGTTGCGAAGTTGGAAGCGACCGGATTGGGCAAGGGATTGAATGTGGGGGGCAAAAGAGAGAGAGGAGTCGAGGGTGACTCCCAGGCAGCGGAGTTGGGGGACAGATGAGATAGTGGAGTTGTTGACTGTGATGGAGAGATCCATGTGGGGTGGGGACTGAGACGGAGGGAAAACAATAAGTTCGGTTTTAGCAATGTTAATTTTGAGAAAGCGTGAGGACATCCAAGAGGATATGGCAGAGAGGCAGTCAGATACATGAGAAAGGAGGGTGGGGGAAAGATCAGGAGAGGAGATGTAAAGTTGAATATCATCTGCGTATAGGTGATACTGAAGACCGAATGAAGTGATGAGAGCACCGAGGGAGGTAGTGTAGAGTGAGAAGAGTAGAGGGCCAAGAACAGAGCCCTGGGGGACTCCTACAGGGAGGGCGGAGGGGGGAGGAAGATCCGGATATGGAAACAGAGAAGGAGCGGTTGGCGAGGTAAGAGGTGAACCAAGTGAGGACAGAGCCAAAGAGACCGAGAGAGTGAACATGCCACTGATTCCAAGAAATAGGCTTGAATTGCAGCAAAGATACTTAAAAGTGACCTGTTGTCTTCAAATTCAAGAGTTTTAATTCATTTTTACTATAGTTTATCAAATTAGAAATATTGCTATAAAGATGACAAAAGGATCCTCCCAAATTTTCATCCAGGAAAGCATTTTTATTGTACAGTGTTTTGTAAATTAAATGATACATTTTGGCAATGCAGATTCTTTCTTCCAACCTCAATAGACAGTGACCGTTGCCAAACCAGTAAGAAGTGTTGCAAGGGCTGATTCAAATTTTAGAGTCAAGCGCTGGAGAGATTATGCTCTTCCTCTTGGAAGTACTGACCTTTAAATCAAGCAGTCATAGCTAAGGTTCAATAGCACCAGCCTCCTAAACACAACAATCCCATCATTTATGCAAAATGTTGCAATGATCGGAAGCAGTAACAATGAGGTGGGGAAATAGTGTTGTCCTCTATTGCTATTTATAATACTGTCAGCTCCACAATGTGGCCCATTTCCTGGGTGAGCTGTTAGATGGAAAACATTGTATGTTTTAGAGAACTCACAATAACAACATTCTTGAATAAATAAAGTCTCACGTCCCATGAGGTTCTTTATGTATTGATTGTAAAATATACAGCATACTCTCCTATTAATATATTGCTACTTTGTTTCTTATTAGTACCTGAAATAGTGATGACCCTTGCAGCAGAGAATATCACTACCACTTCCGTTTCTCTGAGCTGGCAGCCACCTCTTGGAAATGCAAGTTCTTATATCATAGAAATCTTGGAAAATTCAACATTCAGTGTGACTGTAAACAAAACCTCTGCTACAATTGATCAACTGACTCCTGGGAATTATTACACATTCATGGTATCTACTTTTGTTGGAGGAACAGTAAAAGGGAAAAGTTTTGCAGTAACTAATTATACCAGTAAGTGTCTTAAAGAAGGGTTAGGATAATGTCTAAAATGCATTTTGTTTTACTGTAATGAGTCAAACAAATGATACAGGAAGTTCGATATCTTGATATAAATTACAGTGTTATTAATAATGCTAGATTTTACAAAAAAAACTTATACCTGAAGGCTTAGTATGCAGGGTTTAGCTGGTTTGGCCTTTCTATTTACTTGTAGCCTGCAATATGACTTCCTGACATCTAAAAAAGCATATTTGTATTTTACTGATATCTATAATGTCAGTATAAAACAGGATTCCTAAATAAGTCAATAGATCAAAACATCAAATATTTGATGGATTGGCTGTAGCAGAAGCTCCAGAACAAAGATATATTTTTGCAACATGCCACTAATTCCAAGAAATAGGCTTGAATTGCAGCAAAGATACTTGAAAGTGACCTGTTGTCTATAAATGCAAGAGTTTTAATAAATTTTTACTATAGTTTATCAAAATAGAAGTATTGCTATAAAGATGACAAAAGGATCCTCCCAAATTTTCATCCAGGAAAGCACTCTTATTGTATAGTGTTCTGTTAATTAAATGATACATTTTGGCAATGCCAATTCTTTCTTCCAACCCCAATAGACAGTGACCGTTGCCAAACCAGTAAGAAGTGTTGCAAGTCTTGATAAAAAGTTTAGAGTCAAGCGCTGGAGAGATTATGCTCTTACTCTTGGAAGTACTGACCTTTAAATCAAGCAGTCATAGCTGAGTGTCCATAGCACCAGTCTCCCAAACAAAACAATCCTATCATTTATGCAAAATGTTGCAATGATCGGAAGCAGTGACAATGAGGTGGGGAAATAGTATTATAAATAGCAATAGAGGACAACACTGTCAGCTCCACAATGTGGCCCATTTCCTTGTTGAGCTGTTAGATGGAAAACATTGTATGTTTTAGAGAACTGACAATAACAACATTCTTGAATAAATAAAGTCTCATGTCCCATGAAGTTCTTTATGTATTGATTGTAAAATATACAGCGTACTCTCCTATTGATATATTGCTACTTTGTTTATTATTAGTACCTGAAATAGTGATGACCCTTGCAGCAGAGAATATCACTACCACTTCTGTATCTCTGAGCTGGCAGCCACCTGTTGGAAATGCAAGTTCTTATATCATAGAAATCTTGGAAAATTCAACTTTCAGTGTGACTGTAAACAAAACCTCTGCTACAATTGATCAACTGACTCCTGGGAATTATTACACATTCATGGTATCTACTCTTGTTGGAGGAACAGTAAAAGGGAAAAGTTTTGCAGTAACTAATTATACCAGTAAGTGTTTTAAAGAAGGGTTAGGATAATGTCTAAACTGCATTTTGTTTTACTTTAATGAGTCAATCAAATGATACAGGAAGTTCGATATCTTGATATAAATAACAGTGTTATTAATTATGCTAGATTTTACAAGAAAAACTTATACCTGAAGAATTAGTATGCAGGGATTATCTGGTTTGGCCTTTCTATTTACTTGTAGCCTGCAATATGACTTCCTGACATCTAAAAAAGCATATTTGTATTTCACTGATATCTATAATGTCAGTCTAAAACAGGATTCCTAAATAAGTCAATAGATCAAAACATCAAATATATGATGAATTGGCTGTAAGACAAGCTCCAGAACAAAGATATATTTTTGCAACATGCCACTTATTCCAAGAAATAGGCTTGAATTGCAGCAAAGATAATTGAAAGTGACATGTTGTCTATAAATGCAAGAGTTTTAATTTATTTTTACTATAATTTATCAAATTAGAAGAATTGCTATAAAGATGACAAAAGGATCCTCCCAAATTTTCATCCAGGAAAGCATTCTTATTGTACAGTGTTCTGTTAATTAAATGATACATTTTGGCATTGCCAATTCTTTCTTTCAACCCCAATAGACAGTAACCATTGCCAAACCAGTAAGAAGTGTTGCAAGGGCTGATTCAAAGTTTAGAGTCAAGCGCTGGAGAGATTATGCTCTTTCTCTTGGAAGTACTGACCTTTTAATTAAGCAGTCATAGCTGAGGTTCAATAGCACCAGCCTCCCGAACACAACAATCCCATCATTTATGCAAAATGTTGCAATGATCGGAAGCAGTAACAATGAGGTAGGGAAGTAGTGTTGTCCTCTATTGCTATTTATAATACTGTCAGCTCCACAATGTGGCCCATTTCCTGGGTGAGCTGTTAGATGGAAAACATTGTATGTTTTAGAGAACTCATAATAACAACATTCTTGAATAAATAAAGTCTCACGTTCCATGAGGTTCTTTATGTATTGATTGTAAAAAAAACAGCTTACTCTCCTATTAATATATTGCTACTTTGTTTCTTATTAGTACCTGAAATAGTGATGAACCTTGCAGCAGAGAATATCACTACCACTTCTGTATCTCTGAGCTGGCAGCCACCTGTTGGAAATGCAAGTTCTTATATCATAGAAATCTTCGAAAATTCAACATTCAGTGTGACTGTAAACAAAACCTCTGCTACAATTGATCAACTGACTCCTGGGAATTATTACACATTCATGGTATCTACTCTTGTTGGAGGAACAGTAAAAGGGAAAAGTTTTGCAGTAACTAATTATACCAGTAAGTGTCTTAAAGAAGGGTTAGGATAATGTCTAAAATGCATTTTGTTTTACTGTAATGAGTCAATCAAATGATACAGGAAGTTTGATATTTTGCTAAAAATTACAATGTTATTAATTATGCTAGATTTTACAAACAAAACTTATACCTGAAGGCTTGGTATGCAAGGATTAGCTGGTTTGGCCTTCCATTTACTTGTAGCCTGCAATATGACTTCCAGACATCTAAAAAAGCATATTTGTATTTCACTGATATCTATAATGTCAGTCTAAAACAGGATTCCTAAATTAGTCAATAGATCAAAACATCAAATATTTGATGGATTGGCTGTAGCAGAAGCTCCAGAACAAAGATATATTTTTGCAACATGCCACTAATTCCAAGAAATAGGCTTGAATTGCAGCAAAGATACTTGAAAGTGACCTGTTGTCTATAAATGCAAGAGTTTTAATACATTTTTACTATAGTTTATCAAAATAGAAGTATTGCTATAAAGATGACAAAAGGATCCTCCCAAATTTTCATCCAGGAAAGCATTTTTATTGTACAGTGTTCTGTAAATTAAATGATACATTTTGGCAATGCCAATTCTTTCTTCCAACCCTAATAGGCAGTGACCGTTGCCAAACCAGTAAGAAGTGTTGCAAGGGTTGATTCAAAGTTTAGAGTCAAGCGCTGGAGAGATTATGCTCCTCCTCTTGGAAGTACTGACCTTTAAATCAAACAGTCATAGCTAAGGTTCAATAGCACCAGCCTCCTAAACACAACAATCCCATCATTTATGCAAAATGTTGCAATGATCGGAAGCAGTAATAATGAGGTGGGGAAATAGTGTTGTCCTCTATTGCTATTTATAATACTGTCAGCTCCACAATGTGGCCCATTTCCTTGTTGAGCTGTTAGATGGAAAACATTGTATGTTTTAGAGAACTCACAATAACAACAGTCTTGAATAAATAAAGTCTCACGTCCCATGAGGTTCTTTATGTATTGATTGTAAAATATACAGCATACTCTCCTATTAATATATTGCTACTTTGTTTCTTATTAGTACCTGAAATAGTGATGAACCTTGCAGCAGAGAATATCACTACCACTTCTGTATCTCTGAGCTGGCAGCCACCTGTTGGAAATGCAAGTTCTTATATCATAGAAATCTTGGAAAATTCAACCTTCAGTGTGACTGTAAACAAAACCTCTGCTACAATTGATCAACTGACTCCTGGGAATTATTACACATTCATGGTATCTACTCTTGTTGGAGGAACAGTAAAAGGGAAAAGTTTTGCAGTAACTAATTATACCAGTAAGTGTCTTAAAGAAGGGTTAGGATAATGTCTAAAATGCATTTTGTTTTACTGTAATGAGTCAATCAAATGATACAGGAAGTTCGATATCTTGATATAAATTACAGTGTTATTAATAATTTTAGATTTTACAAAAAAAACTTATACCTGAAGGCTTAGTATGCAGGGTTTAGCTGGTTTGGCCTTTCTATTTACTTGTAGCCTGCAATATGACTTCCTGACATCTAAAAAAGCATATTTGTATTTCACTGATATCTATAATGTCAGTCTAAAACAGGATTTGTAAATAAGTCAATAGATCAAAACATCGAATATTTGATGGATTGGCTGTAGCAGAAGCTCCAGAACAAAGATATATTTTTGCAACATGCCACTAATTCCAAGAAATAGGCTTGAATTGCAGCAAAGATACTTGAAAGTGACCTGTTGTCTATAAATGCAAGAGTTTTAATACATTTTTACTATAGTTTATCAAAATAGAAGTATTGCTATAAAGATGACAAAAGGATCCTCCCAAATTTTCATCCAGGAAAGCATTTTTATTGTACAGTGTTCTGTAAATTAAATGATACATTTTGGCAATGCCAATTTTTTCTTCCAACCCCAATAGGCAGTGACCGTTGCCAAACCAGTAAGAAGTGTTGCAAGGGTTGATTCAAAGTTTAGACTCAAGCGCTGGAGAGATTATGCTCCTCCTCTTGGAAGTACTGACCTTTAAATCAAGCAGTCATAGCTAAGGTTCAATAGCACCAGCCTCCTAAACACAACAATCCCATCATTTATGCAAAATGTTGCAATGATCGGAAGCAGTAACAATGAGGTGGGGAAATAGTGTTGTCCTCTATTGCTATTTATAATACTGTCAGCTCCACAATGTGGCCCATTTCCTTGTTGAGCTGTTAGATGGAAAACATTGTATGTTTTAGAGAACTCACAATAACAACAGTCTTGAATAAATAAAGTCTCACGTCCCATGAGGTTCTTTATGTATTGATTGTAAAATATACAGCATACTCTCCTATTAATATATTGCTACTTTGTTTCTTATTAGTACCTGAAATAGTGATGAACCTTGCAGCAGAGAATATCACTACCACTTCTGTATCTCTGAGCTGGCAGCCACCTGTTGGAAATGCAAGTTCTTATATCATAGAAATCTTGGAAAATTCAACCTTCAGTGTGACTGTAAACAAAACCTCTGCTACAATTGATCAACTGACTCCTGGGAATTATTACACATTCATGGTATCTACTCTTGTTGGAGGAACAGTAAAAGGGAAAAGTTTTGCAGTAACTAATTATACCAGTAAGTGTCTTAAAGAAGGGTTAGGATAATGTCTAAAATGCATTTTGTTTTACTGTAATGAGTCAATCAAATGATACAGGAAGTTCGATATCTTGATATAAATTACAGTGTTATTAATAATGCTAGATTTTACAAAAAAAACTTATACCTGAAGGCTTAGTATGCAGGGATTAGCTGGTTTGGCCTTTCTATTTACTTGTAGCCTGCAATATGACTTCCTGACATCTAAAAAAGCATATTTGTATTTCACTGATATCTATAATGTCAGTCTAAAACAGGATTCCTAAATAAGTCAATAGATCAAAACATCAAATATTTGATGGATTGGCTGTAGCAGAAGCTCCAGAACAAAGATATATTTTTGCAACATGCCACTAATTCCAAGAAATAGGCTTGAATTGCAGCAAAGATACTTGAAAGTGAACTATTGTCTTCAAATGCAAGAGTTTAAATTCATTTTTACTATAGTTTATCAAATTAGAAGTATTACTATAAAGATGACAAAAGGATCCTCCCAAATTTTCATCCAGGAAAGCATTTTTATTGTACAGTGTTCTGTAAATTAAATGATACATTTTGGCAATGCCAATTCTTTCTTCCAACCCTAATAGGCAGTGACCGTTGCCAAACCAGTAAGAAGTGTTGCAAGGGTTGATTCAAAGTTTAGAGTCAAGCGCTGGAGAGATTATGCTCCTCCTCTTGGAAGTACTGACCTTTAAATCAAACAGTCATAGCTAAGGTTCAATAGCACCAGCCTCCTAAACACAACAATCCCATCATTTATGCAAAATGTTGCAATGATCGGAAGCAGTAATAATGAGGTGGGGAAATAGTGTTGTCCTCTATTGCTATTTATAATACTGTCAGCTCCACAATGTGGCCCATTTCCTTGTTGAGCTGTTAGATGGAAAACATTGTATGTTTTAGAGAACTCACAATAACAACAGTCTTGAATAAATAAAGTCTCACGTCCCATGAGGTTCTTTATGTATTGATTGTAAAATATACAGCATACTCTCCTATTAATATATTGCTACTTTGTTTCTTATTAGTACCTGAAATAGTGATGAACCTTGCAGCAGAGAATATCACTACCACTTCTGTATCTCTGAGCTGGCAGCCACCTGTTGGAAATGCAAGTTTTTATATCATAGAAATCTTGGAAAATTCAACCTTCAGTGTGACTGTAAACAAAACCTCTGCTACAATTGATCAACTGACTCCTGGGAATTATTACACATTCATGGTATCTACTCTTGTTGGAGGAACAGTAAAAGGGAAAAGTTTTGCAGTAACTAATTATACCAGTAAGTGTCTTAAAGAAGGGTTAGGATAATGTCTAAACTGCATTTTGTTTTACTTTAATGAGTCAATCAAATGATACAGGAAGTTCGATATCTTGATATAAATTACAGTGTTATTAATTATGCTAGATTTTACAAGAAAAACTTATACCTGAAAACTTAGTATGCAGGGATTATCTGGTTTGGCCTTTCTATTTAATTGTAGCCTGCAATATGACTTCCAGACATCTAAAAAAGCATATTTGTATTTCACTGATATCTATAATGTCAGTCTAAAACAGGATTCCTAAATAAGTCAATAGATCAAAACATCAAATATTTGATGGATTGGATGTAGCAGAAGCTCCAGAACAAAGATATATTTTTGCAACATGCCACTAATTCCAAGAAATAGGCTTGAATTGCAGCAAAGATACTTGAAAGTAACCTGTTGTCTTGAAATGCAAGAGTTTTAATTCATTTTTACTATAGTTTATCAAATTAGAAGAATTGCTAAAAAGATGACAAAAGGGTCCTCCCAAATTTTAATCCAAGAAAGCATTCTTATTGTACAGTGTTCTGTTAATTAAATGATACATTTTGGCAATGCCAATTCTTTCTTCCAACGCCAATAGACAGTGACCGTTGCCAAACCAGTAAGAAGTGTTGCAAGGGCTGATTCAAAGTTTAGAGTCAAGCGCTGGAGAGATTATGCTCTTCCTCTTGGAAGTACTGACCTTTAAATCAAGCAGTCATAGCTAAGGTTCCATAGCACCAGCCTCCCAAACACAACAATCCCATCATTTATGCAAAATGTTGCAATGATCGGAAGCAGTAACAATGAGGTGGGGAAATAGTGTTGTCCTCTATTGTTATTTATAATACTGTCAGCTCCACAATGTGGCCCATTTCCTTGTTGAGCTGTTAGATGGAAAACATTGTATGTTTTAGAGAACTCACAATAACAACATTCTTGAATAAATAAAGTCTCACGTCCCATGAGGTTCTTTATGTATTGATTGTAAAATAAACAGCATACTCTCCTATTAATATATTGCTACTTTGTTTCTTATTAGTACCTGAAATAGTGATGAACCTTGCAGCAGAGAATATCACTACCACTTCTGTATCTCTGAGCTGGCAGCCACCTGTTGGAAATGCAAGTTCTTATATCATAGAAATCTTGGAAAATTCAACATTCAGTGTGACTGTAAACAAAACCTCTGCTACAATTGATCAACTGACTCCTGGGAATTATTACACATTCATGGTATCTACTCTTGTTGGAGGAACAGTAAAAGGGAAAAGTTTTGCAGTAACTAATTATACTAGTAAGTGTCTTAAAGAAGGGTTAGGATAATGTCTAAAATGCATTTTGTTTTACTGTAATGAGTCAATCAAATAATACAGGAAGTTCGATATCTTGATATAAATTACAGTGTTATTAATTATGCTAGTTTTTACAAAAAAAAAATTATACCTGAAGGCTTAGTTAGCAGGGATTAGCTGGTTTGGCCTTTCTATTTACTTGTAGCCTGCAATATGACTTCCTGACATCTAAAAAAGCATATTTGTATTTCACTGATATCTATAATGTCAGTCTAAAACAGCAATCCTAAATAAGTCAATAGATCAAAACATCAAATATTTGATGGATTGGCTGTAGCAGAAGCTTCAGAGCAAAGATATATATTTGCAACATGCCACTAATTCCAAGAAATAGGCTTGAATTGCAGCAAAGATACTTGAAAGTGACCTGTTGTCTATAAATGCAAGAGTTTTAATTTATTTTTACTATAATTTATCAAATTAGAAGAATTGCTATAAAGATGAGAAAAGGATCCTCCCAAATTTTCATCCAGGAAAGCATTCTTATTGTATAGTGTTCTGTTAATTAAATGATACATTTTGGCATTGCCAATTCTTTCTTCCAACTCCAATAGACAGTAACCATTGCCAAACCAGTAAGAATTGTTGCAAGGGCTGATTCAAAGTTTAGAGTCAAGCGCTGGAGAGATTATGCTCTTCCTCTTGGAAGTACTGACCTTTAAATCAAGCAGTCATAGCTGAGGTTCCATAGCACCAGCCTCCCAAACACAACAATCCCATCATTTATGCAAAATGTTGCAATGATCGGAAGCAGTAACAATGAGGTGGGGAAATAGTGTTGTCCTCTATTGCTATTTATAATACTGTCAGCTCCACAATGTGGCCCATTTCCTGGGTGAGCTGTTAGATGGAAAACATTGTATGTTTTAGAGAACTCACAATAACAACATTCTTGAATAAATAAAGTCTCACGTCCCATGAGGTTCTTTATGTATTGATTGTAAAATAAACAGCGTACTCTCCTATTAATATATTGCTACTTTGTTTCTTATTAGTACCTGAAATAGTGATGAACCTTGCAGCAGAGAATATCACTACCACTTCTGTATCTCTGAGCTGGCAGCCACCTGTTGGAAATGCAAGTTCTTATATCATAGAAATCTTCGAAAATTCAACATTCAGTGTGACTGTAAACAAAACCTCTGCTACAATTGATCAACTGACTCCTGGGAATTATTACACATTCATGGTATCTACTCTTGTTGGAGGAACAGTAAAAGGGAAAAGTTTTGCAGTAACTAATTATACCAGTAAGTGTCTTAAAGAAGGGTTAGGATAATGTCTAAAATGCATTTTGTTTTACTGTAATGAGTCAATCAAATAATACAGGAAGTTCGATATCTTGATATAAATTACAGTGTTATTAATTATGCTAGATTTTACAAAAAAAAAATTATACCTGAAGGCTTAGTAAGCAGGGATTAGCTGGTTTGGCCTTTCTATTTACTTGTAGCCTGCAATATGACTTCCTGACATCTAAAAAAGCATATTTGTATTTCACTGATATCTATAATGTCAGTCTAAAACAGGAATCCTAAATAAGTCAATAGATCAAAACATCAAATATTTGATGGATTGGCTGTAGCAGAAGCTCCAGAGCAAAGATATATATTTGCAACATGCCACTAATTCCAAGAAATAGGCTTGAATTGCAGCAAAGATACTTGAAAGTGACCTGTTGTCTATAAATGCAAGAGTTTTAATTTATTTTTACTATAATTTATCAAATTACAAGAATTGCTATAAAGATGAGAAAAGGATCCTCCCAAATTTTCATCCAGGAAAGCATTCTTATTGTATAGTGTTCTGTTAATTAAATGATACATTTTGGCATTGCCAATTCTTTCTTTCAACCCCAATAGACAGTAACCATTGCCAAACCAGTAAGAATTGTTGCAAGGGCTGATTCAAAGTTTAGAGTCAAGCGCTGGAGAGATTATGCTCTTCCTCTTGGAAGTACTGACCTTTAAATCAAGCAGTCATAGCTGAGGTTCCATAGCACCAGCCTCCCAAACACAACAATCCCATCATTTATGCAAAATGTTGCAATGATCGGAAGCAGTAACAATGAGGTGGGGAAATAGTGTTGTCCTCTATTGCTATTTATAATACTGTCAGCTCCACAATGTGGCCCATTTCCTGGGTGAGCTGTTAGATGGAAAACATTGTATGTTTTAGAGAACTCACAATAACAACATTCTTGAATAAATAAAGTCTCACGTTCCATGAGGTTCTTTATGTATTGATTGTAAAATAAACAGCTTACTCTCCTATTAATATATTGCTACTTTGTTTCTTATTAGTACCTGAAATAGTGATGAACCTTGCAGCAGAGAATATCACTACCACTTCTGTATCTCTGAGCTGGCAGCCACCTGTTGGAAATGCAAGTTCTTATATCATAGAAATCTTGGAAAATTCAACATTCAGTGTGACTGTAAACAAAACCTCTGCTACAATTGATCAACTGACTCCTGGGAATTATTACACATTCATGGTATCTACTCTTGTTGGAGGAACAGTAAAAGGGAAAAGTTTTGCAGTAACTAATTATACCAGTAAGTGTCTTAAAGAAGGGTTAGGATAATGTCTAAAATGCATTTTGTTTTACTGTAATGAGTCAATCAAATGATACAGGAAGTTTGATATTTTGCTAAAAATTACAATGTTATTAATTATGCTAGATTTTACAAAAAAAAATTATACCTGAAGGCTTGGTATGCAGGGATTAGCTGGTTTGGCCTTTCTATTTACTTGTAGCCTGCAATATGACTTCCTGACATCTAAAAAAGCATATTTGTATTTCACTGATATCTAAAATGTCAGTCTAAAACAGGATTCCTAAATAAGTCAATAGATCAAAACATCAAATATTTGATGGATTGACTGTAGCAGAAGCTCCAGAACAAAGATATATTTTTGCAACATGCCACTAATTCCAATAAATAGGCTTGAATTGCAGCAACGATACTTGAAAGTGACCTGTTGTCTATAAATGCAAGAGTTTTAATACATTTTTACTATAGTTTATCAAATTAGAAGTATTGCTATAAAGATGACAAAAGGATCCTCCCAAATTTTCATCCAGGAAAGCACTCTTATTGTATAGTGTTCTGTTAATTAAATGATACATTTTGGCAATGCCAATTCTTTCTTCCAACCCCAATAGACAGTGACCGTTGCCAAACCAGTAAGGAGTGTTGCAAGGGCTGATTCAAAGTTTAGAGTCAAGCGCTGGAGAGATTATGCTCTTCCTCATGAAGTACATACCTTTAAATCAAGCAGTCATAGCTGAGGTTCCATAGCACCAGCCTCCCAAACACAACAATCCCATCATTTATGCAAAATGTTGCAATGATCGGAAGCAGTAACAATGAGGTGGGGAAATAGTGTTGTCCTCTATTGCTATTTATAATACTGTCAGCTCCACAATGTGGCCCATTTCCTGGGTGAGCTGTTAGATGGAAAACATTGTATGTTTTAGAGAACTCACAATAACAACATTCTTGAATAAATAAAGTCTCACGTTCCATGAGGTTCTTTATGTATTGATTGTAAAAAAAACAGCTTACTCTCCTATTAATATATTGCTACTTTGTTTCTTATTAGTACCTGAAATAGTGATGAACCTTGCAGCAGAGAATATCACTACCACTTCTGTATCTCTGAGCTGGCAGCCACCTGTTGGAAATGCAAGTTCTTATATCATAGAAATCTTGGAAAATTCAACATTCAGTGTGACTGTAAACAAAACCTCTGCTACAATTGATCAACTGACTCCTGGGAATTATTACACATTCATGGTATCTACTCTTGTTGGAGGAACAGTAAAAGGGAAAAGTTTTGCAGTAACTAATTATACCAGTAAGTGTCTTAAAGAAGGGTTAGGATAATGTCTAAAATGCATTTTGTTTTACTGTAATGAGTCAATCAAATAATACAGGAAGTTCGATATCTTGATATAAATTACAGTGTTATTAATTATGCTAGATTTTACAAAAAAAAAATTATACCTGAAGGCTTAGTAAGCAGGGATTAGCTGGTTTGGCCTTTCTATTTACTTGTAGCCTGCAATATGACTTCCTGACATCTAAAAAAGCATATTTGTATTTCACTGATATCTATAATGTCAGTCTAAAACAGGAATCCTAAATAAGTCAATAGATCAAAACATCAAATATTTGATGGATTGGCTGTAGCAGAAGCTCCAGAGCAAAGATATATATTTGCAACATGCCACTAATTCCAAGAAATAGGCTTGAATTGCAGCAAAGATACTTGAAAGTGACCTGTTGTCTATAAATGCAAGAGTTTTAATTTATTTTTACTATAATTTATCAAATTACAAGAATTGCTATAAAGATGAGAAAAGGATCCTCCCAAATTTTCATCCAGGAAAGCATTCTTATTGTATAGTGTTCTGTTAATTAAATGATACATTTTGGCATTGCCAATTCTTTCTTTCAACCCCAATAGACAGTAACCATTGCCAAACCAGTAAGAAGTGTTGCAAGGGCTGATTCAAAGTTTAGAGTCAAGCGCTGGAGAGATTATGCTCTTCCTCTTGGAAGTACTGACCTTTAAATCAAGCAGTCATAGCTGAGGTTCCATAGCACCAGCCTCCCAAACACAACAATCCCATCATTTATGCAAAATGTTGCAATGATCGGAAGCAGTAACAATGAGGTGGGGAAATAGTGTTGTCCTCTATTGCTATTTATAATACTGTCAGCTCCACAATGTGGCCCATTTCCTGGGTGAGCTGTTAGATGGAAAACATTGTATGTTTTAGAGAACTCACAATAACAACATTCTTGAATAAATAAAGTCTCACGTTCCATGAGGTTCTTTATGTATTGATTGTAAAATAAACAGCTTACTCTCCTATTAATATATTGCTACTTTGTTTCTTATTAGTACCTGAAATAGTGATGAACCTTGCAGCAGAGAATATCACTACCACTTCTGTATCTCTGAGCTGGCAGCCACCTGTTGGAAATGCAAGTTCTTATATCATAGAAATCTTGGAAAATTCAACATTCAGTGTGACTGTAAACAAAACCTCTGCTACAATTGATCAACTGACTCCTGGGAATTATTACACATTCATGGTATCTACTCTTGTTGGAGGAACAGTAAAAGGGAAAAGTTTTGCAGTAACTAATTATACCAGTAAGTGTCTTAAAGAAGGGTTAGGATAATGTCTAAAATGCATTTTGTTTTACTGTAATGAGTCAATCAAATGATACAGGAAGTTTGATATTTTGCTAAAAATTACAATGTTATTAATTATGCTAGATTTTACAAAAAAAACTTATACCTGAAGGCTTGGTATGCAGGGATTAGCTGGTTTGGCCTTTCTATTTACTTGTAGCCTGCAATATGACTTCCTGACATCTAAAAAAGCATATTTGTATTTCACTGATATCTATAATGTCAGTCTAAAACAGGATTCCTAAATAAGTCAATAGATCAAAACATCAAATATTTGATGGATTGGCTGTAAGACAAGCTCCAGAACAAAGATATATTTTTGCAACATGCCACTTATTCCAAGAAATAGGCTTGAATTGCAGCAAAGATAATTGAAAGTGACCTGTTGTCTATAAATGCAAGAGTTTTAATTCATTTTTACTATAATTTATAAAATTAGAAGAATTGCTATAAAGATGACAAAAGGATCCTCCCAAATTTTCATCCAGGAAAGCATTCTTATTGTACAGTGTTCTGTTAATTAAATGATACATTTTGGCATTGCCAATTCTTTCTTTCAACCCCAATAGACAGTAACCGTTGCCAAACCAGTAAGAAGTGTTGCAAGGGCTGATTCAAAGTTTAGAGTCAAGCGATGGAGAGATTATGCTCTTTCTCTTGGAAGTACTGACCTTTAAATCAAGCAGTCATAGCTAAGGTTCCATAGCACCAGCCTCCCAAACACAACAATCCCATCATTTATGCAAAATGTTGCAATGATCGGAAGCAGTAACAATGAGGTGGGGAAATAGTGTTGTCCTCTATTGCTATTTATAATACTGTCAGCTCCACAATGTGGCCCATTTCCTGGGTGAGCTGTTAGATGGAAAACATTGTATGTTTTAGAGAACTCACAATAACAACATTCTTGAATAAATAAAGTCTCACGTCCCATGAGGTTCTTTATGTATTGATTGTAAAATAAACAGCGTACTCTCCTATTAATATATTGCTACTTTGTTTCTTATTAGTACCTGAAATAGTGATGAACCTTGCAGCAGAGAATATCACTACCACTTCTGTATCTCTGAGCTGGCAGCCACCTGTTGGAAATGCAAGTTCTTATATCATAGAAATCTTCGAAAATTCAACATTCAGTGTGACTGTAAACAAAACCTCTGCTACAATTGATCAACTGACTCCTGGGAATTATTACACATTCATGGTATCTACTCTTGTTGGAGGAACAGTAAAAGGGAAAAGTTTTGCAGTAACTAATTATACCAGTAAGTGTCTTAAAGAAGGGTTAGGATAATGTCTAAAATGCATTTTGTTTTACTGTAATGAGTCAATCAAATAATACAGGAAGTTCGATATCTTGATATAAATTACAGTGTTATTAATTATGCTAGATTTTACAAAAAAAAAATTATACCTGAAGGCTTAGTAAGCAGGGATTAGCTGGTTTGGCCTTTCTATTTACTTGTAGCCTGCAATATGACTTCCTGACATCTAAAAAAGCATATTTGTATTTCACTGATATCTATAATGTCAGTCTAAAACAGGAATCCTAAATAAGTCAATAGATCAAAACATCAAATATTTGATGGATTGGCTGTAGCAGAAGCTCCAGAGCAAAGATATATATTTGCAACATGCCACTAATTCCAAGAAATAGGCTTGAATTGCAGCAAAGATACTTGAAAGTGACCTGTTGTCTATAAATGCAAGAGTTTTAATTTATTTTTACTATAATTTATCAAATTACAAGAATTGCTATAAAGATGAGAAAAGGATCCTCCCAAATTTTCATCCAGGAAAGCATTCTTATTGTATAGTGTTCTGTTAATTAAATGATACATTTTGGCATTGCCAATTCTTTCTTTCAACCCCAATAGACAGTAACCATTGCCAAACCAGTAAGAATTGTTGCAAGGGCTGATTCAAAGTTTAGAGTCAAGCGCTGGAGAGATTATGCTCTTCCTCTTGGAAGTACTGACCTTTAAATCAAGCAGTCATAGCTGAGGTTCCATAGCACCAGCCTCCCAAACACAACAATCCCATCATTTATGCAAAATGTTGCAATGATCGGAAGCAGTAACAATGAGGTGGGGAAATAGTGTTGTCCTCTATTGCTATTTATAATACTGTCAGCTCCACAATGTGGCCCATTTCCTGGGTGAGCTGTTAGATGGAAAACATTGTATGTTTTAGAGAACTCACAATAACAACATTCTTGAATAAATAAAGTCTCACGTTCCATGAGGTTCTTTATGTATTGATTGTAAAATAAACAGCTTACTCTCCTATTAATATATTGCTACTTTGTTTCTTATTAGTACCTGAAATAGTGATGAACCTTGCAGCAGAGAATATCACTACCACTTCTGTATCTCTGAGCTGGCAGCCACCTGTTGGAAATGCAAGTTCTTATATCATAGAAATCTTGGAAAATTCAACATTCAGTGTGACTGTAAACAAAACCTCTGCTACAATTGATCAACTGACTCCTGGGAATTATTACACATTCATGGTATCTACTCTTGTTGGAGGAACAGTAAAAGGGAAAAGTTTTGCAGTAACTAATTATACCAGTAAGTGTCTTAAAGAAGGGTTAGGATAATGTCTAAAATGCATTTTGTTTTACTGTAATGAGTCAATCAAATGATACAGGAAGTTTGATATTTTGCTAAAAATTACAATGTTATTAATTATGCTAGATTTTACAAAAAAAAATTATACCTGAAGGCTTGGTATGCAGGGATTAGCTGATTTGGCCTTTCTATTTACTTGTAGCCTGCAATATGACTTCCTGACATCTAAAAAAGCATATTTGTATTTCACTGATATCTAAAATGTCAGTCTAAAACAGGATTCCTAAATAAGTCAATAGATCAAAACATCAAATATTTGATGGATTGACTGTAGCAGAAGCTCCAGAACAAAGATATATTTTTGCAACATGCCACTAATTCCAAGAAATAGGCTTGAATTGCAGCAAAGATACTTGAAAGTGACCTGTTGTCTATAAATGCAAGAGTTTTAATACATTTTTACTATAGTTTATCAAATTAGAAGTATTGCTATAAAGATGACAAAAGGATCCTCCCAAATTTTCATCCAGGAAAGCACTCTTATTGTATAGTGTTCTGTTAATTAAATGATACATTTTGGCAATGCCAATTCTTTCTTCCAACCCCAATAGACAGTGACCATTGCCAAACCAGTAAGGAGTGTTGCAAGGGCTGATTCAAAGTTTAGAGTCAAGCGCTGGAGAGATTATGCTCTTCCTCATGAAGTACATACCTTTAAATCAAGCAGTCATAGCTGAGGTTCCATAGCACCAGCCTCCCAAACACAACAATCCCATCATTTATGCAAAATGTTGCAATGATCGGAAGCAGTAACAATGAGGTGGGGAAATAGTGTTGTCCTCTATTGCTATTTATAATACTGTCAGCTCCACAATGTGGCCCATTTCCTGGGTGAGCTGTTAGATGGAAAACATTGTATGTTTTAGAGAACTCACAATAACAACATTCTTGAATAAATAAAGTCTCACGTTCCATGAGGTTCTTTATGTATTGATTGTAAAAAAAACAGCTTACTCTCCTATTAATATATTGCTACTTTGTTTCTTATTAGTACCTGAAATAGTGATGAACCTTGCAGCAGAGAATATCACTACCACTTCTGTATCTCTGAGCTGGCAGCCACCTGTTGGAAATGCAAGTTCTTATATCATAGAAATCTTGGAAAATTCAACATTCAGTGTGACTGTAAACAAAACCTCTGCTACAATTGATCAACTGACTCCTGGGAATTATTACACATTCATGGTATCTACTCTTGTTGGAGGAACAGTAAAAGGGAAAAGTTTTGCAGTAACTAATTATACCAGTAAGTGTCTTAAAGAAGGGTTAGGATAATGTCTAAAATGCATTTTGTTTTACTGTAATGAGTCAATCAAATAATACAGGAAGTTCGATATCTTGATATAAATTACAGTGTTATTAATTATGCTAGATTTTACAAAAAAAAAATTATACCTGAAGGCTTAGTAAGCAGGGATTAGCTGGTTTGGCCTTTCTATTTACTTGTAGCCTGCAATATGACTTCCTGACATCTAAAAAAGCATATTTGTATTTCACTGATATCTATAATGTCAGTCTAAAACAGGAATCCTAAATAAGTCAATAGATCAAAACATCAAATATTTGATGGATTGGCTGTAGCAGAAGCTCCAGAGCAAAGATATATATTTGCAACATGCCACTAATTCCAAGAAATAGGCTTGAATTGCAGCAAAGATACTTGAAAGTGACCTGTTGTCTATAAATGCAAGAGTTTTAATTTATTTTTACTATAATTTATCAAATTAGAAGAATTGCTATAAAGATGAGAAAAGGATCCTCCCAAATTTTCATCCAGGAAAGCATTCTTATTGTATAGTGTTCTGTTAATTAAATGATACATTTTGGCATTGCCAATTCTTTCTTTCAACCCCAATAGACAGTAACCATTGCCAAACCAGTAAGAAGTGTTGCAAGGGCTGATTCAAAGTTTAGAGTCAAGCGCTGGAGAGATTATGCTCTTCCTCTTGGAAGTACTGACCTTTAAATCAAGCAGTCATAGCTGAGGTTCCATAGCACCAGCCTCCCAAACACAACAATCCCATCATTTATGCAAAATGTTGCAATGATCGGAAGCAGTAACAATGAGGTGGGGAAATAGTGTTGTCCTCTATTGCTATTTATAATACTGTCAGCTCCACAATGTGGCCCATTTCCTGGGTGAGCTGTTAGATGGAAAACATTGTATGTTTTAGAGAACTCACAATAACAACATTCTTGAATAAATAAAGTCTCACGTTCCATGAGGTTCTTTATGTATTGATTGTAAAATAAACAGCTTACTCTCCTATTAATATATTGCTACTTTGTTTCTTATTAGTACCTGAAATAGTGATGAACCTTGCAGCAGAGAATATCACTACCACTTCTGTATCTCTGAGCTGGCAGCCACCTGTTGGAAATGCAAGTTCTTATATCATAGAAATCTTGGAAAATTCAACATTCAGTGTGACTGTAAACAAAACCTCTGCTACAATTGATCAACTGACTCCTGGGAATTATTACACATTCATGGTATCTACTCTTGTTGGAGGAACAGTAAAAGGGAAAAGTTTTGCAGTAACTAATTATACCAGTAAGTTTCTTAAAGAAGGGTTAGGATAATGTCTAAAAT
Source organism: Mixophyes fleayi (assembly GCF_038048845.1). Classification (NCBI taxonomy): domain Eukaryota; kingdom Metazoa; phylum Chordata; class Amphibia; order Anura; family Limnodynastidae; genus Mixophyes; species Mixophyes fleayi. The sequence goes on along the minus strand of NC_134404.1, from coordinate 131,787,143 downwards.
GCATTTTGTTTTACTGTAATGAGTCAATCAAATGATACAGGAAGTTTGATATTTTGCTAAAAATTACAATGTTATTAATTATGCTAGATTTTACAAAAAAAACTTATACCTGAAGGCTTGGTATGCAGGGATTAGCTGGTTTGGCCTTTCTATTTACTTGTAGCCTGCAATATGACTTCCTGACATCTAAAAAAGCATATTTGTATTTCACTGATATCTATAATGTCAGTCTAAAACAGGATTCCTAAATAAGTCAATAGATCAAAACATCAAATATTTGATGGATTGGCTGTAAGACAAGCTCCAGAACAAAGATATATTTTTGCAACATGCCACTTATTCCAAGAAATAGGCTTGAATTGCAGCAAAGATAATTGAAAGTGACCTGTTGTCTATAAATGCAAGAGTTTTAATTCATTTTTACTATAATTTATAAAATTAGAAGAATTGCTATAAAGATGACAAAAGGATCCTCCCAAATTTTCATCCAGGAAAGCATTCTTATTGTACAGTGTTCTGTTAATTAAATGATACATTTTGGCATTGCCAATTCTTTCTTTCAACCCCAATAGACAGTAACCGTTGCCAAACCAGTAAGAAGTGTTGCAAGGGCTGATTCAAAGTTTAGAGTCAAGCGCTGGAGAGATTATGCTCTTCCTCTTGGAAGTACTGACCTTTAAATCAAGCAGTCATAGCTGAGGTTCCATAGCACCTGCCTCCCGAACACAACAATCCCATCATTTATGCAAAATGTTGCAATGATCGGAAGCAGTAACAATGAGGTGGGGAAATAGTGTTGTCCTCTATTGCTATTTATAATACTGTCAGCTCCACAATGTGGCCCATTTCCTGGGTGAGCTGTTAGATGGAAAACATTGTATGTTTTAGAGAACTCACAATAACAACATTCTTGAATAAATAAAGTCTCACGTCCCATGAGGTTCTTTATGTATTGATTGTAAAATATACAGCATACACTCCTATTAATATATTGCTACTTTGTTTCTTATTAGTACCTGAAATAGTGATGAACTTTGCAGCAGAGAATATCACTACCACTTCTGTATCTCTGAGCTGGCAGCCACCTGTTGGAAATGCAAGTTCTTATATCATAGAAATCTTGGAAAATTCAACATTCAGTGTGACTGTAAACAAAACCTCTGCTACAATTGATCAACTGACTCCTGGGAATTATTACACATTCATGGTATCTACTCTTGTTGGAGGAACAGTAAAAGGGAAAAGTTTTGCAGTAACTAATTATACCAGTAAGTGTCTTAAAGAAGGGTTAGGATAATGTCTAAAATGCATTTTGTTTTACTGTAATGAGTCAATCAAATGATACAGGAAGTTTGATATTTTGCTAAAAATTACAATGTTATTAATTATGCTAGATTTTACAAAAAAAACTTATACCTGAAGTCTTGGTATGCAAGGATTAGCTGGTTTGGCCTTCCATTTACTTGTAGCCTGCAATATGACTTCCAGACATCTAAAAAAGCATATTTGTATTTCACTGATATCTATAATGTCAGTCTAAAACAGGATTCCTAAATAAGTCAATAGATCAAAACATCAAATATTTGATGGATTGGATGTAGCAGAAGCTCCAGAACAAAGATATATTTTTGCAACATGCCACTAATTCCAAGAAATAGGCTTGATTTGCAGCAAAGATACTTGAAAGTAACCTGTTGTCTTGAAATGCAAGAGTTTTAATTCATTTTTACTATAGTTTATCAAATTAGAAGAATTGCTAAAAAGATGACAAAAGGGTCCTCCCAAATTTTAATCCAAGAAAGCATTCTTATTGTACAGTGTTCTGTTAATTAAATGATACATTTTGGCAATGCCAATTCTTTCTTCCAACGCCAATAGACAGTGACCGTTGCCAAACCAGTAAGAAGTGTTGCAAGGGCTGATTCAAAGTTTAGAGTCAAGCGCTGGAGAGATTATGCTCTTCCTCTTGGAAGTACTGACCTTTAAATCAAGCAGTCATAGCTAAGGTTCCATAGCACCAGCCTCTCAAACACAACAATCCCATCATTTATGCAAAATGTTGCAATGATCGGAAGCAGTAACAATGAGGTGGGGAAATAGTGTTGTCCTCTATTGCTATTTATAATACTGTCAGCTCCACAATGTGGCCCATTTCCTGGGTGAGCTGTTAGATGGAAAACATTGTATGTTTTAGAGAACTCACAATAACAACATTCTTGAATAAATAAAGTCTCACGTCCCATGAGGTTCTTTATGTATTGATTGTAAAATAAACAGCGTACTCTCCTATTAATATATTGCTACTTTGTTTCTTATTAGTACCTGAAATAGTGATGAACCTTGCAGCAGAGAATATCACTACCACTTCTGTATCTCTGAGCTGGCAGCCACCTGTTGGAAATGCAAGTTCTTATATCATAGAAATCTTGGAAAATTCAACATTCAGTGTGACTGTAAACAAAACCTCTGCTACAATTGATCAACTGACTCCTGGGAATTATTACACATTCATGGTATCTACTCTTGTTGGAGGAACAGTAAAAGGGAAAAGTTTTGCAGTAACTAATTATACCAGTAAGTGTCTTAAAGAAGGGTTAGGATAATGTCTAAAATGCATTTTGTTTTACTGTAATGAGTCAATCAAATAATACAGGAAGTTCGATATCTTGATATAAATTACAGTGTTATTAATTATGCTAGATTTTACAAAAAAAATTATACCTGAAGGCTTAGTAAGCAGGGATTAGCTGGTTTGGCCTTTCTATTTACTTGTAGCCTGCAATATGACTTCCTGACATCTAAAAAAGCATATTTGTATTTCACTGATATCTATAATGTCAGTCTAAAACAGGAATCCTAAATAAGTCAATAGATCAAAACATCAAATATTTGATGGATTTGCTGTAGCAGAAGCTCCAGAGCAAAGATATATATTTGCAACATGCCACTAATTCCAAGAAATAGGCTTGAATTGCAGCAAAGATACTTGAAAGTGACCTGTTGTCTATAAATGCAAGAGTTTTAATTTATTTTTACTATAATTTATCAAATTAGAAGAATTGCTATAAAGATGAGAAAAGGATCCTCCCAAATTTTCATCCAGGAAAGCATTCTTATTGTATAGTGTTCTGTTAATTAAATGATACATTTTGGCATTGCCAATTCTTTCTTTCAACCCCAATAGACAGTAACCATTGCCAAACCAGTAAGAATTGTTGCAAGGGCTGATTCAAAGTTTAGAGTCAAGCGCTGGAGAGATTATGCTCTTCCTCTTGGAAGTACTGACCTTTAAATCAAGCAGTCATAGCTGAGGTTCAATAGCACCAGCCTCCCAAACACAACAATCCCATCATTTATGCAAAATGTTGCAATGATCGGAAGCAGTAACAATGAGGTGGGGAAATAGTGTTGTCCTCTATTGCTATTTATAATACTGTCAGCTCCACAATGTGGCCCATTTCCTGGGTGAGCTGTTAGATGGAAAACATTGTATGTTTTAGAGAACTCACAATAACAACATTCTTGAATAAATAAAGTCTCACGTCCCATGAGGTTCTTTATGTATTGATTGTAAAATATACAGCATACACTCCTATTAATATATTGCTACTTTGTTTCTTATTAGTACCTGAAATAGTGATGAACTTTGCAGCAGAGAATATCACTACCACTTCTGTATCTCTGAGCTGGCAGCCACCTGTTGGAAATGCAAGTTCTTATATCATAGAAATCTTGGAAAATTCAACATTCAGTGTGACTGTAAACAAAACCTCTGCTACAATTGATCAACTGACTCCTGGGAATTATTACACATTCATGGTATCTACTCTTGTTGGAGGAACAGTAAAAGGGAAAGGTTTTGCAGTAACTAATTATACCAGTAAGTGTCTTAAAGAAGGGTTAGGATAATGTCTAAAATGCATTTTGGTTTACTGTAATGAGTCAATCAAATGATACAGGAAGTTTGATATTTTGCTAAAAATTACAATGTTATTAATTATGCTAGATTTTACAAAAAAAACTTATACCTGAAGTCTTGGTATGCAAGGATTAGCTGGTTTGGCCTTCCATTTACTTGTAGCCTGCAATATGACTTCCAGACATCTAAAAAAGCATATTTGTATTTCACTGATATCTATAATGTCAGTCTAAAACAGGATTCCTAAATAAGTCAATAGATCAAAACATCAAATATTTGATGGATTGGATGTAGCAGAAGCTCCAGAACAAAGATATATTTTTGCAACATGCCACTAATTCCAAGAAATAGGCTTGATTTGCAGCAAAGATACTTGAAAGTAACCTGTTGTCTTGAAATGCAAGAGTTTTAATTCATTTTTACTATAGTTTATCAAATTAGAAGAATTGCTAAAAAGATGACAAAAGGGTCCTCCCAAATTTTAATCCAAGAAAGCATTCTTATTGTACAGTGTTCTGTTAATTAAATGATACATTTTGGCAATGCCAATTCTTTCTTCCAACGCCAATAGACAGTGACCGTTGCCAAACCAGTAAGAAGTGTTGCAAGGGCTGATTCAAAGTTTAGAGTCAAGCGCTGGAGAGATTATGCTCTTCCTCTTGGAAGTACTGACCTTTAAATCAAGCAGTCATAGCTAAGGTTCCATAGCACCAGCCTCTCAAACACAACAATCCCATCATTTATGCAAAATGTTGCAATGATCGGAAGCAGTAACAATGAGGTGGGGAAATAGTGTTGTCCTCTATTGCTATTTATAATACTGTCAGCTCCACAATGTGGCCCATTTCCTGGGTGAGCTGTTAGATGGAAAACATTGTATGTTTTAGAGAACTCACAATAACAACATTCTTGAATAAATAAAGTCTCACGTCCCATGAGGTTCTTTATGTATTGATTGTAAAATAAACAGCGTACTCTCCTATTAATATATTGCTACTTTGTTTCTTATTAGTACCTGAAATAGTGATGAACCTTGCAGCAGAGAATATCACTACCACTTCTGTATCTCTGAGCTGGCAGCCACCTGTTGGAAATGCAAGTTCTTATATCATAGAAATCTTGGAAAATTCAACATTCAGTGTGACTGTAAACAAAACCTCTGCTACAATTGATCAACTGACTCCTGGGAATTATTACACATTCATGGTATCTACTCTTGTTGGAGGAACAGTAAAAGGGAAAAGTTTTGCAGTAACTAATTATACCAGTAAGTGTCTTAAAGAAGGGTTAGGATAATGTCTAAAATGCATTTTGTTTTACTGTAATGAGTCAATCAAATAATACAGGAAGTTCGATATCTTGATATAAATTACAGTGTTATTAATTATGCTAGATTTTACAAAAAAAATTATACCTGAAGGCTTAGTAAGCAGGGATTAGCTGGTTTGGCCTTTCTATTTACTTGTAGCCTGCAATATGACTTCCTGACATCTAAAAAAGCATATTTGTATTTCACTGATATCTATAATGTCAGTCTAAAACAGGAATCCTAAATAAGTCAATAGATCAAAACATCAAATATTTGATGGATTTGCTGTAGCAGAAGCTCCAGAGCAAAGATATATATTTGCAACATGCCACTAATTCCAAGAAATAGGCTTGAATTGCAGCAAAGATACTTGAAAGTGACCTGTTGTCTATAAATGCAAGAGTTTTAATTTATTTTTACTATAATTTATCAAATTAGAAGAATTGCTATAAAGATGAGAAAAGGATCCTCCCAAATTTTCATCCAGGAAAGCATTCTTATTGTATAGTGTTCTGTTAATTAAATGATACATTTTGGCATTGCCAATTCTTTCTTTCAACCCCAATAGACAGTAACCATTGCCAAACCAGTAAGAATTGTTGCAAGGGCTGATTCAAAGTTTAGAGTCAAGCGCTGGAGAGATTATGCTCTTCCTCTTGGAAGTACTGACCTTTAAATCAAGCAGTCATAGCTGAGGTTCCATAGCACCAGCCTCCCAAACACAACAATCCCATCATTTATGCAAAATGTTGCAATGATCGGAAGCAGTAACAATGAGGTGGGGAAATAGTGTTGTCCTCTATTGCTATTTATAATACTGTCAGCTCCACAATGTGGCCCATTTCCTGGGTGAGCTGTTAGATGGAAAACATTGTATGTTTTAGAGAACTCACAATAACAACATTCTTGAATAAATAAAGTCTCACGTTCCATGAGGTTCTTTATGTATTGATTGTAAAATAAACAGCTTACTCTCCTATTAATATATTGCTACTTTGTTTCTTATTAGTACCTGAAATAGTGATGAACCTTGCAGCAGAGAATATCACTACCACTTCTGTATCTCTGAGCTGGCAGCCACCTGTTGGAAATGCAAGTTCTTATATCATAGAAATCTTGGAAAATTCAACATTCAGTGTGACTGTAAACAAAACCTCTGCTACAATTGATCAACTGACTCCTGGGAATTATTACACATTCATGGTATCTACTCTTGTTGGAGGAACAGTAAAAGGGAAAAGTTTTGCAGTAACTAATTATACCAGTAAGTGTCTTAAAGAAGGGTTAGGATAATGTCTAAAATGCATTTTGGTTTACTGTAATGAGTCAATCAAATGATACAGGAAGTTTGATATTTTGCTAAAAATTACAATGTTATTAATTATGCTAGATTTTACAAAAAAAAATTATACCTGAAGGCTTGGTATGCAGGGATTAGCTGGTTTGGCCTTTCTATTTACTTGTAGCCTGCAATATGACTTCCTGACATCTAAAAAAGCATATTTGTATTTCACTGATATCTAAAATGTCAGTCTAAAACAGGATTCCTAAATAAGTCAATAGATCAAAACATCAAATATTTGATGGATTGACTGTAGCAGAAGCTCCAGAACAAAGATATATTTTTGTAACATGCCACTAATTCCAAGAAATAGGCTTGAATTGCAGCAAAGATACTTGAAAGTGACCTGTTGTCTATAAATGCAAGAGTTTTAATACATTTTTACTATAGTTTATCAAATTAGAAGTATTGCTATAAAGATGACAAAAGGATCCTCCCAAATTTTCATCCAGGAAAGCACTCTTATTGTATAGTGTTCTGTTAATTAAATGATACATTTTGGCAATGCCAATTCTTTCTTCCAACCCCAATAGACAGTAACCGTTGCCAAACCAGTAAGAAGTGTTGCAAGGGCTGATTCAAAGTTTAGAGTCAAGCGATGGAGAGATTATGCTCTTTCTCTTGGAAGTACTGACCTTTAAATCAAGCAGTCATAGCTAAGGTTCCATAGCACCAGCCTCCCAAACACAACAATCCCATCATTTATGCAAAATGTTGCAATGATCGGAAGCAGTAACAATGAAGTGGGGAAATAGTGTTGTCCTCTATTGCTATTTATAATACTGTCAGCTCCACAATGTGGCCCATTTCCTGGGTGAGCTGTTAGATGGAAAACATTGTATGTTTTAGAGAACTCACAATAACAACATTCTTGAATAAATAAAGTCTCACGTTCCATGAGGTTCTTTATGTATTGATTGTAAAATAAACAGCTTACTCTCCTATTAATATATTGCTACTTTGTTTCTTATTAGTACCTGAAATAGTGATGAACCTTGCAGCAGAGAATATCACTACCACTTCTGTATCTCTGAGCTGGCAGCCACCTGTTGGAAATGCAAGTTCTTATATCATAGAAATCTTGGAAAATTCAACATTCAGTGTGACTGTAAACAAAACCTCTGCTACAATTGATCAACTGACTCCTGGGAATTATTACACATTCATGGTATCTACTCTTGTTGGAGGAACAGTAAAAGGGAAAAGTTTTGCAGTAACTAATTATACCAGTAAGTGTCTTAAAGAAGGGTTAGGATAATGTCTAAAATGCATTTTGTTTTACTGTAATGAGTCAATCAAATAATACAGGAAGTTCGATATCTTGATATAAATTACAGTGTTATTAATTATGCTAGATTTTACAAAAAAAAAATTATACCTGAAGGCTTAGTAAGCAGGGATTAGCTGGTTTGGCCTTTCTATTTACTTGTAGCCTGCAATATGACTTCCTGACATCTAAAAAAGCATATTTGTATTTCACTGATATCTATAATGTCAGTCTAAAACAGGAATCCTAAATAAGTCAATAGATCAAAACATCAAATATTTGATGGATTGGCTGTAGCAGAAGCTCCAGAGCAAAGATATATATTTGCAACATGCCACTAATTCCAAGAAATAGGCTTGAATTGCAGCAAAGATACTTGAAAGTGACCTGTTGTCTATAAATGCAAGAGTTTTAATTTATTTTTACTATAATTTATCAAATTACAAGAATTGCTATAAAGATGAGAAAAGGATCCTCCCAAATTTTCATCCAGGAAAGCATTCTTATTGTATAATGTTCTGTTAATTAAATGATACATTTTGGCATTGCCAATTCTTTCTTTCAACCCCAATAGACAGTAACCATTGCCAAACCAGTAAGAATTGTTGCAAGGGCTGATTCAAAGTTTAGAGTCAAGCGCTGGAGAGATTATGCTCTTCCTCTTGGAAGTACTGACCTTTAAATCAAGCAGTCATAGCTGAGGTTCCATAGCACCAGCCTCCCAAACACAACAATCCCATCATTTATGCAAAATGTTGCAATGATCGGAAGCAGTAACAATGAGGTGGGGAAATAGTGTTGTCCTCTATTGCTATTTATAATACTGTCAGCTCCACAATGTGGCCCCTTTCCTGGGTGAGCTGTTAGATGGAAAACATTGTATGTTTTAGAGAACTCACAATAACAACATTCTTGAATAAATAAAGTCTCACGTTCCATGAGGTTCTTTATGTATTGATTGTAAAATAAACAGCTTACTCTCCTATTAATATATTGCTACTTTGTTTCTTATTAGTACCTGAAATAGTGATGAACCTTGCAGCAGAGAATATCACTACCACTTCTGTATCTCTGAGCTGGCAGCCACCTGTTGGAAATGCAAGTTCTTATATCATAGAAATCTTGGAAAATTCAACATTCAGTGTGACTGTAAACAAAACCTCTGCTACAATTGATCAACTGACTCCTGGGAATTATTACACATTCATGGTATCTACTCTTGTTGGAGGAACAGTAAAAAGGAAAAGTTTTGCAGTAACTAATTATACCAGTAAGTGTCTTAAAGAAGGGTTAGGATAATGTCTAAAATGCATTTTGGTTTACTGTAATGAGTCAATCAAATGATACAGGAAGTTTGATATTTTGCTAAAAATTACAATGTTATTAATTATGCTAGATTTTACAAAAAAAAATTATACCTGAAGGCTTGGTATGCAGGGATTAGCTGGTTTGGCCTTTCTATTTACTTGTAGCCTGCAATATGACTTCCTGACATCTAAAAAAGCATATTTGTATTTCACTGATATCTAAAATGTCAGTCTAAAACAGGATTCCTAAATAAGTCAATAGATCAAAACATCAAATATTTGATGGATTGACTGTAGCAGAAGCTCCAGAACAAAGATATATTTTTGCAACATGCCACTAATTCCAAGAAATAGGCTTGAATTGCAGCAAAGATACTTGAAAGTGACCTGTTGTCTATAAATGCAAGAGTTTTAATACATTTTTACTATAGTTTATCAAATTAGAAGTATTGCTATAAAGATGACAAAAGGATCCTCCCAAATTTTCATCCAGGAAAGCACTCTTATTGTATAGTGTTCTGTTAATTAAATGATACATTTTGGCAATGCCAATTCTTTCTTCCAACCCCAATAGACAGTGACCGTTGCCAAACCAGTAAGGAGTGTTGCAAGGGCTGATTCAAAGTTTAGAGTCAAGCGCTGGAGAGATTATGCTCTTCCTCATGAAGTACATACCTTTAAATCAAGCAGTCATAGCTGAGGTTCCATAGCACCAGCCTCCCAAACACAACAATCCCATCATTTATGCAAAATGTTGCAATGATCGGAAGCAGTAACAATGAGGTGGGGAAATAGTGTTGTCCTCTATTGCTATTTATAATACTGTCAGCTCCACAATGTGGCCCATTTCCTGGGTGAGCTGTTAGATGGAAAACATTGTATGTTTTAGAGAACTCACAATAACAACATTCTTGAATAAATAAAGTCTCACGTTCCATGAGGTTCTTTATGTATTGATTGTAAAAAAAACAGCTTACTCTCCTATTAATATATTGCTACTTTGTTTCTTATTAGTACCTGAAATAGTGATGAACCTTGCAGCAGAGAATATCACTACCACTTCTGTATCTCTGAGCTGGCAGCCACCTGTTGGAAATGCAAGTTCTTATATCATAGAAATCTTGGAAAATTCAACATTCAGTGTGACTGTAAACAAAACCTCTGCTACAATTGATCAACTGACTCCTGGGAATTATTACACATTCATGGTATCTACTCTTGTTGGAGGAACAGTAAAAGGGAAAAGTTTTGTAGTAACTAATTATACCAGTAAGTGTCTTAAAGAAGGGTTAGGATAATGTCTAAAATGCATTTTGTTTTACTGTAATGAGTCAATCAAATAATACAGGAAGTTCGATATCTTGATATAAATTACAGTGTTATTAATTATGCTAGATTTTACAAAAAAAAAATTATACCTGAAGGCTTAGTAAGCAGGGATTAGCTGGTTTGGCCTTTCTATTTACTTGTAGCCTGCAATATGACTTCCTGACATCTAAAAAAGCATATTTGTATTTCACTGATATCTATAATGTCAGTCTAAAACAGGAATCCTAAATAAGTCAATAGATCAAAACATCAAATATTTGATGGATTGGCTGTAGCAGAAGCTCCAGAGCAAAGATATATATTTGCAACATGCCACTAATTCCAAGAAATAGGCTTGAATTGCAGCAAAGATACTTGAAAGTGACCTGTTGTCTATAAATGCAAGAGTTTTAATTTATTTTTACTATAATTTATCAAATTAGAAGAATTGCTATAAAGATGAGAAAATGATCCTCCCAAATTTTCATCCAGGAAAGCATTCTTATTGTATAGTGTTCTGTTAATTAAATGATACATTTTGGCATTGCCAATTCTTTCTTTCAACCCCAATAGACAGTAACCATTGCCAAACCAGTAAGAAGTGTTGCAAGGGCTGATTCAAAGTTTAGAGTCAAGCGCTGGAGAGATTATGCTCTTCCTCTTGGAAGTACTGACCTTTAAATCAAGCAGTCATAGCTGAGGTTCCATAGCACCAGCCTCCCAAACACAACAATCCCATCATTTATGCAAAATGTTGCAATGATCGGAAGCAGTAACAATGAGGTGGGGAAATAGTGTTGTCCTCTATTGCTATTTATAATACTGTCAGCTCCACAATGTGGCCCATTTCCTGGGTGAGCTGTTAGATGGAAAACATTGTATGTTTTAGAGAACTCACAATAACAACATTCTTGAATAAATAAAGTCTCACGTTCCATGAGGTTCTTTATGTATTGATTGTAAAATAAACAGCTTACTCTCCTATTAATATATTGCTACTTTGTTTCTTATTAGTACCTGAAATAGTGATGAACCTTGCAGCAGAGAATATCACTACCACTTCTGTATCTCTGAGCTGGCAGCCACCTGTTGGAAATGCAAGTTCTTATATCATAGAAATCTTGGAAAATTCAACATTCAGTGTGACTGTAAACAAAACCTCTGCTACAATTGATCAACTGACTCCTGGGAATTATTACACATTCATGGTATCTACTCTTGTTGGAGGAACAGTAAAAGGGAAAAGTTTTGCAGTAACTAATTATACCAGTAAGTGTCTTAAAGAAGGGTTAGGATAATGTCTAAAATGCATTTTGTTTTACTGTAATGAGTCAATCAAATGATACAGGAAGTTTGATATTTTGCTAAAAATTACAATGTTATTAATTATGCTAGATTTTACAAAAAAAACTTATACCTGAAGGCTTGGTATGCAGGGATTAGCTGGTTTGGCCTTTCTATTTACTTGTAGCCTGCAATATGACTTCCTGACATCTAAAAAAGCATATTTGTATTTCACTGATATCTATAATGTCAGTCTAAAACAGGATTCCTAAATAAGTCAATAGATCAAAACATCAAATATTTGATGGATTGGCTGTAAGACAAGCTCCAGAACAAAGATATATTTTTGCAACATGCCACTTATTCCAAGAAATAGGCTTGAATTGCAGCAAAGATAATTGAAAGTGACCTGTTGTCTATAAATGCAAGAGTTTTAATTCATTTTTACTATAATTTATCAAATTAGAAGAATTGCTATAAAGATGACAAAAGGATCCTCCCAAATTTTCATCCAGGAAAGCATTCTTATTGTACAGTGTTCTGTTAATTAAATGATACATTTTGGCATTGCCAATTCTTTCTTTCAACCCCAATAGACAGTAACCGTTGCCAAACCAGTAAGAAGTGTTGCAAGGGCTGATTCAAAGTTTAGAGTCAAGCGCTGGAGAGATTATGCTCTTCCTCATGAAGTACATACCTTTAAATCAAGCAGTCACAGCTGAGGTTCCATAGCACCAGCCTCCCAAACACAACAATCCCATCATTTATGCAAAATGTTGCAATGATCGGAAGCAGTAACAATGAGGTGGGGAAATAGTGTTGTCCTCTATTGCTATTTATAATACTGTCAGCTCCACAATGTGGCCCATTTTCTGGGTGAGCTGTTAGATGGAAAACATTGTATGTTTTAGAGAACTCACAATAACAACATTCTTGAATAAATAAAGTCTCACGTTCCATGAGGTTCTTTATGTATTGATTGTAAAAAAAACAGCTTACTCTCCTATTAATATATTGCTACTTTGTTTCTTATTAGTACCTGAAATAGTGATGAACCTTGCAGCAGAGAATATCACTACCACTTCTGTATCTCTGAGCTGGCAGCCACCTGTTGGAAATGCAAGTTCTTATATCATAGAAATCTTGGAAAATTCAACATTCAGTGTGACTGTAAACAAAACCTCTGCTACAATTGATCAACTGACTCCTGGGAATTATTACACATTCATGGTATCTACTCTTGTTGGAGGAACAGTAAAAGGGAAAAGTTTTGCAGTAACTAATTATACCAGTAAGTGTCTTAAAGAAGGGTTAGGATAATGTCTAAAATGCATTTTGTTTTACTGTAATGAGTCAATCAAATAATACAGGAAGTTCGATATCTTGATATAAATTACAGTGTTATTAATTATGCTAGATTTTACAAAAAAAAAATTATACCTGAAGGCTTAGTAAGCAGGGATTAGCTGGTTTGGCCTTTCTATTTACTTGTAGCCTGCAATATGACTTCCTGACATCTAAAAAAGCATATTTGTATTTCACTGATATCTATAATGTCAGTCTAAAACAGGAATCCTAAATAAGTCAATAGATCAAAACATCAAATATTTGATGGATTGGCTGTAGCAGAAGCTCCAGAGCAAAGATATATATTTGCAACATGCCACTAATTCCAAGAAATAGGCTTGAATTGCAGCAAAGATACTTGAAAGTGACCTGTTGTCTATAAATGCAAGAGTTTTAATTTATTTTTACTATAATTTATCAAATTAGAAGAATTGCTATAAAGATGAGAAAAGGATCCTCCCAAATTTTCATCCAGGAAAGCATTCTTATTGTATAGTGTTCTGTTAATTAAATGATACATTTTGGCATTGCCAATTCTTTCTTTCAACCCCAATAGACAGTAACCATTGCCAAACCAGTAAGAAGTGTTGCAAGGGCTGATTCAAAGTTTAGAGTCAAGCGCTGGAGAGATTATGCTCTTCCTCTTGGAAGTACTGACCTTTAAATCAAGCAGTCATAGCTGAGGTTCCATAGCACCAGCCTCCCAAACACAACAATCCCATCATTTATGCAAAATGTTGCAATGATCGGAAGCAGTAACAATGAGGTGGGGAAATAGTGTTGTCCTCTATTGCTATTTATAATACTGTCAGCTCCACAATGTGGCCCATTTCCTGGGTGAGCTGTTAGATGGAAAACATTGTATGTTTTAGAGAACTCACAATAACAACATTCTTGAATAAATAAAGTCTCACGTTCCATGAGGTTCTTTATGTATTGATTGTAAAATAAACAGCGTACTCTCCTATTAATATATTGCTACTTTGTTTCTTATTAGTACCTGAAATAGTGATGAACCTTGCAGCAGAGAATATCACTACCACTTCTGTATCTCTGAGCTGGCAGCCACCTGTTGGAAATGCAAGTTCTTATATCATAGAAATCTTGGAAAATTCAACATTCAGTGTGACTGTAAACAAAACCTCTGCTACAATTGATCAACTGACTCCTGGGAATTATTACACATTCATGGTATCTACTCTTGTTGGAGGAACAGTAAAAGGGAAAAGTTTTGCAGTAACTAATTATACCAGTAAGTGTCTTAAAGAAGGGTTAGGATAATGTCTAAAATGCATTTTGTTTTACTGTAATGAGTCAATCAAATAATACAGGAAGTTCGATATCTTGATATAAATTACAGTGTTATTAATTATGCTAGATTTTACAAAAAAAAAATTATACCTGAAGGCTTAGTAAGCAGGGATTAGCTGGTTTGGCCTTTCTATTTACTTGTAGCCTGCAATATGACTTCCTGACATCTAAAAAAGCATATTTGTATTTCACTGATATCTATAATGTCAGTCTAAAACAGGAATCCTAAATAAGTCAATAGATCAAAACATCAAATATTTGATGGATTGGCTGTAGCAGAAGCTCCAGAGCAAAGATATATATTTGCAACATGCCACTAATTCCAAGAAATAGGCTTGAATTGCAGCAAAGATACTTGAAAGTGACCTGTTGTCTATAAATGCAAGAGTTTTAATTTATTTTTACTATAATTTATCAAATTAGAAGAATTGCTATAAAGATGAGAAAAGGATCCTCCCAAATTTTCATCCAGGAAAGCATTCTTATTGTATAGTGTTCTGTTAATTAAATGATACATTTTGGCATTGCCAATTCTTTCTTTCAACCCCAATAGACAGTAACCATTGCCAAACCAGTAAGAATTGTTGCAAGGGCTGATTCAAAGTTTAGAGTCAAGCGCTGGAGAGATTATGCTCTTCCTCTTGGAAGTACTGACCTTTAAATCAAGCAGTCATAGCTGAGGTTCCATAGCACCAGCCTCCCAAACACAACAATCCCATCATTTATGCAAAATGTTGCAATGATCGGAAGCAGTAACAATGAGGTGGGGAAATAGTGTTGTCCTCTATTGCTATTTATAATACTGTCAGCTCCACAATGTGGCCCATTTCCTGGGTGAGCTGTTAGATGGAAAACATTGTATGTTTTAGAGAACTCACAATAACAACATTCTTGAATAAATAAAGTCTCACGTTCCATGAGGTTCTTTATGTATTGATTGTAAAATAAACAGCTTACTCTCCTATTAATATATTGCTACTTTGTTTCTTATTAGTACCTGAAATAGTGATGAACCTTGCAGCAGAGAATATCACTACCACTTCTGTATCTCTGAGCTGGCAGCCACCTGTTGGAAATGCAAGTTCTTATATCATAGAAATCTTGGAAAATTCAACATTCAGTGTGACTGTAAACAAAACCTCTGCTACAATTGATCAACTGACTCCTGGGAATTATTACACATTCATGGTATCTACTCTTGTTGGAGGAACAGTAAAAGGGAAAAGTTTTGCAGTAACTAATTATACCAGTAAGTGTCTTAAAGAAGGGTTAGGATAATGTCTAAAATGCATTTTGGTTTACTGTAATGAGTCAATCAAATGATACAGGAAGTTTGATATTTTGCTAAAAATTACAATGTTATTAATTATGCTAGATTTTACAAAAAAAAATTATACCTGAAGGCTTGGTATGCAGGGATTAGCTGGTTTGGCCTTTCTATTTACTTGTAGCCTGCAATATGACTTCCTGACATCTAAAAAAGCATATTTGTATTTCACTGATATCTATAATGTCAGTCTAAAACAGGATTCCTAAATAAGTCAATAGATCAAAACATCAAATATTTGATGGATTGGCTGTAAGACAAGCTCCAGAACAAAGATATATTTTTGCAACATGCCACTTATTCCAAGAAATAGGCTTGAATTGCAGCAAAGATAATTGAAAGTGACCTGTTGTCTATAAATGCAAGAGTTTTAATTCATTTTTACTATAATTTATCAAATTAGAAGAATTGCTATAAAGATGACAAAAGGATCCTCCCAAATTTTCATCCAGGAAAGCATTCTTATTGTACAGTGTTCTGTTAATTAAATGATACATTTTGGCATTGCCAATTCTTTCTTTCAACCCCAATAGACAGTAACCGTTGCCAAACCAGTAAGAAGTGTTGCAAGTGCTGATTCAAAGTTTAGAGTCAAGCGCTGGAGAGATTATGCTCTTCCTCATGAAGTACATACCTTTAAATCAAGCAGTCATAGCTGAGGTTCCATAGCACCAGCCTCCCAAACACAACAATCCCATCATTTATGCAAAATGTTGCAATGATCGGAAGCAGTAACAATGAGGTGGGGAAATAGTGTTGTCCTCTATTGCTATTTATAATACTGTCAGCTCCACAATGTGGCCCATTTTCTGGGTGAGCTGTTAGATGGAAAACATTGTATGTTTTAGAGAACTCACAATAACAACATTCTTGAATAAATAAAGTCTCACGTTCCATGAGGTTCTTTATGTATTGATTGTAAAATAAACAGCGTACTCTCCTATTAATATATTGCTACTTTGTTTCTTATTAGTACCTGAAATAGTGATGAACCTTGCAGCAGAGAATATCACTACCACTTCTGTATCTCTGAGCTGGCAGCCACCTGTTGGAAATGCAAGTTCTTATATCATAGAAATCTTGGAAAATTCAACATTCAGTGTGACTGTAAACAAAACCTCTGCTACAATTGATCAACTGACTCCTGGGAATTATTACACATTCATGGTATCTACTCTTGTTGGAGGAACAGTAAAAGGGAAAAGTTTTGCAGTAACTAATTATACCAGTAAGTGTCTTAAAGAAGGGTTAGGATAATGTCTAAAATGCATTTTGTTTTACTGTAATGAGTCAATCAAATAATACAGGAAGTTCGATATCTTGATATAAATTACAGTGTTATTAATTATGCTAGATTTTACAAAAAAAAAATTATACCTGAAGGCTTAGTAAGCAGGGATTAGCTGGTTTGGCCTTTCTATTTACTTGTAGCCTGCAATATGACTTCCTGACATCTAAAAAAGCATATTTGTATTTCACTGATATCTATAATGTCAGTCTAAAACAGGAATCCTAAATAAGTCAATAGATCAAAACATCAAATATTTGATGGATTGGCTGTAGCAGAAGCTCCAGAGCAAAGATATATATTTGCAACATGCCACTAATTCCAAGAAATAGGCTTGAATTGCAGCAAAGATACTTGAAAGTGACCTGTTGTCTATAAATGCAAGAGTTTTAATTTATTTTTACTATAATTTATCAAATTAGAAGAATTGCTATAAAGATGAGAAAAGGATCCCCCCAAATTTTCATCCAGGAAAGCATTCTTATTGTATAGTGTTCTGTTAATTAAATGATACATTTTGGCAATGCCAATTCTTTCTTCCAACCCCAATAGACAGTGACCGTTGCCAAACCAGTAAGGAGTGTTGCAAGGGCTGATTCAAAGTTTAGAGTCAAGCGCTGGAGAGATTATGCTCTTCCTCATGAAGTACATACCTTTAAATCAAGCAGTCACAGCTGAGGTTCCATAGCACCAGCCTCCCAAACACAACAATCCCATCATTTATGCAAAATGTTGCAATGATCGGAAGCAGTAACAATGAGGTGGGGAAATAGTGTTGTCCTCTATTGCTATTTATAATACTGTCAGCTCCACAATGTGGCCCATTTCCTGGGTGAGCTGTTAGATGGAAAACATTGTATGTTTTAGAGAACTCACAATAACAACATTCTTGAATAAATAAAGTCTCACGTTCCATGAGGTTCTTTATGTATTGATTGTAAAATAAACAGCTTACTCTCCTATTAATATATTGCTACTTTGTTTCTTATTAGTACCTGAAATAGTGATGAACCTTGCAGCAGAGAATATCACTACCACTTCTGTATCTCTGAGCTGGCAGCCACCTGTTGGAAATGCAAGTTCTTATATCATAGAAATCTTGGAAAATTCAACATTCAGTGTGACTGTAAACAAAACCTCTGCTACAATTGATCAACTGACTCCTGGGAATTATTACACATTCATGGTATCTACTCTTGTTGGAGGAACAGTAAAAGGGAAAAGTTTTGCAGTAACTAATTATACCAGTAAGTGTCTTAAAGAAGGGTTAGGATAATGTCTAAAATGCATTTTGTTTTACTGTAATGAGTCAATCAAATAATACAGGAAGTTCGATATCTTGATATAAATTACAGTGTTATTAATTATGCTAGATTTTACAAAAAAAAAATTATACCTGAAGGCTTAGTAAGCAGGGATTAGCTGGTTTGGCCTTTCTATTTACTTGTAGCCTGCAATATGACTTCCTGACATCTAAAAAAGCATATTTGTATTTCACTGATATCTATAATGTCAGTCTAAAACAGGAATCCTAAATAAGTCAATAGATCAAAACATCAAATATTTGATGGATTGGCTGTAGCAGAAGCTCCAGAGCAAAGATATATATTTGCAACATGCCACTAATTCCAAGAAATAGGCTTGAATTGCAGCAAAGATACTTGAAAGTGACCTGTTGTCTATAAATGCAAGAGTTTTAATTTATTTTTACTATAATTTATCAAATTAGAAGAATTGCTATAAAGATGAGAAAAGGATCCTCCCAAATTTTCATCCAGGAAAGCATTCTTATTGTATAGTGTTCTGTTAATTAAATGATACATTTTGGCATTGCCAATTCTTTCTTTCAACCCCAATAGACAGTAACCATTGCCAAACCAGTAAGAATTGTTGCAAGGGCTGATTCAAAGTTTAGAGTCAAGCGCTGGAGAGATTATGCTCTTCCTCTTGGAAGTACTGACCTTTAAATCAAGCAGTCATAGCTGAGGTTCCATAGCACCAGCCTCCCAAACACAACAATCCCATCATTTATGCAAAATGTTGCAATGATCGGAAGCAGTAACAATGAGGTGGGGAAATAGTGTTGTCCTCTATTGCTATTTATAATACTGTCAGCTCCACAATGTGGCCCATTTCCTGGGTGAGCTGTTAGATGGAAAACATTGTATGTTTTAGAGAACTCACAATAACAACATTCTTGAATAAATAAAGTCTCACGTTCCATGAGGTTCTTTATGTATTGATTGTAAAAAAAACAGCTTACTCTCCTATTAATATATTGCTACTTTGTTTCTTATTAGTACCTGAAATAGTGATGAACCTTGCAGCAGAGAATATCACTACCACTTCTGTATCTCTGAGCTGGCAGCCACCTGTTGGAAATGCAAGTTCTTATATCATAGAAATCTTGGAAAATTCAACATTCAGTGTGACTGTAAACAAAACCTCTGCTACAATTGATCAACTGACTCCTGGGAATTATTACACATTCATGGTATCTACTCTTGTTGGAGGAACAGTAAAAGGGAAAAGTTTTGCAGTAACTAATTATACCAGTAAGTGTCTTAAAGAAGGGTTAGGATAATGTCTAAAATGCATTTTGGTTTACTGTAATGAGTCAATCAAATGATACAGGAAGTTTGATATTTTGCTAAAAATTACAATGTTATTAATTATGCTAGATTTTACAAAAAAAAATTATACCTGAAGGCTTGGTATGCAGGGATTAGCTGGTTTGGCCTTTCTATTTACTTGTAGCCTGCAATATGACTTCCTGACATCTAAAAAAGCATATTTGTATTTCACTGATATCTAAAATGTCAGTCTAAAACAGGATTCCTAAATAAGTCAATAGATCAAAACATCAAATATTTGATGGATTGACTGTAGCAGAAGCTCCAGAACAAAGATATATTTTTGCAACATGCCACTAATTCCAAGAAATAGGCTTGAATTGCAGCAAAGATACTTGAAAGTGACCTGTTGTCTATAAATGCAAGAGTTTTAATACATTTTTACTATAGTTTATCAAATTAGAAGTATTGCTATAAAGATGACAAAAGGATCCTCCCAAATTTTCATCCAGGAAAGCACTCTTATTGTATAGTGTTCTGTTAATTAAATGATACATTTTGGCAATGCCAATTCTTTCTTCCAACCCCAATAGACAGTGACCGTTGCCAAACCAGTAAGGAGTGTTGCAAGGGCTGATTCAAAGTTTAGAGTCAAGCGCTGGAGAGATTATGCTCTTCCTCATGAAGTACATACCTTTAAATCAAGCAGTCACAGCTGAGGTTCCATAGCACCAGCCTCCCAAACACAACAATCCCATCATTTATGCAAAATGTTGCAATGATCGGAAGCAGTAACAATGAGGTGGGGAAATAGTGTTGTCCTCTATTGCTATTTATAATACTGTCAGCTCCACAATGTGGCCCATTTCCTGGGTGAGCTGTTAGATGGAAAACATTGTATGTTTTAGAGAACTCACAATAACAACATTCTTGAATAAATAAAGTCTCACGTTCCATGAGGTTCTTTATGTATTGATTGTAAAAAAAACAGCTTACTCTCCTATTAATATATTGCTACTTTGTTTCTTATTAGTACCTGAAATAGTGATGAACCTTGCAGCAGAGAATATTACTACCACTTCTGTATCTCTGAGCTGGCAGCCACCTGTTGGAAATGCAAGTTCTTATATCATAGAAATCTTGGAAAATTCAACATTCAGTGTGACTGTAAACAAAACCTCTGCTACAATTGATCAACTGACTCCTGGGAATTATTACACATTCATGGTATCTACTCTTGTTGGAGGAACAGTAAAAGGGAAAAGTTTTGCAGTAACTAATTATACCAGTAAGTGTCTTAAAGAAGGGTTAGGATAATGTCTAAAATGCATTTTGTTTTACTGTAATGAGTCAATCAAATAATACAGGAAGTTCGATATCTTGATATAAATTACAGTGTTATTAATTATGCTAGATTTTACAAAAAAAAAATTATACCTGAAGGCTTAGTAAGCAGGGATTAGCTGGTTTGGCCTTTCTATTTACTTGTAGCCTGCAATATGACTTCCTGACATCTAAAAAAGCATATTTGTATTTCACTGATATCTATAATGTCAGTCTAAAACAGGAATCCTAAATAAGTCAATAGATCAAAACATCAAATATTTGATGGATTGGCTGTAGCAGAAGCTCCAGAGCAAAGATATATATTTGCAACATGCCACTAATTCCAAGAAATAGGCTTGAATTGCAGCAAAGATACTTGAAAGTGACCTGTTGTCTATAAATGCAAGAGTTTTAATTTATTTTTACTATAATTTATCAAATTAGAAGAATTGCTATAAAGATGAGAAAAGGATCCTCCCAAATTTTCATCCAGGAAAGCATTCTTATTGTATAGTGTTCTGTTAATTAAATGATACATTTTGGCATTGCCAATTCTTTCTTTCAACCCCAATAGACAGTAACCATTGCCAAACCAGTAAGAAGTGTTGCAAGGGCTGATTCAAAGTTTAGAGTCAAGCGCTGGAGAGATTATGCTCTTCCTCTTGGAAGTACTGACCTTTAAATCAAGCAGTCATAGCTGAGGTTCCATAGCACCAGCCTCCCAAACACAACAATCCCATCATTTATGCAAAATGTTGCAATGATCGGAAGCAGTAACAATGAGGTGGGGAAATAGTGTTGTCCTCTATTGCTATTTATAATACTGTCAGCTCCACAATGTGGCCCATTTCCTGGGTGAGCTGTTAGATGGAAAACATTGTATGTTTTAGAGAACTCACAATAACAACATTCTTGAATAAATAAAGTCTCACGTTCCATGAGGTTCTTTATGTATTGATTGTAAAATAAACAGCTTACTCTCCTATTAATATATTGCTACTTTGTTTCTTATTAGTACCTGAAATAGTGATGAACCTTGCAGCAGAGAATATCACTACCACTTCTGTATCTCTGAGCTGGCAGCCACCTGTTGGAAATGCAAGTTCTTATATCATAGAAATCTTGGAAAATTCAACATTCAGTGTGACTGTAAACAAAACCTCTGCTACAATTGATCAACTGACTCCTGGGAATTATTACACATTCATGGTATCTACTCTTGTTGGAGGAACAGTAAAAGGGAAAAGTTTTGCAGTAACTAATTATACCAGTAAGTGTCTTAAAGAAGGGTTAGGATAATGTCTAAAATGCATTTTGTTTTACTGTAATGAGTCAATCAAATAATACAGGAAGTTCGATATCTTGATATAAATTACAGTGTTATTAATTATGCTAGATTTTACAAAAAAAAAATTATACCTGAAGGCTTAGTAAGCAGGGATTAGCTGGTTTGGCCTTTCTATTTACTTGTAGCCTGCAATATGACTTCCTGACATCTAAAAAAGCATATTTGTATTTCACTGATATCTATAATGTCAGTCTAAAACAGGAATCCTAAATAAGTCAATAGATCAAAACATCAAATATTTGATGGATTGGCTGTAGCAGAAGCTCCAGAGCAAAGATATATATTTGCAACATGCCACTAATTCCAAGAAATAGGCTTGAATTGCAGCAAAGATACTTGAAAGTGACCTGTTGTCTATAAATGCAAGAGTTTTAATTTATTTTTACTATAATTTATCAAATTAGAAGAATTGCTATAAAGATGAGAAAAGGATCCTCCCAAATTTTCATCCAGGAAAGCATTCTTATTGTATAGTGTTCTGTTAATTAAATGATACATTTTGGCATTGCCAATTCTTTCTTTCAACCCCAATAGACAGTAACCATTGCCAAACCAGTAAGAATTGTTGCAAGGGCTGATTCAAAGTTTAGAGTCAAGCGCTGGAGAGATTATGCTCTTCCTCTTGGAAGTACTGACCTTTAAATCAAGCAGTCATAGCTGAGGTTCCATAGCACCAGCCTCCCAAACACAACAATCCCATAATTTATGCAAAATGTTGCAATGATCGGAAGCAGTAACAATGAGGTGGGGAAATAGTGTTGTCCTCTATTGCTATTTATAATACTGTCAGCTCCACAATGTGGCCCATTTCCTGGGTGAGCTGTTAGATGGAAAACATTGTATGTTTTAGAGAACTCACAATAACAACATTCTTGAATAAATAAAGTCTCACGTTCCATGAGGTTCTTTATGTATTGATTGTAAAATAAACAGCTTACTCTCCTATTAATATATTGCTACTTTGTTTCTTATTAGTACCTGAAATAGTGATGAACCTTGCAGCAGAGAATATCACTACCACTTCTGTATCTCTGAGCTGGCAGCCACCTGTTGGAAATGCAAGTTCTTATATCATAGAAATCTTGGAAAATTCAACATTCAGTGTGACTGTAAACAAAACCTCTGCTACAATTGATCAACTGACTCCTGGGAATTATTACACATTCATGGTATCTACTCTTGTTGGAGGAACAGTAAAAGGGAAAAGTTTTGCAGTAACTAATTATACCAGTAAGTGTCTTAAAGAAGGGTTAGGATAATGTCTAAAATGCATTTTGGTTTACTGTAATGAGTCAATCAAATGATACAGGAAGTTTGATATTTTGCTAAAAATTACAATGTTATTAATTATGCTAGATTTTACAAAAAAAAATTATACCTGAAGGCTTGGTATGCAGGGATTAGCTGGTTTGGCCTTTCTATTTACTTGTAGCCTGCAATATGACTTCCTGACATCTAAAAAAGCATATTTGTATTTCACTGATATCTAAAATGTCAGTCTAAAACAGGATTCCTAAATAAGTCAATAGATCAAAACATCAAATATTTGATGGATTGACTGTAGCAGAAGCTCCAGAACAAAGATATATTTTTGCAACATGCCACTAATTCCAAGAAATAGGCTTGAATTGCAGCAAAGATACTTGAAAGTGACCTGTTGTCTATAAATGCAAGAGTTTTAATACATTTTTACTATAGTTTATCAAATTAGAAGTATTGCTATAAAGATGACAAAAGGATCCTCCCAAATTTTCATCCAGGAAAGCACTCTTATTGTATAGTGTTCTGTTAATTAAATGATACATTTTGGCAATGCCAATTCTTTCTTCCAACCCCAATAGACAGTGACCGTTGCCAAACCAGTAAGGAGTGTTGCAAGGGCTGATTCAAAGTTTAGAGTCAAGCGCTGGAGAGATTATGCTCTTCCTCATGAAGTACATACCTTTAAATCAAGCAGTCACAGCTGAGGTTCCATAGCACCAGCCTCCCAAACACAACAATCCCATCATTTATGCAAAATGTTGCAATGATCGGAAGCAGTAACAATGAGGTGGGGAAATAGTGTTGTCCTCTATTGCTATTTATAATACTGTCAGCTCCACAATGTGGCCCATTTCCTGGGTGAGCTGTTAGATGGAAAACATTGTATGTTTTAGAGAACTCACAATAACAACATTCTTGAATAAATAAAGTCTCACGTTCCATGAGGTTCTTTATGTATTGATTGTAAAAAAAACAGCTTACTCTCCTATTAATATATTGCTACTTTGTTTCTTATTAGTACCTGAAATAGTGATGAACCTTGCAGCAGAGAATATCACTACCACTTCTGTATCTCTGAGCTGGCAGCCACCTGTTGGAAATGCAAGTTCTTATATCATAGAAATCTTGGAAAATTCAACATTCAGTGTGACTGTAAACAAAACCTCTGCTACAATTGATCAACTGACTCCTGGGAATTATTACACATTCATGGTATCTACTCTTGTTGGAGGAACAGTAAAAGGGAAAAGTTTTGCAGTAACTAATTATACCAGTAAGTGTCTTAAAGAAGGGTTAGGATAATGTCTAAAATGCATTTTGTTTTACTGTAATGAGTCAATCAAATAATACAGGAAGTTCGATATCTTGATATAAATTACAGTGTTATTAATTATGCTAGATTTTACAAAAAAAAAATTATACCTGAAGGCTTAGTAAGCAGGGATTAGCTGGTTTGGCCTTTCTATTTACTTGTAGCCTGCAATATGACTTCCTGACATCTAAAAAAGCATATTTGTATTTCACTGATATCTATAATGTCAGTCTAAAACAGGAATCCTAAATAAGTCAATAGATCAAAACATCAAATATTTGATGGATTGGCTGTAGCAGAAGCTCCAGAGCAAAGATATATATTTGCAACATGCCACTAATTCCAAGAAATAGGCTTGAATTGCAGCAAAGATACTTGAAAGTGACCTGTTGTCTATAAATGCAAGAGTTTTAATTTATTTTTACTATAATTTATCAAATTAGAAGAATTGCTATAAAGATGAGAAAAGGATCCTCCCAAATTTTCATCCAGGAAAGCATTCTTATTGTATAGTGTTCTGTTAATTAAATGATACATTTTGGCATTGCCAATTCTTTCTTTCAACCCCAATAGACAGTAACCATTGCCAAACCAGTAAGAAGTGTTGCAAGGGCTGATTCAAAGTTTAGAGTCAAGCGCTGGAGAGATTATGCTCTTCCTCTTGGAAGTACTGACCTTTAAATCAAGCAGTCATAGCTGAGGTTCCATAGCACCAGCCTCCCAAACACAACAATCCCATCATTTATGCAAAATGTTGCAATGATCGGAAGCAGTAACAATGAGGTGGGGAAATAGTGTTGTCCTCTATTGCTATTTATAATACTGTCAGCTCCACAATGTGGCCCATTTCCTGGGTGAGCTGTTAGATGGAAAACATTGTATGTTTTAGAGAACTCACAATAACAACATTCTTGAATAAATAAAGTCTCACGTTCCATGAGGTTCTTTATGTATTGATTGTAAAATAAACAGCTTACTCTCCTATTAATATATTGCTACTTTGTTTCTTATTAGTACCTGAAATAGTGATGAACCTTGCAGCAGAGAATATCACTACCACTTCTGTATCTCTGAGCTGGCAGCCACCTGTTGGAAATGCAAGTTCTTATATCATAGAAATCTTGGAAAATTCAACATTCAGTGTGACTGTAAACAAAACCTCTGCTACAATTGATCAACTGACTCCTGGGAATTATTACACATTCATGGTATCTACTCTTGTTGGAGGAACAGTAAAAGGGAAAAGTTTTGCAGTAACTAATTATACCAGTAAGTGTCTTAAAGAAGGGTTAGGATAATGTCTAAAATGCATTTTGTTTTACTGTAATGAGTCAATCAAATAATACAGGAAGTTCGATATCTTGATATAAATTACAGTGTTATTAATTATGCTAGATTTTACAAAAAAAAAATTATACCTGAAGGCTTAGTAAGCAGGGATTAGCTGGTTTGGCCTTTCTATTTACTTGTAGCCTGCAATATGACTTCCTGACATCTAAAAAAGCATATTTGTATTTCACTGATATCTATAATGTCAGTCTAAAACAGGAATCCTAAATAAGTCAATAGATCAAAACATCAAATATTTGATGGATTGGCTGTAGCAGAAGCTCCAGAGCAAAGATATATATTTGCAACATGCCACTAATTCCAAGAAATAGGCTTGAATTGCAGCAAAGATACTTGAAAGTGACCTGTTGTCTATAAATGCAAGAGTTTTAATTTATTTTTACTATAATTTATCAAATTAGAAGAATTGCTATAAAGATGAGAAAAGGATCCTCCCAAATTTTCATCCAGGAAAGCATTCTTATTGTATAGTGTTCTGTTAATTAAATGATACATTTTGGCATTGCCAATTCTTTCTTTCAACCCCAATAGACAGTAACCATTGCCAAACCAGTAAGAATTGTTGCAAGGGCTGATTCAAAGTTTAGAGTCAAGCGCTGGAGAGATTATGCTCTTCCTCTTGGAAGTACTGACCTTTAAATCAAGCAGTCATAGCTGAGGTTCCATAGCACCAGCCTCCCAAACACAACAATCCCATCATTTATGCAAAATGTTGCAATGATCGGAAGCAGTAACAATGAGGTGGGGAAATAGTGTTGTCCTCTATTGCTATTTATAATACTGTCAGCTCCACAATGTGGCCCATTTCCTGGGTGAGCTGTTAGATGGAAAACATTGTATGTTTTAGAGAACTCACAATAACAACATTCTTGAATAAATAAAGTCTCACGTTCCATGAGGTTCTTTATGTATTGATTGTAAAATAAACAGCTTACTCTCCTATTAATATATTGCTACTTTGTTTCTTATTAGTACCTGAAATAGTGATGAACCTTGCAGCAGAGAATATCACTACCACTTCTGTATCTCTGAGCTGGCAGCCACCTGTTGGAAATGCAAGTTCTTATATCATAGAAATCTTGGAAAATTCAACATTCAGTGTGACTGTAAACAAAACCTCTGCTACAATTGATCAACTGACTCCTGGGAATTATTACACATTCATGGTATCTACTCTTGTTGGAGGAACAGTAAAAGGGAAAAGTTTTGCAGTAACTAATTATACCAGTAAGTGTCTTAAAGAAGGGTTAGGATAATGTCTAAAATGCATTTTGGTTTACTGTAATGAGTCAATCAAATGATACAGGAAGTTTGATATTTTGCTAAAAATTACAATGTTATTAATTATGCTAGATTTTACAAAAAAAAATTATACCTGAAGGCTTGGTATGCAGGGATTAGCTGGTTTGGCCTTTCTATTTACTTGTAGCCTGCAATATGACTTCCTGACATCTAAAAAAGCATATTTGTATTTCACTGATATCTAAAATGTCAGTCTAAAACAGGATTCCTAAATAAGTCAATAGATCAAAACATCAAATATTTGATGGATTGACTGTAGCAGAAGCTCCAGAACAAAGATATATTTTTGCAACATGCCACTAATTCCAAGAAATAGGCTTGAATTGCAGCAAAGATACTTGAAAGTGACCTGTTGTCTATAAATGCAAGAGTTTTAATTTATTTTTACTATAATTTATCAAATTAGAAGAATTGCTATAAAGATGAGAAAAGGATCCTCCCAAATTTTCATCCAGGAAAGCATTCTTATTGTATAGTGTTCTGTTAATTAAATGATACATTTTGGCAATGCCAATTCTTTCTTCCAACCCCAATAGACAGTGACCGTTGCCAAACCAGTAAGGAGTGTTGCAAGGGCTGATTCAAAGTTTAGAGTCAAGTGCTGGAGAGATTATGCTCTTCCTCATGAAGTACATACCTTTAAATCAAGCAGTCACAGCTGAGGTTCCATAGCACCAGCCTCCCAAACACAACAATCCCATCATTTATGCAAAATGTTGCAATGATCGGAAGCAGTAACAATGAGGTGGGGAAATAGTGTTGTCCTCTATTGCTATTTATAATACTGTCAGCTCCACAATGTGGCCCATTTCCTGGGTGAGCTGTTAGATGGAAAACATTGTATGTTTTAGAGAACTCACAATAACAACATTCTTGAATAAATAAAGTCTCACGTTCCATGAGGTTCTTTATGTATTGATTGTAAAAAAAACAGCTTACTCTCCTATTAATATATTGCTACTTTGTTTCTTATTAGTACCTGAAATAGTGATGAACCTTGCAGCAGAGAATATCACTACCACTTCTGTATCTCTGAGCTGGCAGCCACCTGTTGGAAATGCAAGTTCTTATATCATAGAAATCTTGGAAAATTCAACATTCAGTGTGACTGTAAACAAAACCTCTGCTACAATTGATCAACTGACTCCTGGGAATTATTACACATTCATGGTATCTACTCTTGTTGGAGGAACAGTAAAAGGGAAAAGTTTTGCAGTAACTAATTATACCAGTAAGTGTCTTAAAGAAGGGTTAGGATAATGTCTAAAATGCATTTTGTTTTACTGTAATGAGTCAATCAAATAATACAGGAAGTTCGATATCTTGATATAAATTACAGTGTTATTAATTATGCTAGATTTTACAAAAAAAAAATTATACCTGAAGGCTTAGTAAGCAGGGATTAGCTGGTTTGGCCTTTCTATTTACTTGTAGCCTGCAATATGACTTCCTGACATCTAAAAAAGCATATTTGTATTTCACTGATATCTATAATGTCAGTCTAAAACAGGAATCCTAAATAAGTCAATAGATCAAAACATCAAATATTTGATGGATTGGCTGTAGCAGAAGCTCCAGAGCAAAGATATATATTTGCAACATGCCACTAATTCCAAGAAATAGGCTTGAATTGCAGCAAAGATACTTGAAAGTGACCTGTTGTCTATAAATGCAAGAGTTTTAATTTATTTTTACTATAATTTATCAAATTAGAAGAATTGCTATAAAGATGAGAAAAGGATCCTCCCAAATTTTCATCCAGGAAAGCATTCTTATTGTATAGTGTTCTGTTAATTAAATGATACATTTTGGCATTGCCAATTCTTTCTTTCAACCCCAATAGACAGTAACCATTGCCAAACCAGTAAGAAGTGTTGCAAGGGCTGATTCAAAGTTTAGAGTCAAGCGCTGGAGAGATTATGCTCTTCCTCTTGGAAGTACTGACCTTTAAATCAAGCAGCCATAGCTGAGGTTCCATAGCACCAGCCTCCCAAACACAACAATCCCATCATTTATGCAAAATGTTGCAATGATCGGAAGCAGTAACAATGAGGTGGGGAAATAGTGTTGTCCTCTATTGCTATTTATAATACTGTCAGCTCCACAATGTGGCCCATTTCCTGGGTGAGCTGTTAGATGGAAAACATTGTATGTTTTAGAGAACTCACAATAACAACATTCTTGAATAAATAAAGTCTCACGTTCCATGAGGTTCTTTATGTATTGATTGTAAAATAAACAGCTTACTCTCCTATTAATATATTGCTACTTTGTTTCTTATTAGTACCTGAAATAGTGATGAACCTTGCAGCAGAGAATATTACTACCACTTCTGTATCTCTGAGCTGGCAGCCACCTGTTGGAAATGCAAGTTCTTATATCATAGAAATCTTGGAAAATTCAACATTCAGTGTGACTGTAAACAAAACCTCTGCTACAATTGATCAACTGACTCCTGGGAATTATTACACATTCATGGTATCTACTCTTGTTGGAGGAACAGTAAAAGGGAAAAGTTTTGCAGTAACTAATTATACCAGTAAGTGTCTTAAAGAAGGGTTAGGATAATGTCTAAAATGCATTTTGTTTTACTGTAATGAGTCAATCAAATAATACAGGAAGTTCGATATCTTGATATAAATTACAGTGTTATTAATTATGCTAGATTTTACAAAAAAAAAATTATACCTGAAGGCTTAGTAAGCAGGGATTAGCTGGTTTGGCCTTTCTATTTACTTGTAGCCTGCAATATGACTTCCTGACATCTAAAAAAGCATATTTGTATTTCACTGATATCTATAATGTCAGTCTAAAACAGGAATCCTAAATAAGTCAATAGATCAAAACATCAAATATTTGATGGATTGGCTGTAGCAGAAGCTCCAGAGCAAAGATATATATTTGCAACATGCCACTAATTCCAAGAAATAGGCTTGAATTGCAGCAAAGATACTTGAAAGTGACCTGTTGTCTATAAATGCAAGAGTTTTAATTTATTTTTACTATAATTTATCAAATTAGAAGAATTGCTATAAAGATGAGAAAAGGATCCTCCCAAATTTTCATCCAGGAAAGCATTCTTATTGTATAGTGTTCTGTTAATTAAATGATACATTTTGGCATTGCCAATTCTTTCTTTCAACCCCAATAGACAGTAACCATTGCCAAACCAGTAAGAATTGTTGCAAGGGCTGATTCAAAGTTTAGAGTCAAGCGCTGGAGAGATTATGCTCTTCCTCTTGGAAGTACTGACCTTTAAATCAAGCAGTCATAGCTGAGGTTCCATAGCACCAGCCTCCCAAACACAACAATCCCATCATTTATGCAAAATGTTGCAATGATCGGAAGCAGTAACAATGAGGTGGGGAAAGAGTGTTGTCCTCTATTGCTATTTATAATACTGTCAGCTCCACAATGTGGCCCATTTCCTGGGTGAGCTGTTAGATGGAAAACATTGTATGTTTTAGAGAACTCACAATAACAACATTCTTGAATAAATAAAGTCTCACGTTCCATGAGGTTCTTTATGTATTGATTGTAAAATAAACAGCTTACTCTCCTATTAATATATTGCTACTTTGTTTCTTATTAGTACCTGAAATAGTGATGAACCTTGCAGCAGAGAATATCACTACCACTTCTGTATCTCTGAGCTGGCAGCCACCTGTTGGAAATGCAAGTTCTTATATCATAGAAATCTTGGAAAATTCAACATTCAGTGTGACTGTAAACAAAACCTCTGCTACAATTGATCAACTGACTCCTGGGAATTATTACACATTCATGGTATCTACTCTTGTTGGAGGAACAGTAAAAGGGAAAAGTTTTGCAGTAACTAATTATACCAGTAAGTGTCTTAAAGAAGGGTTAGGATAATGTCTAAAATGCATTTTGGTTTACTGTAATGAGTCAATCAAATGATACAGGAAGTTTGATATTTTGCTAAAAATTACAATGTTATTAATTATGCTAGATTTTACAAAAAAAAATTATACCTGAAGGCTTAGTAAGCAGGGATTAGCTGGTTTGGCCTTTCTATTTACTTGTAGCCTGCAATATGACTTCCTGACATCTAAAAAAGCATATTTGTATTTCACTGATATCTAAAATGTCAGTCTAAAACAGGATTCCTAAATAAGTCAATAGATCAAAACATCAAATATTTGATGGATTGACTGTAGCAGAAGCTCCAGAACAAAGATATATTTTTGCAACATGCCACTAATTCCAAGAAATAGGCTTGAATTGCAGCAAAGATACTTGAAAGTGACCTGTTGTCTATAAATGCAAGAGTTTTAATACATTTTTACTATAGTTTATCAAATTAGAAGTATTGCTATAAAGATGACAAAAGGATCCTCCCAAATTTTCATCCAGGTAAGCACTCTTATTGTATAGTGTTCTGTTAATTAAATGATACATTTTGGCAATGCCAATTCTTTCTTCCAACCCCAATAGACAGTGACCGTTGCCAAACCAGTAAGGAGTGTTGCAAGGGCTGATTCAAAGTTTAGAGTCAAGCGCTGGAGAGATTATGCTCTTCCTCATGAAGTACATACCTTTAAATCAAGCAGTCACAGCTGAGGTTCCATAGCACCAGCCTCCCAAACACAACAATCCCATCATTTATGCAAAATGTTGCAATGATCGGAAGCAGTAACAATGAGGTGGGGAAATAGTGTTGTCCTCTATTGCTATTTATAATACTGTCAGCTCCACAATGTGGCCCATTTCCTGGGTGAGCTGTTAGATGGAAAACATTGTATGTTTTAGAGAACTCACAATAACAACATTCTTGAATAAATAAAGTCTCACGTTCCATGAGGTTCTTTATGTATTGATTGTAAAAAAAACAGCTTACTCTCCTATTAATATATTGCTACTTTGTTTCTTATTAGTACCTGAAATAGTGATGAACCTTGCAGCAGAGAATATTACTACCACTTCTGTATCTCTGAGCTGGCAGCCACCTGTTGGAAATGCAAGTTCTTATATCATAGAAATCTTGGAAAATTCAACATTCAGTGTGACTGTAAACAAAACCTCTGCTACAATTGATCAACTGACTCCTGGGAATTATTACACATTCATGGTATCTACTCTTGTTGGAGGAACAGTAAAAGGGAAAAGTTTTGCAGTAACTAATTATACCAGTAAGTGTCTTAAAGAAGGGTTAGGATAATGTCTAAAATGCATTTTGTTTTACTGTAATGAGTCAATCAAATAATACAGGAAGTTCGATATCTTGATATAAATTACAGTGTTATTAATTATGCTAGATTTTACAAAAAAAAAATTATACCTGAAGGCTTAGTAAGCAGGGATTAGCTGGTTTGGCCTTTCTATTTACTTGTAGCCTGCAATATGACTTCCTGACATCTAAAAAAGCATATTTGTATTTCACTGATATCTATAATGTCAGTCTAAAACAGGAATCCTAAATAAGTCAATAGATCAAAACATCAAATATTTGATGGATTGGCTGTAGCAGAAGCTCCAGAGCAAAGATATATATTTGCAACATGCCACTAATTCCAAGAAATAGGCTTGAATTGCAGCAAAGATACTTGAAAGTGACCTGTTGTCTATAAATGCAAGAGTTTTAATTTATTTTTACTATAATTTATCAAATTAGAAGAATTGCTATAAAGATGAGAAAAGGATCCTCCCAAATTTTCATCCAGGAAAGCATTCTTATTGTATAGTGTTCTGTTAATTAAATGATACATTTTGGCATTGCCAATTCTTTCTTTCAACCCCAATAGACAGTAACCATTGCCAAACCAGTAAGAATTGTTGCAAGGGCTGATTCAAAGTTTAGAGTCAAGCGCTGGAGAGATTATGCTCTTCCTCTTGGAAGTACTGACCTTTAAATCAAGCAGTCATAGCTGAGGTTCCATAGCACCAGCCTCCCAAACACAACAATCCCATCATTTATGCAAAATGTTGCAATGATCGGAAGCAGTAACAATGAGGTGGGGAAATAGTGTTGTCCTCTATTGCTATTTATAATACTGTCAGCTCCACAATGTGGCCCATTTCCTGGGTGAGCTGTTAGATGGAAAACATTGTATGTTTTAGAGAACTCACAATAACAACATTCTTGAATAAATAAAGTCTCACGTTCCATGAGGTTCTTTATGTATTGATTGTAAAATAAACAGCTTACTCTCCTATTAATATATTGCTACTTTGTTTCTTATTAGTACCTGAAATAGTGATGAACCTTGCAGCAGAGAATATCACTACCACTTCTGTATCTCTGAGCTGGCAGCCACCTGTTGGAAATGCAAGTTCTTATATCATAGAAATCTTGGAAAATTCAACATTCAGTGTGACTGTAAACAAAACCTCTGCTACAATTGATCAACTGACTCCTGGGAATTATTACACATTCATGGTATCTACTCTTGTTGGAGGAACAGTAAAAGGGAAAAGTTTTGCAGTAACTAATTATACCAGTAAGTGTCTTAAAGAAGGGTTAGGATAATGTCTAAAATGCATTTTGGTTTACTGTAATGAGTCAATCAAATGATACAGGAAGTTTGATATTTTGCTAAAAATTACAATGTTATTAATTATGCTAGATTTTACAAAAAAAAATTATACCTGAAGGCTTGGTATGCAGGGATTAGCTGGTTTGGCCTTTCTATTTACTTGTAGCCTGCAATATGACTTCCTGACATCTAAAAAAGCATATTTGTATTTCACTGATATCTAAAATGTCAGTCTAAAACAGGATTCCTAAATAAGTCAATAGATCAAAACATCAAATATTTGATGGATTGACTGTAGCAGAAGCTCCAGAACAAAGATATATTTTTGCAACATGCCACTAATTCCAAGAAATAGGCTTGAATTGCAGCAAAGATACTTGAAAGTGACCTGTTGTCTATAATTGCAAGAGTTTTAATACATTTTTACTATAGTTTATCAAATTAGAAGTATTGCTATAAAGATGACAAAAGGATCCTCCCAAATTTTCATCCAGGAAAGCACTCTTATTGTATAGTGTTCTGTTAATTAAATGATACATTTTGGCAATGCCAATTCTTTCTTCCAACCCCAATAGACAGTGACCGTTGCCAAACCAGTAAGGAGTGTTGCAAGGGCTGATTCAAAGTTTAGAGTCAAGCGCTGGAGAGATTATGCTCTTCCTCATGAAGTACATACCTTTAAATCAAGCAGTCACAGCTGAGGTTCCATAGCACCAGCCTCCCAAACACAACAATCCCATCATTTATGCAAAATGTTGCAATGATCGGAAGCAGTAACAATGAGGTGGGGAAATAGTGTTGTCCTCTATTGCTATTTATAATACTGTCAGCTCCACAATGTGGCCCATTTCCTGGGTGAGCTGTTAGATGGAAAACATTGTATGTTTTAGAGAACTCACAATAACAACATTCTTGAATAAATAAAGTCTCACGTTCCATGAGGTTCTTTATGTATTGATTGTAAAAAAAACAGCTTACTCTCCTATTAATATATTGCTACTTTGTTTCTTATTAGTACCTGAAATAGTGATGAACCTTGCAGCAGAGAATATCACTACCACTTCTGTATCTCTGAGCTGGCAGCCACCTGTTGGAAATGCAAGTTCTTATA
The DNA here is from genome assembly GCF_038048845.1 of Mixophyes fleayi. Lineage (NCBI taxonomy): Eukaryota > Metazoa > Chordata > Amphibia > Anura > Limnodynastidae > Mixophyes > Mixophyes fleayi. The sequence continues at coordinate 131,752,052 of NC_134404.1, read as the reverse complement.
TCATAGAAATCTTGGAAAATTCAACATTCAGTGTGACTGTAAACAAAACCTCTGCTACAATTGATCAACTGACTCCTGGGAATTATTACACATTCATGGTATCTACTCTTGTTGGAGGAACAGTAAAAGGGAAAAGTTTTGCAGTAACTAATTATACCAGTAAGTGTCTTAAAGAAGGGTTAGGATAATGTCTAAAATGCATTTTGTTTTACTGTAATGAGTCAATCAAATAATACAGGAAGTTCGATATCTTGATATAAATTACAGTGTTATTAATTATGCTAGATTTTACAAAAAAAAAATTATACCTGAAGGCTTAGTAAGCAGGGATTAGCTGGTTTGGCCTTTCTATTTACTTGTAGCCTGCAATATGACTTCCTGACATCTAAAAAAGCATATTTGTATTTCACTGATATCTATAATGTCAGTCTAAAACAGGAATCCTAAATAAGTCAATAGATCAAAACATCAAATATTTGATGGATTGGCTGTAGCAGAAGCTCCAGAGCAAAGATATATATTTGCAACATGCCACTAATTCCAAGAAATAGGCTTGAATTGCAGCAAAGATACTTGAAAGTGACCTGTTGTCTATAAATGCAAGAGTTTTAATTTATTTTTACTATAATTTATCAAATTAGAAGAATTGCTATAAAGATGAGAAAAGGATCCTCCCAAATTTTCATCCAGGAAAGCATTCTTATTGTATAGTGTTCTGTTAATTAAATGATACATTTTGGCATTGCCAATTCTTTCTTTCAACCCCAATAGACAGTAACCATTGCCAAACCAGTAAGAAGTGTTGCAAGGGCTGATTCAAAGTTTAGAGTCAAGCGCTGGAGAGATTATGCTCTTCCTCTTGGAAGTACTGACCTTTAAATCAAGCAGTCATAGCTGAGGTTCCATAGCACCAGCCTCCCAAACACAACAATCCCATCATTTATGCAAAATGTTGCAATGATCGGAAGCAGTAACAATGAGGTGGGGAAATAGTGTTGTCCTCTATTGCTATTTATAATACTGTCAGCTCCACAATGTGGCCCATTTCCTGGGTGAGCTGTTAGATGGAAAACATTGTATGTTTTAGAGAACTCACAATAACAACATTCTTGAATAAATAAAGTCTCACGTTCCATGAGGTTCTTTATGTATTGATTGTAAAATAAACAGCTTACTCTCCTATTAATATATTGCTACTTTGTTTCTTATTAGTACCTGAAATAGTGATGAACCTTGCAGCAGAGAATATCACTACCACTTCTGTATCTCTGAGCTGGCAGCCACCTGTTGGAAATGCAAGTTCTTATATCATAGAAATCTTGGAAAATTCAACATTCAGTGTGACTGTAAACAAAACCTCTGCTACAATTGATCAACTGACTCCTGGGAATTATTACACATTCATGGTATCTACTCTTGTTGGAGGAACAGTAAAAGGGAAAAGTTTTGCAGTAACTAATTATACCAGTAAGTGTCTTAAAGAAGGGTTAGGATAATGTCTAAAATGCATTTTGGTTTACTGTAATGAGTCAATCAAATGATACAGGAAGTTTGATATTTTGCTAAAAATTACAATGTTATTAATTATGCTAGATTTTACAAAAAAAAATTATACCTGAAGGCTTGGTATGCAGGGATTAGCTGGTTTGGCCTTTCTATTTACTTGTAGCCTGCAATATGACTTCCTGACATCTAAAAAAGCATATTTGTATTTCACTGATATCTAAAATGTCAGTCTAAAACAGGATTCCTAAATAAGTCAATAGATCAAAACATCAAATATTTGATGGATTGACTGTAGCAGAAGCTCCAGAACAAAGATATATTTTTGCAACATGCCACTAATTCCAAGAAATAGGCTTGAATTGCAGCAAAGATACTTGAAAGTGACCTGTTGTCTATAAATGCAAGAGTTTTAATACATTTTTACTATAGTTTATCAAATTAGAAGTATTGCTATAAAGATGACAAAAGGATCCTCCCAAATTTTCATCCAGGAAAGCACTCTTATTGTATAGTGTTCTGTTAATTAAATGATACATTTTGGCAATGCCAATTCTTTCTTCCAACCCCAATAGACAGTGACCGTTGCCAAACCAGTAAGGAGTGTTGCAAGGGCTGATTCAAAGTTTAGAGTCAAGCGCTGGAGAGATTATGCTCTTCCTCATGAAGTACAGACCTTTAAATCAAGAAGTCATAGCTGAGGTTCCATAGCACCAGCCTCCCAAACACAACAATCCCATCATTTATGCAAAATGTTGCAATGATCGGAAGCAGTAACAATGAGGTGGGGAAATAGTGTTGTCCTCTATTGCTATTTATAATACTGTCAGCTCCACAATGTGGCCAATTTCCTGGGTGAGCTGTTAGATGGAAAACATTGTATGTTTTAGAGAACTCACAATAACAACATTCTTGAATAAATAAAGTCTCACGTTCCATGAGGTTCTTTATGTATTGATTGTAAAAAAAACAGCTTACTCTCCTATTAATATATTGCTACTTTGTTTCTTATTAGTACCTGAAATAGTGATGAACCTTGCAGCAGAGAATATCACTACCACTTCTGTATCTCTGAGCTGGCAGCCACCTGTTGGAAATGCAAGTTCTTATATCATAGAAATCTTGGAAAATTCAACATTCAGTGTGACTGTAAACAAAACCTCTGCTACAATTGATCAACTGACTCCTGGGAATTATTACACATTCATGGTATCTACTCTTGTTGGAGGAACACTAAAAGGGAAAAGTTTTGCAGTAACTAATTATACCAGTAAGTGTCTTAAAGAAGGGTTAGGATAATGTCTAAAATGCATTTTGTTTTACTGTAATGAGTCAATCAAATGATACAGGAAGTTTGATATCTTGATATAAATTACAGTGTTAATAATTATGCTAGATTTTACAAAAAAAAAATTATACCTGAAGGCTTAGTAAGCAGGGATTAGCTGGTTTGGCCTTTCTATTTACTTGTAGCCTGCAATATGACTTCCTGACATCTAAAAAAGCATATTTGTATCTCACTGATATCTATAATGTCAGTCTAAAACAGGAATCCTAAATAAGTCAATAGATCAAAACATCAAATATTTGATGGATTGGCTGTAGCAGAAGCTCCAGAGCAAAGATATATATTTGCAACATGCCACTAATTCCAAGAAATAGGCTTGAATTGCAGCAAAGATACTTGAAAGTAACCTGTTTTCTTGAAATGCAAGAGTTTTAATTCATTTTTACTATAGTTTATCAAATTATCAAACCAAAGGCGACTGAAGAATATTAAGATAAATAAAGCTCCAGGTCCAGATGGCATACACCCAAGGGTCCTTATTGAATTAAATTCGGAAATAGCTAGACCGCTATTCTTAATTTTCAGAGATTCAATCTCATCAGGCTCAGTACCAAGGGATTGGTGAATAGCAGATGTGATGCCGTTGTTTAAAAAGGGGACGAGATCACAACCAGAGAATTATAGACCTGTAAGCCTGACATCAATAGTGGGGAAACTACTGGAAGGTATTTTAAGGGACAGTATTCAGGATTACTTGGTACGCAATAAAATTATTAGTGGGAATCAACATGGATTTGTGAGGGATAGGTCATGTCAAACTAATCTAATTAGTTTCTACGAGGAAGTTAGTGGAAACTTAGACCAGGGCAGGACAGTAGATGTGGTCTACTTAGATTTTGCAAAGGCCTTTGATACAGTGCCACACAAGAGGTTGGTTTACAAAATAAGGGAACTGGGTCTAGAAATCAAAATTTGTATTTGGATCGAAAACTGGTTAGAGAATAGGGAACAGAGAGTTGTGATAAATGGAACATTTTCTAATTGGTCAAAGGTCTTAAGTGGAGTTCCTCAAGGTTCCGTGCTGGGACCACTCCTTTTTAATATATTTATTAATGACTTGGTGATGGTTTAGATAGTAAAGTTTCTATTTTTGCAGATGACGCTAAACTCTGTAAGGTAATAAAATCAGAGCAAGATGTAGCTTCTCTACAGAGGGACTTAAATAAACTGGAGGATTGGGCGGCTAAATAGAATATGAGGTTTAACACAGATAAATGTAAGGTTATGCATTCAGGGATCAAAAACAAGAACGCAATCTATAAATTAAATGGAATTAATTTGGGAGAATCTATAATGGAAAAGGATTTGGGAGTGCTCGTAGACAGTAGACTTAGCAATAGTGCTCAATGTCAAGCAGCAGCTGCAAGGGCAAACAAAGTATTGGCATGCATAAAAAGGGGCATAGATGCAAGGGAAGACAGTGTAATTTTGCCACTGTATAAATCATTGGTAAGACCTCATCTTGAATATGCAGTACAGTTCTGGGCACCACTCTATAAAAAAGATAATTTGGAACTAGAAAGGGTTCAGAGAAGGGCGACAAAATTGATAAAGGGTATGGAGTCATTAAGTTATGAGGAAAGGTTAGCCAGTTTAGGCATGTTTACTTTAGAAAAGAGGCGCCTAAGGGGAGATATGATTACTATGTACAAATACATTAGGGGTCAATACAGAGAGCTTTCATGGGAACTTTTTACCCCAAGGACCATACACAGGACACGTGGTCATCCCCTAAGGTTAGAGGAGAGGAAATTTCACAACCAGCAAAGGAAGGGGTTCTTTACAGTAAGGGCAGTCAAGATATGGAATTCATTGCCAGGGAAGGTTGTGATGGCAGATTCAATAGATATGTTTAAGAAAGGGTTAGACAAATTTTTAGCGGAAAGGTATATCCAGGGATACGACCGTTAATTTAAAATAAAGGATAGTAGTGGATATAGGGTAAAAATTGGATTGCAATATTGAGTCTGGGGGGATTTTCAAAATTGAAACAGATGGCGGTTGCCTACTCTGAATTAATTTCAAATATAAGTGCAGGATCGCAGGAGATCCAAAATAGGTTGAACTTAATGGACTGGTGTCTTTTTTCAACCTCATCAACTATGTTACTATGTTAAATTAGAAGAATTGCTAAAAAGATGACAAAAGGGTCCTCCCAAATTTTCATCCAGGAAAGCATTCTTATTGTACAGTGTTCTGTTAATTAAATGATACATTTTGGCAATGCCAATTCTTTCTTCCAACGCCAATAGACAGTGACCGTTGCCAAACCAGTAAGAAGTGTTGCAAGGGCTGATTCAAAGTTTAAAGTCAAGCGCTGGAGAGATTATGATCTTCCTTTTGGAAGTACTGACCTTTAAATCAAGCAGTCATAGCTGAGGTTCCATAGCACCAGCCTCCCAAACACAACAATCCCATCATTTATGCAAAATGTTGCAATGATCGGAAGCAGTAACAATGAGGTGGGGAAATAGTGTTGTCCTCTATTGCTATTTATAATACTGTCAGCTCCACAATGTGGCCCATTTCCTGGGTGAGCTGTTAGATGGAAAACATTGTATGTTTTAGAGAACTCACAATAACAACATTCTTGAATAAATAAAGTCTCACGTCCCATGAGGTTCTTTATGTATTGATTGTAAAATAAACAGCTTACTCTCCTATTAATATATTGCTACTTTGTTTCTTATTAGTACCTGAAATAGTGATGAACCTTGCAGCAGAGAATATCACTACCACTTCTGTATCTCTGAGCTGGCAGCCACCTGTTGGAAATGCAAGTTCTTATATCATAGAAATCTTGGAAAATTCAACATTCAGTGTGACTGTAAACAAAACCTCTGCTACAATTGATCAACTGACTCCTGGGAATTATTACACATTCATGGTATCTACTCTTGTTGGAGGAACAGTAAAAGGGAAAAGTTTTGCAGTAACTAATTATACCAGTAAGTGTCTTAAAGAAGGGTTAGGATAATGTCTAAAATGCATTTTGTTTTACTGTAATGAGTCAATCAAATGATACAGGAAGTTCGATATCTTGATATAAATTACAGTGTTATTAATTATGCTAGACTGTACAAAAAAAAAATTATACCTGAAGGCTTAGTACGCAGGGATTAGCTGGTTTGGCCTTTCTATTTACTTGTAGCCTGCAATATGACTTCCTGACATCTAAAAAAGCATATTTGTATTTCACTGATATCTATAATGTCAGTATAAAACAGGAATCCTAAATAAGTCAATAGATCAAAACATCAAATATTTGATGGATTGGCTGTAGCAGAAGCTCCAGAGCAAAGATATATATTTGCAACATGCCACTAATTCCAAGAAATATGCTTGAATTGCAGCAAAGATACTTGAAAGTGACCTGTTGTCTATAAATGCAAGAGTTTTAATTTATTTTTACTATAATTTATCAAATTAGAAGAATTGCTATAAAGATGACAAAAGGATCCTCCCAAATTTTCATCCAGGAAAGCATTCTTATTGTACAGTGTTCTGTTAATTAAATGATACATTTTGGCATTGCCAATTCTTTCTTCCAACCCCAATAGACAGTAACCGTTGCCAAACCAGTAAGAAGTGTTGCAAGGGCTGATTCAAAGTTTAGAGTCAAGTGCTGGAGAGATTATGCTCTTCCTCTTGGAAGTACTGACCTTTAAATCAAGCAGTCATAGCTGAGGTTCCATAGCACCAGCCTCCCAAACACAACAATCCCATCATTTATGCAAAATGTTGCAATGATCGGAAGCAGTAACAATGAGGTGGGGAAATAGTGTTGTCGTCTATTGCTATTTATAATACTGTCAGCTCCACAATGTGGCCCATTTCCTGGGTGAGCTGTTAGATGGAAAACATTGTATGTTTTAGAGAACTCACAATAACAACATTCTTGAATAAATAAAGTCTCACGTCCCATGAGGTTCTTTATGTATTGATTGTAAAATATACAGCCTACTCTCATATTAATATATTGCTACTTTGTTTCTTATTAGTACCTAAAATAGTGATGAACCTTGCAGCAGAGAATATCACTACCACTTCTGTATCTCTGAGCTGGCAGCCACCTGTTGGAAATGCAAGTTCTTATATCATAGAAATCTTGGAAAATTCAACATTCAGTGTGACTGTAAACAAAACCTCTGCTACAATTGATCAACTGACTCCTGGGAATTATTACACATTCATGGTATCTACTCTTGTTGGAGGAACAGTAAAAGGGAAAAGTTTTGCAGTAACTAATTATACCAGTAAGTGTCTTAAAGAAGGGTTAGGATAATGTCTAAAATGCATTTTGTTTTACTGTAATGAGTCAATCAAATGATACAGGAAGTTTGATATCTTGATATAAATTACAGTGTTATTAATTATGCTAGATTTTACAAAAAAAAAATTATACCTGAAGGCTTAGTACGCAGGGATTAGCTGGTTTGGCCTTTCTATTTACTTGTAGCCTGCAATATAACTTCCTGACATCTAAAAAAGCATATATGTATTTCATTGATATCTATAATGTAAGTCTAAAACAAGATTCCTAAATAAGTCAATAGATCAAAACATCAAATATTTGATGGATTGGCTGTAGAAGAAGCTCCAGAACAAAGATATATTTTTGCAACATGCCACTAATTCCAAGAAATAGGCTTGAATTGCAGCAAAAAGAATTGAAAGTGACCTGTTTTCTTCAAATGCAAGAGTTTTAATACATTTTTACTATAGTTTTTAAAATTAGAAGTATTGCTATAAAGATGACAAAAGGATCCTCCCAAATTTTCATCCAGGAAAGCATTTTTATTGTACAGTGTTCTGTAAATTAAATGATACATTTTGGCAATGCCAATTCTTTCTTCCAACCCCAATAGACAGTGACCGTTGCCAAACCAGTAAGAAGTGTTGCAAGGGCTGATTCAAAGTTTAGAGTCAAGCGCTGGAGAGATTATGCTCTTCCTCTTGGAAGTACTGACCTTTAAATCAAGCAGTCATAGCTAAGGTTCAATAGCACCAGCCTCCTAAATACAACAATCCCATCATTTATGCAAAATGTTGCAATGATCAGAAGCAGTAACAATGAGGTGGGGAAATAGTGTTGTCCTCTATTGCTATTTATAATACTGTCAGCTCCACAATGTGGCCCATTTCCTGGGTGAGCTGTTAGATGGAAAACATTGTATGTTTTAGAGAACTCACAATAACAACATTCTTGAATAAATAAAGTCTCACGTCCCATGAGGTTCTTTATGTATTGATTGTAAAATAAACAGCGTACTCTCCTATTAATATATTGCTACTTTGTTTCTTATTAGTACCTGAAATAGTGATGAACCTTGCAGCAGAGAATATCACTACCACTTCTGTATCTCTGAGCTGGCAGCCACCTGTTGGAAATGCAAGTTCTTATATCATAGAAATCTTGGAAAATTCAACATTCAGTGTGACTGTAAACAAAACCTCTGCTACAATTGATCAACTGACTCCTGGGAATTATTACACATTCATGGTATCTACTCTTGTTGGAGGAACAGTAAAAGGGAAAAGTTTTGCAGTAACTAATTATACCAGTAAGTGTCTTAAAGAAGGGTTAGGATAATGTCTAAAATGCATTTTGGTTTACTGTAATGAGTCAATCAAATGATACAGGAAGTTTGATATTTTGCTAAAAATTACAATGTTATTAATTATGCTAGATTTTACAAAAAAAACTTATACCTGAAGGCTTGGTATGCAAGGATTAGCTGGTTTGGCCTTCCATTTACTTGTAGCCTGCAATATGACTTCCAGACATCTAAAAAAGCATATTTATATTTCACTGATATCTATAATGTCAGTCTAAAACAGGATTCCTAAATAAGTCAATAGATCAAAACATCAAATATTTGATGGATTGGATGTAGCAGAAGCTCCAGAACAAAGATATATTTTTGCAACATGCCACTAATTCCAAGAAATAGGCTTGAATTGCAGCAAAGATACTTGAAAGTAACCTGTTGTCTTGAAATGCAAGAGTTTTAATTCATTTTTACTATAGTTTATCAAATTAGAAGAATTGCTAAAAAGATGACAAAAGGGTCCTCCCAAATTTTCATCCAGGAAAGCATTCTTATTGTACAGTGTTCTGTTAATTAAATGATACATTTTGGCAATGCCAATTCTTTCTTCCAACGCCAATAGACAGTGACCGTTGCCAAACCAGTAAGAAGTGTTGCAAGGGCCGATTCAAAGTTTAGAGTCAAGCGCTGGAGAAATTATGCTCTTCCTCTTGGAAGTACTGACCTTTAAATCAAGCAGTCATAGCTGAGGTTCCATAGTACCAGCCTCCCAAACACAACAATCCCATCATTTATGCAAAATGTTGCAATGATCGGAAGCAGTAACAATGAGGTGGGGAAATAGTGTTGTCCTCTATTGCTATTTATAATACTGTCAGCTCCACAATGTGGCCCATTTCCTGGGTGAGCTGTTAGATGCAAAACATTGTATGTTTTAGAGAACTCACAATAACAACATTCTTGAATAAATAAAGTCTCACATCCCATGAGGTTCTTTATGTATTGATTGTAAAATAAACAGCGTACTCTCCTATTAATATATTGCTACTTTGTTTCTTATTAGTACCTGAAATAGTGATGAACCTTGCAGCAGAGAATATCACTACCACTTCTGTATCTCTGAGCTGGCAGCCACCTGTTGGAAATGCAAGTTCTTATATCATAGAAATCTTGGAAAATTCAACATTCAGTGTGACTGTAAACAAAACCTCTGCTACAATTGATCAACTGACTCCTGGGAATTATTACACATTCATGGTATCTACTCTTGTTGGAGGAACAGTAAAAGGGAAAAGTTTTGCAGTAACTAATTATACCAGTAAGTGTCTTAAAGAAGGGTTAGGATAATGTCTAAACTGCATTTTGTTTTACTGTAATGAGTCAATCAAATAATACAGGAAGTTTGATATTTTGCTAAAAATTACAATGTTATTAATTATGCTAGATTTTACAAAAAAACTTATACCTGAAGGCTTGGTATGCAGGGATTAGCTGGTTTGGCTTTTCTATTTACTTGTAGCCTGCAATATGACTTCCTGACATCTAAAAAAGCATATTTGTATTTCACTGATATCTATAATGCCAGTCTAAAACAGGATTCCTAAATAAGTCAATAGATCAAAACATCTAATATTTGATGGATTGGCTGTAAGACAAGCTCCAGAACAAAGATATATTTTTGCAACATGCCACTAATTCCAAGAAATAGGCTTGAATTGCAGCAAAGATAATTGAAAGTGACCTGTTGTCTTCAAATGCAAGAGTTTTAATACATTTTTACTATAGTTTATCAAATTAGAAGTATTGCTATAAAGATGACAAAAGGATCCTCCCAAATTTTCATCCAGGAAAGCATTCTTATTGTATAGTGTTCTGTTAATTAAATGATACATTTTGGCAATGCCAATTCTTTCTTCCAACCCCAATAGACAGTGACCGTTGCCAAACCAGTAAGGAGTGTTGCAAGTCTTGATACAAAGTTTAGAGTCAAGTGCTGGAGAGATTATGCTCTTCCTCATGAAGTACAGACCTTTAAATCAAGCAGTCATAGCTGAGTGTCCATAGCACCAGTCTCCCAAACAAAACAATCCTATCATTTATGCAAAATGTTGCAATGATCGGAAGCAGTAACAATGAGGTGGGGAAATAGTGTTGTCCTCTATTGCTATTTATAATACTGTCAGCTCCACAATGTGGCCCATTTCCTTGTTGAGCTGTTAGATGGAAAACATTGTATGTTTTAGAGAACTCACAATAACAACAGTCTTGAATAAATAAAGTCTCACGTCCCATGAGGTTCTTTATGTATTGATTGTAAAATATACAGCGTACTCTCCTATTAATATATTGCTACTTTGTTTCTTATTAGTACCTGAAATAGTGATGAACCTTGCAGCAGGGAATATCACTACCACTTCTGTATCTCTGAGCTGGCAACCACCTGTTGGAAATGCAAGTTCTTATATCATAGAAATCTTGGAAAATTCAACATTCAGTGTGACTGTAAACAAAACCTCTGCTACAATTGATCAACTGACTCCTGGGAATTATTACACATTCATGGTATCTACTCTTGTTGGAGGAACAGTAAAAGGGAAAAGTTTTGCAGTAACTAATTATACCAGTAAGTGTCTTAAAGAAGGGTTAGGATAATGTCTAAAATGCATTTTGTTTTACTGTAATGAGTCAATCAAATGATACAGGAAGTTCGATATCTTGATATAAATTACAGTGTTATTAATTATGCTAGATTTTACAAAAAATTTTTTTTACCTGAAGGCTTAGTACGCAAGGATTAGCTGGTTTGGCCTTTCTATTTACTTGTAGCCTGCAATATGACTTCCTGACATCTAAAAAAGCATATTTGTATTTCACTGATATCTATAATGTCAGTCTAAAACAGGATTCCTAAATAAGTCAATAGATCAAAACATCTAATATTTGATGGATTGGCTGTAAGACAAGCTCCAGAACAAAGATATATTTTTGCAACATGCCACTAATTCCAAGAAATAGGCTTGAATTGCAGCAAAGATACTTGAAAGTAACCTGTCTTGAAATGCAAGAGTTTTAATTCATTTTTACTATAGTTTATCAAATTAGAAGAATTGCTAAAAAGATGACAAAAGGATCCTCCCAAATTTTCATCCAGGAAAGCATTCTTATTGTACAGTGTTCTGTTAATTAAATGATACATTTTGGCAATGCCAATTCTTTCTTCCAACGCCAATAGACAGTGACCGTTGCCAAACCAGTAAGAAGTGTTGCAAGGGCTGATTCAAAGTTTAGAGTCAAGCGCTGGAGAGATTATGCTCTTCCTCTTGGAAGTACTGACCTTTAAATCAAGCAGTCATAGCTGAGGTTCCATAGCACCAGCCTCCCAAACACAACAATCCCATCATTTATGCAAAATGTTGCAATGATCGGAAGCAGTAACAATGAGGTGGGGAAATAGTGTTGTCCTCTATTGCTATTTATAATACTGTCAGCTCCACAATGTGGCCCATTTCCTGGGTGAGCTGTTAGATGGAAAACATTGTATGTTTTAGAGAACTCACAATAACAACATTCTTGAATAAATAAAGTCTCACGTCCCATGAGGTTCTTTATGTATTGATTGTAAAATAAACAGCGTGCTCTCCTATTAATATATTGCTACTTTGTTTCTTATTAGTACCTGAAATAGTGATGAACCTTGCAGCAGAGAATATCACTACCACTTCTGTATCTCTGAGCTGGCAGCCACCTGTTGGAAATGCAAGTTCTTATATCATAGAAATCTTGGAAAATTCAACATTCAGTGTGACTGTAAACAAAACCTCTGCTACAATTGATCAACTGACTCCTGGGAATTATTACACATTCATGGTATCTACTCTTGTTGGAGGAACAGTAAAAGGGAAAAGTTTTGCAGTAACTAATTATACCAGTAAGTGTCTTAAAGAAGGGTTAGGATAATGTCTAAAATGCATTTTGTTTTACTGTAATGAGTCAATCAAATGATACAGGAAGTGTGATATTTTGCTAAAAATTACAATGTTATTAATTATGCTAGATTTTACAAAAAAAACTTATACCTGAAGGCTTGGTATGCAGGGATTAGCTGGTTTGGCCTTTCTATTTACTTGTAGCCTGCAATATGACTTCCTGACATCTAAAAAAGCATATTTTTATTTCACTGATATCTATAATGTCAGTCTAAAACAGGATTCCTAAATAAGTCAATAGATCAAAACATCAAATATTTGATGGATTAGATGTAACAGAAGCTCCAGAACAAAGATATATTTTTGCAACATGCCACTAATTCCAAGAAATAGGCTTGAATTGCAGCAAAGATACTTGAAAGTGACCTGTTGTCTATAAATGCAAGAGTTTTAATTTATTTTTACTATAATTTATCAAATTAGAAGAATTGCTATAAAGATGACAAAAGGATCCTCCCAAATTTTCATCCACGAAAGCATTCGTATTGTACAGTGTTCTGTTAATTAAATGATACATTTTGGCATTGCCAATTCTTTCTTCCAACCCCAATAGACAGTAACCGTTGCCAAACCAGTAAGAAGTGTTGCAAGGGTTGATTCAAAGTTTAGAGTCAAGCGCTGGAGAGATTATGCTCTTCCTCTTGGAAGTACTGACCTTTAAATCAAGCAGTCATAGCTGAGGTTCCATAGCACCAGCCTCCCAAACACAACAATCCCATCATTTATGCAAAATGTTGCAATGATAGGAAGCAGTAACAATGAGGTGGGGAAATAGTGTTGTCCTCTATTGCTATTTATAATACTGTCAGCTCCACAATGTGGCCCATTTCCTGGGTGAGCTGTTAGATGGAAAATATTGTATGTTTTAGAGAACTCACAATAACAACAGTCTTGAATAAATAAAGTCTCACGTCCCATGTGGTTCTTTATGTATTGATTGTAAAATATACAGCATACTCTCCTATTAATATATTGCTACTTTGTTTCTTATTAGTACCTGAAATAGTGATGACCCTTGCAGCAGAGAATATCACTACCACTTCTGTATCTCTGAGCTGGCAGCCACCTGTTGGAAATGCAAGTTCTTATATCATAGAAATCTTGGAAAATTCAACATTCAGTGTTACTGTAAACAAAACCTCTGCTACAATTGATCAACTGACTCCTGGGAATTATTACACATTCATGGTATCTACTCTTGTTGGAGGAACAGTAAAAGGGAAAAGTTTTGCAGTAACTAATTATACCAGTAAGTGTCTTAAAGAAGGGTTAGGATAATGTCTAAAATGCATTTTGTTTTACTGTAATGAGTCAATCAAATGATACAGGAAGTTCGATATCTTGATATAAATTACAGTGTTATTAATTATGCTAGATTTTACAAAAAAAACTTATACCTGAAGGCTGGGTATGCAGGGATTAGCTGGTTTTGCCTTTCTATTTAATTGTAGCCTGCAATATTACTTCCTGACATCTAAAAAAGCATATTTTTATTTCACTGATATCTATAATGTCAGTCTAAAACAGGATTCCTAAATAAGTCAATAGATCAAAACATCAAATAATTGACAAATATTCTGTAGCAGAAGCTCCAGAACAAAGATATATTTTTGCAACATGCCACTAATTCCAATAAATAGGCTTGAATTGCAGCAAAGATACTTGAAAGTGACCTGTTGTCTTCAAATGCAAGCGTTTTAATTAATTTTTACTATAGTTTATCAAATTAGAAATATTGCTATAAAAATGACAAAAGGATCCTCCCAAATTTTCATCCAGGAAAGCATTCTTATTGTACAGTGTTCTGTTAATTAAATGATACATTTTGGCAATGCCAATTCTTTCTTCCAACCCCAATAGACAGTGACCGTTGCCAAACCAGTAAGAAGTGTTGCAAGGGCTGATTCAAAGTTTAGAGTCAAGCGCTGGAGAGATTATGCTCTTCCTCTTGGAAGTACTGACCTTTAAATCAAACAGTCATAGCTGAGGTTCCATAGCACCAGCCTCCCAAACACAACAATCCCATCATTTATGCAAAATGTTGCAATGATCGGAAGCAGTAACAATGAGGTGGGGAAATAGTGTTGTCCTCTATTACTATTTATAATACTGTCAGCTCCACAATGTGGCCCATTTCCTGGGTGAGCTGTTAGATGGAAAACATTGTATGTTTTAGAGAACTCACAATAACAACAGTCTTAAATAAATAAAGTCTCACGTCCCATGAGGTTCTTTATGTATTGATTGAAAAATATACAGCATACTCTCCTATTAATATATTGCTACTTTGTTTCTTATTAGTACCTGAAATAGTGATGAACCTTGCAGCAGAGAATATCACTACCCCTTCTGTATCTCTGAGCTGGCAACCACCTGTTGGAAATGCAAGTTCTTATATCATAGAAATCTTGGAAAATTCAACATTCAGTGTGACTGTTAACAAAACCTCTGCTACAATTCATCAACTAACTCCTGGGAATTATTACACATTCATGGTATCTACTCTTGTTGGAGGAACAGTAAAAGGGAAAAGTTTTGCAGTAACTAATTATACCAGTAAGTGTCTTAAAGAAGGGTTAGGATAATGTCTAAAATGCATTTTGTTTTACTGTAATGAGTCAATCAAATGATACAGGAAGTTTGATATCTTGATAAAAATTACAATGTTATTAATTATGCTAGATTTTACAAAAAAAACTTATACCTGAATGCTTGGTATGCAGGGATTAACTGGTTTGGCCTTTCTATTTACTTGTAGCCTGCAATATGACTTCCCGACATCTAAAAAAGCATATATGTACTTCATTGATATCTATAATGTAAGTCTAAAACAGGATTCCTAAATAAGTCAATAAATCAAAACATCAAATATTTGATGGATTGGCTATAAAAGAAGCTCCAGAACAAAGATATATTTTTGCAACATGCCACTAATTCCAAAAAATAGGCTTGAATTGCAGCAAAGATACTTGAAAGTGACCTGTTGTCTTGAAATACAAGAGTTTTAATTCATTTTTACTATAGTTTATCAAATTAAAAGAATTGCTATAAAGATGACAAAAGGATTCTCCCAAATTTTCATCCAGGAAAGCATTCTTATTGTACAGTGTTCTGTTAATTAAATGATACATGTTGGCAATGCCAATTTTTTCTTCCAACCCCAATAGACAGTGACCATTGTGAAACCAATAAGAAGTGTTGCAAGGGCTGATTTAAAGTTTAGAGTGAAGCGCTGGAGAGATTATGCTCTTCCTCTTGGAAGTACTGACCTTTAAATCAAGCAGTCATAGCTAAGTGTCCATAGCACCAGTCTCCCAAACAAAACAATCCTATCGTTTATGCAAAATGTTGCAATGATCGGAAGCAGTAACAATGAGGTGGGGAAATAGTGTTGTCCTTTATTACTATTTATAATACTGTCAGTTACACAATGTGGCCCATTTCCTTGTTGAGCTTTTAGATGGAAAACATTGTATGTTTTAGAGAACTGACAATAACAACATTCTCGAATAAATAAAGTCTCACGTCCCATGAGGTTCTTTATGTATTGATTGTAAAATATACAGCATACTCTCCTATTAATATATTGCTACTTTGTTTCTTATTAGTACCTGAAATAGTGATGAACCTTGCAGCAGAGAATATCACTACCACTTCTGTATCTCTGAGCTGGCAGCCACCTGTTGGAAATGCAAGTTCTTATATCATAGAAATCTTGGAAAATTCAACATTCAGTGTGACTGTAAACACAACCTCTGCTACAATTGATCAACTGACTCCTGGGAATTATTACACATTCATGGTATCTACTCTTGTTGGAGGAACAGTAAAAGGGAAAAGTTTTGCAGTAACTAATTATACCAGTAAGTGTCTTAAAGAAGGGTTAGGATAATGTCTAATATGCATTTTGTTTTACTGTAATGAGTCAATCAAATGATACAGGAAGTTTGATATCTTGATAAAAATTACAATGTTATTAATTATGCTAGATTTTACAAAAAAAAACTTATACCTGAAGGCTTGGTATGCAGGGATTAGCTGGTTTGGCCTTTCTATTTACTTTTAGCCTGCAATATGACTTCCTGACATCTAAAAAAGCATATTTGTATTTCACTGATATCTATAATGTCAGTCTAAAACAGGATTACTAAATAAGTCAATAGATCAAAACATCAAATATTTGATGGATTGGCTGTAGCAGAAGCTCCAGAACAAAGATATGTTTTTGCAACATGCCACTAATTCCAAGAAATAGGCTTGAATTGTAGCAAAGATACTTGAAAGTGACCTGTTGTCTTCAAATGCAAGAGTTTTAATTCATTTTTACTATAGTTTATCAAATTAGAAATATTGCTATAAAGATGACAAAAGGATCCTCCTAAATTTTCATCCAGGAAAGCATTCTTATTGTACAGTGTTCTGTTAATTAAATGATACATTTTGGCAATGCCAATTCTTTCTTCCAACCCCAATAGACAGTGACCGTTGCCAAACCAGTAAGAAGTGTTGCAAGGGTTGATTCAAAGTTTAGAGTCAAGCGCTGGAGAGATTATGCTCTTCCTCTTAGAAGTACTGACCTTTAAATCAAGCAGTCATAGCTGAGAGTCCATAGCACCAGCCTCCCAAACAAAACAATCCTATCATTTATGCAAAATGTTGCAATGATCGGAAGCAGTAACAATGAGGTGGGGAAATAGTGTTGTCCTCTATTGCTATTTATAATACTGTCAGCTCCACAATGGGGCCCATTTCCTGGGTGAGCAGTTAGGTGGAAAACATTGTATTTTTTAGAGAACTCACAATAACAACATTCTTAAATAAAGTTGCACGTCCTCTGAGGTTCTTTATGTATTGATTGTAAAATATACAGTATACTCTCCTATTAATATATTGCTACTTTGTTTCTTATTAGTACCTGAAATAGTGATGAACCTTGCAGCAGAGAATATCCCTACCACTTCTCTATCTCTGAGCTGGCAGCCACCTGTTGGAAATGCAAGTTCTTATATCATAGAAATCTTGGAAAATGCAACATTCAGTGTGACTGTTAACAAAACCTCTGCTACAATTCATCAACTAACTCCTGGGAATTATTACACATTCATGGTATCTACTCTTGTTGGAGGAACAGTAAAAGGGAAAAGTTTTGCAGTAACTAATTATACCAGTAAGTGTCTTAAAGAAGGGTTAGGATAATGTCTAAAATGCATTTTGTTTTACTGTAATGAGTCAATCAAATGATACAGGAAGTTTGATATCTTGATAAAAATTACAATGTTATTAATTATGCTAGATTTTACAAAAAAAACTTATACCTGAATGCTTGGTATGCAGGGATTAACTGGTTTGGCCTTTCTATTTACTTGTAGCCTGCAATATGACTTCCCGACATCTAAAAAAGCATATATGTACTTCATTGATATCTATAATGTAAGTCTAAAACAGGATTCCTAAATAAGTCAATAAATCAAAACATCAAATATTTGATGGATTGGCTATAAAAGAAGCTCCAGAACAAAGATATATTTTTGCAACATGCCACTAATTCCAAGAAATAGGCTTGAATTGCAGTAAAGATACTTGAAAGTGACCTGTTGTCTTGAAATACAAGAGTTTTAATTCATTTTTACTATAGTTTATCAAATTAAAAGAATTGCTATAAAGATGACAAAAGGATTCTCCCAAATTTTCATCCAGGAAAGCATTCTTATTGTACAGTGTTCTGTTAATTAAATGATACATGTTGGCAATGCCAATTTTTTCTTCCAACCCCAATAGACAGTGACCATTGTGAAACCAATAAGAAGTGTTGCAAGGGCTGATTTAAAGTTTAGAGTGAAGCGCTGGAGAGATTATGCTCTTCCTCTTGGAAGTACTGACCTTTAAATCAAGCAGTCATAGCTAAGTGTCCATAGCACCAGTCTCCCAAACAAAACAATCCTATCGTTTATGCAAAATGTTGCAATGATCGGAAGCAGTAACAATGAGGTGGGGAAATAGTGTTGTCTTCTATTACTATTTATAATACTGTCAGTTACACAATGTGGCCCATTTCCTTGTTGAGCTTTTAGATGGAAAACATTGTATGTTTTAGAGAACTGACAATAACAACATTCTCGAATAAATAAAGTCTCACGTCCCATGAGGTTCTTTATGTATTGATTGTAAAATATACAGCATACTCTCCTATTAATATATTGCTACTTTGTTTCTTATTAGTACCTGAAATAGTGATGAACCTTGCAGCAGAGAATATCACTACCACTTCTGTATCTCTGAGCTGGCAGCCACCTGTTGGAAATGCAAGTTCTTATATCATAGAAATCTTGGAAAATTCAACATTCAGTGTGACTGTAAACAAAACCTCTGCTACAATTGATCAACTGACTCCTGGGAATTATTACACATTCATGGTATCTACTCTTGTTGGAGGAACAGTAAAAGGGAAAAGTTTTGCAGTAACTAATTATACCAGTAAGTGTCTTAAAGAAGGGTTAGGATAATGTCTAATATGCATTTTGTTTTACTGTAATGAGTCAATCAAATGATACAGGAAGTTTGATATCTTGATAAAAATTACAATGTTATTAATTATGCTAGATTTTACAAAAAAAACTTATACCTGAAGGCTTGGTATGCAGGGATTAGCTGGTTTGGCCTTTCTATTTACTTTTAGCCTGCAATATGACTTCCTGACATCTAAAAAAGCATATTTGTATTTCACTGATATCTATAATGTCAGTCTAAAACAGGATTACTAAATAAGTCAATAGATCAAAACATCAAATATTTGATGGATTGGCTGTAGCAGAAGCTCCAGAACAAAGATATGTTTTTGCAACATGCCACTAATTCCAAGAAATAGGCTTGAATTGTAGCAAAGATACTTGAAAGTGACCTGTTGTCTTCAAATGCAAGAGTTTTAATTCATTTTTACTATAGTTTATCAAATTAGAAATATTGCTATAAAGATGACAAAAGGATCCTCCTAAATTTTCATCCAGGAAAGCATTCTTATTGTACAGTGTTCTGTTAATTAAATGATACATTTTGGCAATGCCAATTCTTTCTTCCAACCCCAATAGACAGTGACCGTTGCCAAACCAGTAAGAAGTGTTGCAAGGGTTGATTCAAAGTTTAGAGTCAAGCGCTGGAGAGATTATGCTCTTCCTCTTAGAAGTACTGACCTTTAAATCAAGCAGTCATAGCTGAGAGTCCATAGCACCAGCTTCCCAAACAAAACAATCCTATCATTTATGCAAAATGTTGCAATGATCGGAAGCAGTAACAATGAGGTGGGGAAATTGTGTTGTCCTCTATTGCTATTTATAATACTGTCAGCTCCACAATGGGGCCCATTTCCTGGGTGAGCAGTTAGGTGGAAAACATTGTATTTTTTAGAGAACTGACAATAACAACATTCTTAAATAAAGTTGCACGTCCTCTGAGGTTCTTTATGTATTGATTGTAAAATATACAGTATACTCTCCTATTAATATATTGCTACTTTGTTTCTTATTAGTACCTGAAATAGTGAAGAACTTTGCAGCAGAGAATATCACTACCACTTCTCTATCTCTGAGCTGGCAGCCACCTGTTGGAAATGCAAGTTCTTATATCATAGAAATCTTGGAAAATGCAACATTCAGTGTGACTGTAAACAAAACCTCTGCTACAATTGTTCAACTGACTCCTGGGAATTATTACACATTCATGGTATCTACTCTTGTTGGAGGGACAGTAAAAGGGAAAAGTTTTGCAGTAACTAATTATACCAGTAAGTGTCCTAAAGAAGGGTTTAGTATAATGTCTAAAATATATTTTGTATTCTGTTATGAGTCAATCAAATTATACAGGTATCTCGATATCTTTATAAAAAAAACACAGTAGGGGCGGAGCTTGTTCGCCATCCTGTCTGGCTGTATGTGGAGGGAGCTCCGCTGCAATTACTCCCTAAGCAGCGGAAAAGGAGCTGTCAAAACAGCTTAATCTAAGCCAGCACGTGGAGGATTCTGCAGGGAGGCTGTAGAGACCAGTGTGACCCCGAGAGAAGCGGACCTGGGGCCGCTGTCGAGCGGCGGAGCGTCAGGCTGAGTGGGGCAGTGAGGCTGCAGGCAATCTGTCGCCCAGGAGTGGCCCCTGAAGTGCCTGCGCAGCGTCCTACCTGTTCCTGGGAGTCTCCGGTGCCCGGCAGCGACGGCAGGAGTGCAAGGCCGACACAGCAGCGGTCTATAGTTGCGCAGGGCCCCCCGGTTACATCACTTCCGGTTTGCGGGTCCGGACTTCCGGTCGCGGGCAGCGGTTCAAACGGCTGGTGCAGAGTGGGACTATAGCCCAAGAGCGGTTTCATCTTTCATTAGTAGCCCATAGCAGTGGTATTTGGGCTGGCAACTGGAGCTGGAGACTGGAAAAGCCTGGAGGCAGTGGCTGAGCTGGGGGCAGACCTGGAGGCTGTTGTATAGCTGCTGCAGTTAAAGGTACCTGTGAGCCCTTATCTCTATGTGCATGTGAAGATATTTCTGATGTAAAGAATCTCCACCCACCTGGCACTCACCCCAAATCATACCAGTGGGGTAGTGTTATGCTCTTTTTCATATGATGCTGGACTGAGCTTTTTTGGGTCCCCTACCATGTTGCAGCACACCCCTCACATGTGGCGCTGGTTCGCCTAGTATTCTCAACTGTACCCGGATCCTGCATTCAATTAATATTTCAAGCCCTTAGCCTGGCATTTACCTTTTCTCAGTCTATAATTGGATCTATGCAAGGCGCCATGGCACCCAAAAGAGTGAAACCTATCCAATCACCGCCGCCAGGTCAATTCTTTAAATCACAGGCCTCCTCTTCCTCTAATGTGGGGAAAAACAAACATCCTGCAAATGCTTCGGTGCTAACTACCTCACCGTCCGCGATAGAGGGCCCCAACAGTGCTTCTCCATCCTCTCCCCCCCATGTCGATGCGGATGGCCCTATCACAATTAAAGCTATGCAATCCATGCTTGCCACACTCAAGTCAGAATTACTATCAGAGATGAGGTCTTCAATTACAGATATTCAACGTGAAGTTGCCGAACTGGGAGGAAGGACAGGCCATCTGGAAGATAAATTTGAGGAAGTGGCGGCCTCCCACAATGAGCTAATCTCAGAGCACGAAAAACTGAGAGCGGAGTTCAATGCCTCTCAAGAAAAAGCGGCGGATATGGAAGACCGGTCAAGACGTAACAATATTAAAATAAGAGGGATTCCGGAGACAATCTCCTCAGCTGAGCTTCTGCCGTTTGTTACCAATCTATTCCACCAACTTTTACCAACAGCATCTGATCTCGATTTAACCATCGACCGTATTCATCGCCTCCCTAGGCCGAGGTTTGGTCCTGAGTCCCTCCCCCGGGACACCCTCCTCAGGGTTCATTTCTTTCAGATCAAAGATCGCTTACTACAGGCAGCCAGGCTGGATGAAAGTTCCTCGATTCTTAAAGAACTTCAATTCTTTCCTGACTTCTCAGCTGCCACTATAACCAAACGCAGATCCTTTCAAGCAGTAACCAGCGCTTTAAGGGAACAAGAGATCCAGTATCGATGGGGTTTCCTAGTAAAGCTGTTAGTCCGTCGCCAAAATGTCTCCCATGTGATCACATCGGTAGAAGATGGCATTGCTCTATTGAAATCCTGGGACATCCCAGTGCGCGAGATGGCACCGGGCCCGAAATCGAGAGTGAGAGGTGACTGGTCGAGAAGTGCTTCATAAGAGGTTTATTTCCCATGCTCGGCAGCAGATTTATCCCTGACTGTTTGGTTTCTCGCCCAGCTTCTAATGTTTGAAAGTGAAGAAAACAGACTACCTCTTAAGGACTTCCCTGTATAGGGTGACCGATTGGAAGCCACAGGTGGGGTACTGTGTGTCTGGTTTGTAATTGTTACTGTGCCACTTAAATGCTTTTCCTTCCAGAGACTCCTATTGTTGTGTTGCAACAGTTTATATGTTATTAGATAATACCGTTATGTAGTGGCAGTCCTTGTTATGCCGCTCTGAAAGCTAAGGTATTGCATATTACTCTTGTTATGATGCTAGATGTTACCTGGGTTTACAGTTGTTATTGGGTTTGAGTGGGTGATTTGTACGTGGGTGGGGACCCCGTTAGTCCATGCTCTCCCCGTTACTTATTTTGCTGGTTTTCTCCTTTTTCCCCTCCAGCAAATACACTAACCCAATGGTTTGGGTTATTTCGGTTAGTTTGCCCTATTTTCTCTCTTTTGCTTTTCTCCCCCTTTTTTCCTCTTTTACCCGACATGCCTTTGATACTACTCAAGAACACACCGCTGTTCAGGCTGCAATTGTGGTTCGCTCCCCTCTCTGGATTTTGGAGGGGATTTACCTTGGTTACAGGTTATACAGTCAATGCCATACCCTCCTCAAGCTAGATGGTTAAACTACTTTCTCTTAATGTCCGGGGCTTAAACTCACCAAATAAACGCCGTATGGCGCTGTCCTCCTTTTTTAAGCAACGGGCAGATATTGTTGCATTACAGGAAACTCACTTTTTAGCCTCTGCCCCCCCCACTTTCAGAGACAATCACTATCCCACAATTTATATGGCGAACGGTCCACTAAAACGCAATGGAGTTGCCATTTTGTTCAGCTCTAATATCTCTTTCACTCTTAAAAAGCGGGTAGCAGACAAAGCGGGTAGATACCTGATTTTAGTTGGCCTGCTGGAAGACACTTTAGTCACTCTCACCTCCCTCTACGCTCCAAATTCTCGCCAGGTACCTTTCTTAAGAGAGGTCTTCCAGGAAGTGGATAAACATAAGGAGGGGTGTCTAATAACGATGGGTGATTTTAACATAGTGGCAGACCCCAGGATAGACAGATCTCCATCTGTCCCTCCCTCTGCGGCCTCCTCTCAGCTAGGTCCGGCAGGTGCGTTCTCAAAGCTGTTGGCAGAGCATGGTCTGTATGACGTGTGGAGGGTCTCGGAGCCAGAGGGGAGAGACTACACATATTTCTCCCATGTCCATAATTCGTACTCACGGATAGATCTTATATTAACAGATAAATGGACGTTACAAAGGTCTATCCGCTTGGAGATCTTGCCTTTGGCGTGGTCGGACCATGCTCCGTTACTCTGGTCCTGGCGTCTGTCACGCCCTCATATACCTCCCAGACCATGGCGTTTCCCAGCTTATTTGCTTTCCCTGCTAGAGGCGAAACTGGCTTTAAAGGACTCTATTTCCTTATTCTGCCAAACCAATAATCCAGAATAGACTAATATTTTTAACTTTTGGTGTTCTCTAAAGGCGGTAGTGCGGGGGGTCGCCATCCAGACCGGGGCTAGATTAAAGAGAGCAAACGCACACTGTCAGAACGTGTTAGAAGCTAAACTTCAAGTGCTTGAGACGCAAAATAAGGCCCGCCCATCTAGAGAGATTAAAAAGGAACTTACTCAGGTAAGAGCCCAACTACAGAAATTACTTATGGCTAGGACCCAAGCAGCCCTAAATAGATTGCAGCAAAAATTCTATGTGGCCGGGAATAGAGCAGGGAGGATGTTAGCGCGTAAACTTAGAGGCCGTCAGGCTAGGAACAGAATAAAATATCTATTGGAAGAAGGTGATCGAAAAGTCTCTAATCCCAAAGACATAGCTAATACATTCGCTAAGTTCTATGCTACCCTATACAATCTGAAGGAAGATCCCACCACGATCCAGCCAAATAGCAAAGCCATAGATTCCTTCCTGGAGGGCCTTAATCTTCCCAGTCTTGATCCTGAAACAGCCATGGCTTTAGATACCCCGTGGACACAGTCTGAAGTTGAAGAGGTTATTAAAAAATCACCGAAAGATAAAGCCCCAGGCCCAGACGGCTATACCAATAATTTCTATAGTGCTTTCAAGTCTGACTTAGCCCCTATTCTTGTGCAAGTGTATAATACTGGTACTGAGCAGGGGCACTTCCCCAAAGAAATGCTCGAGTCTCAGCTGATAACAATCCCGAAGCCGGGGAAGGACCCCGCTTGTTGCTCAAATTATAGGCCCATTGCCCTGTTGAATACTGATATAAAAATTTATGCCAAGCTCATAGCTAATAGACTGCAAAACCTTATCCCACAGCTCATACACCCTGATCAGGTGGGGTTTGTTAGCGGACGCCAGGCCTCTGACAATACAAGACGAGTCCTTAACATCATCGAAAGTATGAATGGGTCCCACCTTGAGCTAGTAATTCTCTCCCTCGACGCAGAAAAGGCCTTCGATAGGTTGCACTGGGGGTTTATGCAGCAGGTCCTTCTTCGCTTTGGGCTGAAAGATAGATTTTTGAACGGGATCATGGCCCTCTATAGTGACCCCACAGCCAGAGTACTCAGTAATGGTTTTCTCTCTGATCATTTTAAGATTTCGAATGGCACCAGACAAGGGTGCCCCCTTTCGCCCCTAATTTTCATTTTAGCAATAGAGCCTCTAGCCCAAGCTATTAGACAGGCCAAGTCCTTTCCTGGGGTCACAGTCAACCAGACGGTTCACAAGCTGTGTCTTTTTGCAGATGACATCTTATTATTTGTAACTGACCCGGAGACCTCGCTGCCGCCCCTCCATGTTATACTTGGAAAATTTAGTGGGGTATCTTACTATAAATTGAATACCACTAAATCCGATGCGTTACCTATCAATCTTCTACCACCTAAAGTGTCGAGTCTTAGGGCTCTCTTTCCGTACTCCTGGAAGTCGGAAGCGCTTCCTTATTTGGGTATTCAGATTACTCCCTCGATAAACAACATTGTAGACTTTAACTTTGTGGCTCTGATTCCCCTAATAATCACCTTGACTAAGTCATGGATGTGCTGCGAGGTCTCCTGGTTAGGTAGGCTGGCTGCCTTTAAGATGATGATTTTACCGAAGCTAATGTATCTGTTCCGTACGTTACCATTGCACTTACCAAAACCTATACTGGACAAGTTACACTCTATCATGTGCTCATACATTTGGAAGAACAAACCTCCACGAATAGCTAGTGTTCGTATGTCTTTAACTAGACAAAAAGGTGGTCTAGCTCTCCCAGACCTGGCTAGATATCATATGGCTTGCCTTCTGGCCCAACTTAGAGACTGGTCTCTCCCCCCCAATACAAAACCATGGGTAGATTTGGAAAGAGCTCGCAATCCTCATTTCCCCTTGCAGGATCTACTCTGGCTGCCTAGACGGTGGCGCCCACCATGTGGGTCCCTGTCCCGGCTAGCTGTTGACTCGTTAAGGGCCTGGGATAAGCTGATTGTGAACTCATCTGCCATATCTCTTCCCACTAAGAACCTGTCATTGAGTGCTTTGGCTAAATTGATCCCGGATGTAAATTTGTCGCTGTGGATAGCGAATGGCATGGTAGTCCTAGGATCATTATTTGATGACCAGGGGTTGATGTCTTTCATGCAAATCCAACACCAATTCCATATACCTGCGAGAGATTTTTACAAATACCTACAAATCAGACACTGGATATCCTCCCTCTCGAGATATAATCTGTCCCTACAGGCCCTCCCAGCCACGCTCCTCTCGAAACTTACGAAAGGAAATAATAGAGCTGGGATCACCTTTTGGTACGGTTTCACCTCCCCGGAGCCAATAGCCAAGTGCTCTAGCCAACTCCAGTGGGAATCAGATCTCCAGATAGCCCTCACAGAGGACCAGTGGCAGGCAGTCTATGTAAATGCTTTTCGCATGTCCAAATGTTTAAACCACACTGAAATGTTCATCAAGCTAGTTAATAGACTTTACCTGACCCCCTCTAGAATCCATAAAATGTGGCCCTCCCAGTCTAAGCTGTGCTGGAGACAATGCTCGTTGGTTGGGGATTTGCTTCACATCTTTTGGACATGCCCGGTTTTGCGCTCTTTCTGGGCTCAGGTATTTGACCTTGCTAAAAGAGTGACCAGATTGGATCTTCCTCAGACCCCCGAGATTGCCCTTCTCCAGGTATATCCGCCTCATGTCCCGAGACAGGCCTGTTATGTGTTTAATCATATACTTATTGCCGCCAGAGCCGCCATAGCCCAGGCATGGAGAGCACCGCTCCCCCCCTCTCTGTCAAAGGTAATTACCAAAGTCCAGTATGCGTTTGAAATGGAAACACTAGATGTCCCTTATTCAATGAGACCATCTTCCCCATTGATGAAATGGTTTGAATGGCATGTCTACGTGACCGACGGGGGTGGGGCTCCTGTAAATATTTCTTCTTCTCCCCCTGCTATTGGCGGTTCTTTGTCAATAGTTGCGCCCTGATTGAGTGTTTATGTCGGGTTTTCCAAGTCCTAGGCCAGGTCTGGTGAGTTAGTTTAAAGTTCCACAGTAAACTGAATACTATAAATTGTATACTGTCTGTAATTTGCAAATGCTATATTGGTGTGTTCGAACTCCCCCCCCCCTTTTCCCCCCCCCTTTTTTTTTCTTCTGTACCCCCCATTTACTTAAAAAAATTTTCAATAAAAACGATTGATGATAAAAAAAAAAAAAAAACACAGTATTACTAATTTTGCTAGATTTTACAAAAAAAACTTATAAGAAGTTTTGCAAGAGTTAATTCAAAGTTTAGAGTCAAGCGCTGGAGAGATTATGCTCTTCCTTTTGGAAGTACTGACTTTCAAGTCAAGCAGTCATAGCTGAGTTTCCATAGCACCAGATTCTCAACACTACGATCGCAATATTTATGCAAAATGTTGCAATGATTGCAAGCACTAACATTTAGTAGAGTGAATAGTGTTGTCCTTTATTGCTATTTACAATTCTGCCTGCTCTACAATGTGGCCCCTTTTCTGGGTGATCAGATAGGTGGAGAACTTTGCATGTTTTAGAAATTGACATTAAGAACATTTTTGATTAAATATGACCCATGTCTCAAGGCTTACTTCCCATGAGGTTCTTTATGTAATCATTGCTAAATATATAGCATACTATCCTCTAAATATACTACTACTTTGCTATTTATTTGTACCTGAAATAGTAAGTAAGCTTGCTGCAGAGAATATCACCACCACTTCAGTATCTCTGAGCTGGCAGCCACCTATTGGACATGCAAGTTCTTATATCATAGAAATCTTCAATTCAACATTCAGTGTAACTGTAAACACAACATCTGCTACAATATTTCATCTGACTCCTGGGAATTATTACACATTCCTGTTCTCTATCTACCGTTCTTTGTAAAGTAATGGAGGGCATCTCTCCAGTAACTCACTTTTTAAGTATTTTTATGTGTTTATGGGAAGGGACATATAGATGTTGTCACACACCGGACGTTCGGCTTCCATACCCGAAGCCCCGCACGCTTACCTGCTGACCGGTCACGGATTCTGCTGTCCGTGGTGGCCGCCATCTTTCCTATCGGGTCTGCGCATGCATGATCATGTTATTCCCTCTGCCGCCCGGTCATTCGCCTGCATCCCAGTCTCCTGTTATAAAAGGCACTTCCTCCAGTCAGGTGTAGGACATGTCTCCGCATCTCCTGTTTATCTCCTTTGTATCTCCACCAGTTCAGTGGTAGTATCTGCCACTGCAGATTATTGCACCTCCTGTTTATTGCTGTCATTTCAGTGCTACTATCTGCCACCACAGACTACTGTACCTCCTGGGTATCTCCATAATTCCAATTGTACTATCTACCGCTGCAGACTATTTCACGTCTTATGTATCTCCACCATTCCAGTGGTCCCATTTGCCGCCACAGACTATTGCACCTCCTGTGTATCTTCATCATCCCAGACCGACCTCCTCTAGAAGGTTTCGCCTAGTGCTTCCTGTGAGGGGCGCAACCTGCGGAGCAGACACCATTAAAACCAAACCTCTTTGCGGGATTCCCTGTTGCAGACCATCTGCCCGGGTAGACTCTACGCCTCGCTGAGAGTATCACTAAACTAGGCAGCCCTAGCATCCAGATACCCTAGGAACCATGACAGATATAAACAAATTCCATTTATATAGCTAATGCAAAAATCTAAAAATAAATGGCAGCATTTGACAACATTGGCATTTCAAAATATTTTATTAAGGTTATTATTAATTGTAAAAATATAAATATAAAAGACTCGCACAGTCGGGCACACATTACTTAACAAGCATAACAATAACATAGAAAACCACCCCACAATAGATAAGGGAACAATGCAACACACTTAAATATAGATACACCCCTGGATGGCAATAATTGGTTGGCATTTGATTATGTTAAGTATTATAATAACTAGGTGGTTAAAAAAGCATTTCTCCAATTAGCAACCAAATTTGATTCTAAAAATTCCAGGCATAATATATTTGGAAAACAATTAAGGTGACACATGTTTGACTAAGTGTTTCATGCGAAAATCTGAAGTGCAAATAATAAACTGTATAAATTACAAATGAGTATATTAATATTATGAATGTAATGATTGACAGACCAATATATATATATTTGACTTATATTTATGAGGTACTGTAATGGTTGTGTAATTTTTCAGATGGGGAAGAGTAATTTAAGATCATACACTTCCATAGGGAGTGTGGCCAGAGTATGGTAGGGTCATGTCTAACTAGTGTTGTGTTCCTTTGCATTAGATATCAATCTGAAAATAAATATACCTGATTATATTTGAGGCGTTCACTCAGAGAGTTACATATTTATTCTCCCCATTGTCATGCCCACTGTATTTATTCTCTATCAGGTCCTTCCGCTGGTATTGATTCTTCTCCAGATCATATCTGAGGCCCTATGAATGCTTCCAATTTGACTCTATGTAAGTTCATGATAACCTGCCAATTGATGCTCTCTCAGATCAAGACCTATCCTATCCTTGATACCACTCCATCTTCCCTATCCCATTTTCCACTACATCATGACAAGAAGTAGCAGAAACAAAAGACTAGCACCCTCACTGAGTTGGAGCAGCTGTGTCTGGTGTAAAATTTTATTCCATGTGATGAGACTTTGAACATGTCTTACTCATAAGACTGAGAGCTCTGCAGTATGCTATGTGATAACCTGGCATTGAATCAGAAGGAAGCTGGTTCATTCTTGATGTGTTGCTAGACTGTTTGATCACTCTGAGGAATGGTCATGTGCCGTCCAATTCCCACTACCACCAGAACAATGTAACACAGCAAGTACAGAGTGATGTGGGGTCCCAGGCAGTATATATATATATATATATATATATATATATATATATATATATATATATACATGATAGATAGATAGATAGATAGATAGATAGATAGATAGATAGATAGATACAATAAACAAAATGTGACCCTTTTCTCTAATAGGTTGTACACTCCTAATAAGATGTATAATGACACAAACAGCATTTTTTCTCATCACTATGTATGGTCTCTATTGAAATGTAACAGTAGATCTCTGTTTGCTTTTTAGAACCTGGTGTAGTAAAGAAACTGACCACACAGAATATCACAACCACATCTATATCTTTGAGCTGGCAGAAACCTGATGGAAATGCAAGTTCTTTTCTGATCCAGATAATGGGAAATCCAAATCACAATCAAACTGTTACTACAAATATTACAACTATGCAAGATTTGTCTCCTGGGAATTATTACACATTTCTGGTCTCTGCTCTTGTTGATAAACCTAATACACAGGGAGACACATCAGCAACATCTGCTCGCACAAGTGAGTATCTGCTGAAATATTTTTCTTTGTTGCAACTCCTTCAGATTCTGTCAGACACTGCACACTTAGATGTAGTGTTGGATTATTTGGATGAAAACATGAATGGTTTTCTGGGGCATCTCTGCTTAGTTAAAAAAATCAATGTCAGTTGTTGATATGCAGAAATTATGAAAATGCTGCTAGAGAGACCCACTCATGAGAGCATACAATTCAAAGAGAATGATTGATAAACAAATTGTTTTCTGAGTCAGGCCAAGCAGGATAAAATTGCAGCAAATTCAGATTAAATGTGGGATGGTGGACTAAGAACAGTCTGGGTAAGCTTCTCGGTAAAGATCAGGTTTTAAAGCTTGAAAAGCTGTGTGACATTTCAGTGAGAGAGAGCACTTCAAAGAAGAAGAGACATTTTAGAGAAGTTCTATAACAAGAGGGTTGATGAGCAACAGGCATTGGCAGAGAGTAGTCTGACTTATGATTGCAGATGTACAGATTTATTTCTTTTGTAATCAAATATACTAGACCTACCCCAGCACATTCTTAATTGACAATTAAATTCTCCCTATGTCACTTCTGGTCACATGCCATTTAGGCATATTTTATTTACACATCTTAGGCCTGATTTAGTGTTGCACATAATGGGGTTATTATGATTATCTTTTAATTGTAAGGTGCCACAAAGGGTCTGCAACACCATACATATGGAGTTTGAACAAACAACAAAATTACAAACATAAAATTATATACCTAATTACGTAAATAAAACACAGGAAGAGAGGGCCTTGCTTGTGCAAACTCACTTTCTAGAGTAGAGGGGTAGACACAAAAAGGGAGAATCTGAGTTGGAGCAGAGGTTTAGATTGTGGAGATGGCAGAGTTAGGAAGAAGAATAGTAGGAACAGGTGCATTTTTTTCAGGCACATATTAAGCCTTGGAGAGTAGTGGATAGTCTAATTGGGTGTGGGAGTGCATTCCAATGATTGAGACCAGAGCAAGAGAAATCCTGTAGGCTGAAGTGGGAAGAGGTAGGGTAGGTGAGGCAGTGGTTGTTGGCAGAGTGGAGTGTTTAGGAGAGGGAGTGTGTGTAGAAATGTGGATGGAGATATAGGGTGGAGAGAAGTGGCTGGGGACTTTCTCTCACTACCTCTTCTGTCCTGACTGTTGCTAAGCAGCTGGGATGTTGCTCTGCCTTTTCCATCTGCTTAGCAAGCAGCCAAGACACTCTGTTAAGTGATTGCAGTCATGTGACTGCAATTACCAATTACTATGGAGGGCTTGTCTCCTATGAAGCATCTTGGTTGGCCCATATTAGTTTAAAAGGGAGGGAGAGCTTAGCCACCCTGATAATTATAGTGTTCTTGCCCTGCATGATTCGTGAAGCCTGCTGTGCTGGTAAACCTAAGATTCTGATTGCCTGTTAACTGACCCTTCTTCTTCCTGAATTCTCCTTGTCTGATGCCCGTCTCGACCCTTGGAATTTTTTCTGGACCATCCCTGCTCGCTGCCCGCCTTAACATTTTGGCTTATCAATGGAATTTCTAGCTTTCTTCCTAATCTCAACCATTAATTTTGTTACTGGTTTACCCTCTGTATACCGTGTGGCATGCTGTACTTCTGTAAGGCGCCGCCTCCTCATCCCACATAGGTGCAGGAGACAGTCACCTTCTGTGCGCTTCTCTCGTCCCGTTGCTAGGCAACGGGACGGTCTTCCGCCCACGTGACCCTAGCGCGCCCATGCGCAGTACACTGCAACCGTTGTTATAGCAATGGGACGCCAGCCAACGATCAGCTGTGTCTGATCGCCGGCAACTCTCTCTCCACCACTTCCATTCTCAGTGTATTTAAACCTGACTCTGGCACCATTAGGGTGCCAGAGTATTGGTTCTCACCTCTCTAGCCTCCCTGTGTTACCTGATTGACTACTGATTCTGAAACTTGGCTGCCTTGACTATTCTTCAGGATTACCCACTGTACCTTGCTGCCCATACTGGATTTTCACCCTTGGACTGTTCCTGACTATTCTCTCGTCTATCTCCATGGTACTGCGCTTCCTTGGTTCCTACTCGGCCTGTCTGACTACGCTTCACTCTTTGCACTGGTGGCTATCTGGGAGAACCGTGACCTGCGCACCTCACGCAGCGAAGTCCATACCTCTTTGCAGGGGTCCCTGGTGATCACCAGCGGTGCGTTTGACTCCGCGCCTCCCAGCTTAGTAGCGCCAACACCAGTCTGTGGTAATTCTTGTGAAATACGTGACAACTCCCGGTCTCTATACTTCTTTGCTACCTGGTACCTGTGATAAACTTTTACTACCTGAACATCTCTCTCCATGGGAAAGGGGGCTTGCTATAGGTGAAGACCTCTCTCTGGATCTGTTCTAAAAGTTGATCAAGGTATCAGTGGAGCCATAACAGGAAGTGTCATGAATGGAAGAGGTACTACATTTTAGAGTGAAGGAGAGTGAGGAGTCATTGATGGCACCCAGGAATGGGACTTGAGGGACAGAGGAGAATGTGGTATTGCTAATGTAAATAAAGTGGAGGGAAGGTGAGAGGACCTTGGAAGACTGGAAGACAATGATTTCTATTTTTGAAAAGTTTAGCTTAAGAAAACGCCAAGACATTCAAGTGGAGGTCTCTGACAGATTTCAGGTGACACGAGAGAAAATGGAAGGGGAGAGGAAGGAGGATGAGAGGTAATTTTGGGTGTTGTCAGCATAGAGGTGGCATTGGAGACCAAGGAGCAGATAAGATCACTGATTAAAGAAATGTAGAAGGAAAGTGTGTGAGCATAGTACGACCCTTGGGAGACGTCATCAGGAAGGGGAGAGAGTAAGGGGATAGAGGCAGGTGTAGAGGAATGGAGCAATTGATAAGTTAGAAAGTGAATCATGATAGTGCAGTGGAGGATAGGGAAGCAAGAATTTTGGATTCGAAAAGGGTGCAAGGAGAAGTTCATTATTTAGTCCACTGAATGGACCTGAATAGAGATCTTGGATCCCTATAAAGAATGTACATGAAGAAAAACTGAAATAGGCCTTACACAAATGATTGCCAAATAAACACAAATGTAGGAGTTCTTTAACAGCTCTTCAAGAGCGGAAAGGGGAGTTACTTTTATGAGCCATCCGGCTAATCGCAATGGCTCACACTAAACTCCTTCCCTGTCCTGGCTGTTGCCAGGACATTTTTCTTCTGCCTGATTGTCGCTCATTAGTTTAAATGGTAGGGAGGGCTTAGCCTCCCTACTGGTTATAGCATTCTTGTCCTGAATGTTTTGTGAAGCCTGCTGTGTTGGTAAACCTAAGGTTCTGATTGCCTGACTGTTAACTGACCCTGATTCTTCTTGGATTCTCCTGTCTACCGCCCATCTCAACTATTGGCTTTGTTTCTGGACCATCCCTGCTCACTGCCCACCTCGACCTTTAAGGTTGTCTAAGGTATTTCTAGCTCTCATCTTGCTCTCGACTATTTGCCTTGATACTGGTTTGTCCTCTGTATACAGTGTAGTATGATATTTGTAATAAAATTTTACTACTTTGAGTTTAAGTCCTTGGGCATCTGGTTACCTGTAAGAACATCTTTTTCTATGGGAAAGGTGGCTTGCCATTGGATGAAGATCTCGCTTTTGTTCTGTTCTAAAACTTGATGAAGGTATCAGTGGGAGCCGTAACAGGAGGTGACAGGATTGGAAGAGGTACTGAATATGTTGGTGAAGCAGAGGGAGAAGTCAAGGATGACATCAAGGCATGGGACCTCAGGGACAGAGGAGAATGTGGCATTGTTAATGGAAAGAAAGTGGAGGGGAGGTGAGAGGACTATGAAAGACTGGAAGACAATGATTTCTACTTTTAAAAAGTTTAGATTAAGAAAACACAGAGGCATTCAAAAGATGGTCTCTGACAGATTTCAGGTGACATGAGGTAGGATTAAAGGGGAGAGGCAGGGAGAGGAGAGGTTAATTTTTGTGTTTTCAGAATAGAGGTGGCATTTCAGACCAAAAGAGCAGAAAAGATCACAGAGAAAAGAAGTGAAGTATAGAAGGAGAGTGTGTGGGCAAGTGTGAAGATACGTGGTTCCCAAACCTCTCAGACACGGTATTAGAGGAAAAATAGAAGGATGATTTATTCTGCAGAACAGGATTAAATACAGCATGGCCACGTAATGATAGCAGGTCCGACAAGTGAGGAAATCAGTTCAAATAAGTCCAGTAAGTATATGTTCCACAGCGCATCTCTGGCAGAGCATCACCTCTTGGCCTAAAGTTAGTCTCACATGATAAAAGGGTAGCCTCTTTTATCACCTCCTAATCGCACCTTGGGAACTGCCTGCTTGGGGGAGTTGCAAAAGGTCTTGATTGGTGGGCTGTTTACACTACCCAGCCCCTTCCCCTACCTCCCCAGGTGTCTTCCCTCAGGTGACCCCTGCTGGGTCCGGCTCCTGGCTGGCTGTAGAGCTCACTAGTGGACAATAGGGAACAAACCGAAATAACAATGGTAGGTAAATTCACTCAACCCCTGAGTGTTCCCTGTGGAGGTGGAATATAAACCATGAAGTACTTTTCTAAGGAGATGCTACAGTTTCATCACTGATACTTCCTGATAACAACAGGGCTAAAAAGTGCAGTCTGGGTATGGATTAGAAAAAGGGGTTGTAACACTAGTTCCATACACCATGCCCGTTTCTTTACACTCCTCCCCACACTTATTAATCCGTATACCCTGTAGTGAGAGAGGCTGGCTGAACACCTTCAGGGGCATGCTAAGGCTTGGAGTCTGGTTCTTGCTGACAGGACAGGCCATCCGCGTTCCCGTGATCTTTACCCTTTTTGTGAGAGATGGAAAAGTTATACAGTTGTAGGGCCAAGCTCCATCTCAGCAATCATCCATTTTCTCCTGCGGTGTGTTGTAGCCAACTAAGGGGATTATGATCTGTGACCACCGAAAACTCACGCCCATATAAGTACGGCTGCAACTTTTTGAGAGCCCAAACTATGGCCAGGCACTCCTTTTCAATAGTGGCGTATGCTATCTCGCAATTGTTAGGTTAGCTCATGAATAGATGAGTGAGATCCTGTTGTCTCAATGGGTATTAGCTAGATTTCCCTAGAGGCGTGGTGTCTAACAAGGTGGAAGGTATTCACCAGAGACTCCCGCAAGAGAATTAGGGCTTCAGCGGCTTCCACCCTGCAGGTCACGGCCCTCTAGGGAAGTTCCCAGTGAGACAGATGGAGAATGACTTATTAACAGAAAAAATCCAATTCGGACATCAAATGGTGATAATAACAATTACCACTTTATTGTAAAATATAATACAAAGTTCATTGAAGGTTGAGTAGACTGCAGATGATGATAACGATAATATACAGAGAATTGGAACCATCAATGAAATTCAATAATGCAGACTAAAGGCCAATTGTAATCACCACTATACCACTGAGGAGTGGAACACAATACAACGTTCAATGAAGTACTGGAGATGAACAGCTCAATGAAATCCAAATGCAGCAGCGATGAATTACAGCTCACTAGAAAGATGTAAATGAGCCAGCATAGACAACAATGTTGATAGAGTAGATAGCAAGCGTTGTTCCCACAGGTAAGTGAAACAAATATACTAAGGTCAGCAGAATCTAATATATATATATATATATATATATATCAACAAAAATAGATACAGAAGGCGCTAAGACACTGCACCAGTATAGTAGTATTAAAGTCCAATGTCTTGAAATGATTCCTTCTTATATAACACTTCCCCTGTGCGGGCGGCTGCCAATCCTCTGTAGCAAGCGGTGTAGCAGGAATAAATAGCCAGAGCTTCCCACCATGTGGGTATCAACAGGGTCTAAAATAGATATGTATAGCTCATAGGATAGAAAATCACACACAGCCAGATGACATTCAAAAAGGTATAAACAGGTCACACCAATGAAGATGTATGCGTACCAGAAGCCAATTGTTTAATGGCTTATCTGCAGGATGTCCCGTAGACTGTGAGGATGTATTCAATCTCCTTAGGTTATCCCATAGGTTACCTCAATACACAGAAGTACACAGATGTAGTATCCAAAAAATTCAAGTTTAATAAAAACAGTAGTAACTTACACATCCAGAAGCAGATGGTGAGCCTATCTGATCAGCAATGGTAGTAATAGCAGTAACTCAACGCGTTTCGTCTGTACAACAGACTTCATCAGGAGCAAACACATTTGCAGCGAAGTCCAGAAACATACAGCAATGATGAGCCACAGCTTACCACCAGGAGGTGGAATGAAACAGCAGCAATCAGCGGTGCAGACAAAATGAATAGCGGGCATTGATCATAACGATTACCACAGTAGTGGTACTGATGTACAGCAATTAGCAAAGTCCAAATACAAAGCAGCGATGAGGCACAACTTACCACGAAGATGTGGAACACAGCAGCAGTAATGAGTGGTGCAGGCCAAGTAGACAGTAGAAGTTGATCACAGCGATTACCCAGAGATGTGAAACATGGCAGTAGTAGTCAGTGGTGCAGACCGAGTAGGCAGTGGATGTTGATCACAGCAATTGCCACAGGTAGCGGAACAGGTATGTTGAGATAAGCAGAGTCCAGACACCCAGCAGCGTTGAGGCATAATTACCACAGAGATGTGGAACTCAGAGGAGGCATCAGAATCAGGTCAGGTATGACTTGAAGAACCAGCAATGCAAAGGTGAAAGGAGGGACCTTATAAAGAGAGGCTGACCAATAGCAGAACTGAACTAATCACGGATACAAGGCATAGGTGACAGCTTGGGTGGAGAT
This sequence comes from Mixophyes fleayi, assembly GCF_038048845.1. Classification (NCBI taxonomy): domain Eukaryota; kingdom Metazoa; phylum Chordata; class Amphibia; order Anura; family Limnodynastidae; genus Mixophyes; species Mixophyes fleayi. Next base: position 131,715,225 of record NC_134404.1, on the reverse strand, counting down.
ACCCTGGAAATGGAGTGTAATAGCGATCAGCAAGATTCGCCGTCGGAAGTCAGGGGTTGCTGATACTGGGGATATCCTTAAGCTGGGTAAAGGCCTGCTCACAATCAGGGGTCTAGTCAATTTGTCGGGAGTACTTTTTGGTCGTCTAATCAGTCAGTGGCTTGGCAATGGTGCTGTACTGGGGCACAAACTTGTGATAGTACGCCGCCGTACCAAGGAAGGCGCGTACCTGTTTTTGGTTGGAGGAATGAGGCCAATTCAGGATGGCATCAATTTTTGCCGGCTCCAGTCGAATATTTCCTCCACCAAACCTGTGCCCGAGGTACAACACCTTCGCATTCCCCATCTGACATTTGTCTGGTTTGTCAACCCTACCTGGCTAATCCGGGCTATTACTTGGGCCACATGTTGCAGATGGTCCTTCCAGGTCTCACTAAAAAATAGCTATATCGTCCAGGTATGCCTGGGTAAACTCCTCACACCCTGTCAGCAGGGTCTACTGTACGCTGAAAGGTGGCTATGTGTTATCTGGCAGAACCCCTTACTAAGGTCCAGCGTGGACACATAGCGAGCCGCCCCTAGCCTGTCTAACAGCTCATCTACCCGGGGCATGGGATACACGTCTGTCACCTTCACTACGTTCAGTTTCCTATAATCCGTGCATGAAGCATGTACTCCGGTCTTTCTTGGGCACTAACGACACACTGGCCGCCAAGGGACTATTGGATGGTAAAATGACCCCCAGTGCCAGCATTTCATAGACCTCTTTTTTGATCATGTCAAGCACCTCGGGACTCACTCGATACGCGGGTTGCCGAATAGGCCGAGCCTCCCCGGTGTCGACATGATGGGCCAATACATGAGTGCGCCAAGGCCATGGTGTATAGAACCTGTAACAGTTGAAGATGACCTGCTAACGAAGCTTGGGTGCAAAATGGAAGAGAGATATTGGGTGCTAATTAGGGAGAATGGCAGGATCAAGTGTGGGTTTCTTTTGAACGGCGGAGACCAGAGCATGTTTGAAGAAGGAGGGGAAGGCACCTGAGGAGAGGGACATATTTATGAGATGAGCAATGTGGGAGAAGGCATCAGGAGAAAAGAATTGGAGAAGGTGAGAGGGTATAGGGCTTTGAGGCAGCAGGAGGAAGAAGAATTGAAAGAAATAAAGAAGGGCAAGTACTTAATTTCCCAAGACAAGGGGGAGGAATATAAAGTAGATAAAGCAGATGGGGATAGAGAAGCCTAATGGAAGGAGATGTTGTGGCTGATAGAATTTTTGAGGTTAAGGGGGGGTAGGAAAGTGAAGTGCAGAAAGAGGGTGGGGAACAGAGGAGGCTTTTGAAGGTGGTTGTCAGACGCCGTCCCCGCTGATTCCCTGTCAGACGGGGAACGGACGTCTGACTTCTCTGTCGGCTGCCGCGGGACTCCGCTTCCGGGTACTCGGGCGCATGCGCCCTGTTCTCAGTCCCGTTGCTAGGCAACGGGACGCCGCTTCTCCTACCAGTTACGCCTCCTCCTCTCCGCCAATCACTGCAGTCAGCCCTCTATTTAAACCTGTCTCTGGCGCCATTAGGATGCCAGAGTAACAGGTTCACCACCAGTGTTCCTGGCTTCCTTATTCTCCATACTCCTGAGTATCCTGCTTCCTGATTACCTGTTGTGACCCCGGCTTGGCGACCATTCTACTCTTCTGTGTGACCCATTCTGTACTGTGACTTCGGCTTGGCGACTATTCCTTTGGATTACGACTATTCCTTTGTACCTGATATTCCTGATTGCTGTGACCCGGAACCGTCTGACCTTTCTACACTACACTGGTGACTGGCTAATAGGACCGCGACCTGCGTGCCCTGTGCAGCAAAGTCCAAACCTCCTTGCGGGGGTCCCTGGTGAACACCAGGGGCACGTTAGACTCCGCGCCTGTTAGACCAGTTGCGCTAATACCGGTTAGTGTTTACTCCTCTGCAGTATCCCTAGGCCTATGGCCTGTCAGTTTACTCTGGCCATGACTGATGGTACCGGAGAACCCTCTGCCCGAGATCTCCTCATTCATTTAGGAGAACTGGTAGAACAGCAAGAGGCCAACCAAGTGCAACTCCTACAGTATATACAAGTGGTGATTTCTCACCTGGATTCCCTGAGCATCCCTCAGGCAGCTGCTCCAGCCTCAGCCCCTGTTCCTGCTCCTGCTCCAGCCTCTGTGCCTCCTACCGGAGCTGTTGCCGCCTCTAGAACTCTACGAATTCCTACCCCGGAGAAGTATGACGGTAATCCCAAAGGATGCCGTGGATTTTTGAATCAGTGTTCCATCCAATTCGAATTGACACCGGAGAATTTCTCATCCGAGAGAGCTTAGGTGGCCTATATTATTTCTCTTTAGACGGGACAAGCCCTAGCCTGGGCCTCCCCACTTTGGGAGCGGAGAGATGGATATCTCCTCCATTCTGACACCTTTATTGAGTATTTTCAAAAGGTATTTGATGAGCCCGGCCGAGTGTCTTCGGCTGCATCTTGTCTGCTAGCTCTTCGTCAAGGCTCCCTTACAGCAGGTCAATACGCTGTTCAGTTCCGTACCTTAGCCTCAGAATTAGGATGGAATGATGAGGCTCTAATGGCTACCTATTGGCAAGGTCTGTCTGATCCTATCAAGGACGCTCTGGCTTCCCAAGATCTTCCGTCCAAGCTTGACGATTTGGTCTCTCTGTCTATCAAGGTAGACATTCGCCATCAAGAGCGTTCTACGGAGAAGATCCAGGGTCGCCGTACTGTTCGCCTGGCTCCCCGTTTCCAATCCCAAGTTCTTCCAGCCGAAGAGCCGATGCAAATTGGACGCTCTCGTTTGTCTCGGGATGAAAGGGAACGCAGGATCAAGAACCGTTTGTGTCTATACTGTGGAGAATCCGGCCATCTGTTGTCTTCTTGTCCAAAAAAGCCGGAAAACTCCACCGCCTAGGCAACACCAGGGAGGTTGTTTTAGGTTCCTGTCTCCATTCTCCCTCTCCTTCAAAAGATTTTTCTGATGCCTGTCACCCTCAAGTTTTCGGATACTTCCCTTAACTGTTCTGCATTTGTGGATTCTGGATCTGCAGGGAACTTCATCTCCGCCACTCTGGTGTCCAAGCTTCACATACCCTGCTCTCCGTTGCCGCAACCATTGGTTCTTACTGCAGTTGACGGTAACCGTGTCAGCAACGGTTCCATCAACTACACCACCGCACCAGTCCAGTTGCAGGTTGGGGTTCTTCACCAAGAGTGGATCCAGTTCCTGGTCATTCCACAGTCCGTTAACTCCATCATCTTAGGGCTACCATGGCTCAGAAAACATTTACCACAATTCGATTGGGTTCACGCTCAAGTAACCTCCTGGGGTTCTTCATGTTTCGACCAATGTCTCTCGAGAGTACTTCCTCCTAACCACCTTCCTTGTCTCTCTCTGGACTCCCAGGTCAAACTACCAGAGCCGTACTTAGACTTCATTGATGTTTTCAGCAAGACTGCTGCAGAAAGTCTTCCGCCACATCAGGCATGGGATTGTCCCATCGAACTAATTCCCAGCAAAACCATTCCCAAGGGTAGAGTCTATCCACTGGCTCTTCCCGAGATGAAGGCGATATCCTTATATATCTCAGACAACCTTCAAAGAGGATTTATCAGAAAGTCCACCTCGCCCGCAGGAGCTGGATTCTTTTTCGTAAAGAAGAAAGACGGTTCATTAAGACCTTGCATAGACTACCGCTGTCTTAATACCATTAAGAATCGTTATCCTCTCCCCTTAATTACAGAACTGTTCGATCAAATCAGAGGAGCCAAGATCTTCTCTAAATTAGATCTCAGAGGGGCCTACAACCTGATCCGCATTCGGAAAGGCGACGAGTGGAAAACGACATTTAACACCCGTGACGGGCACTATGAGTACTTAGTGATGCCTTTTGGACTTTGCAGTGCCCCAGCAGTTTTCCAAGATTTTGTCAACGAGATCTTCAGGGATCTTCTGTATCAGTTCGTGATTGTCTACCTGGACGATATTTTAATATTTTCATCTGATATATATTCTCATCATCTTCATGTCAAGACTGTTCTTTCTCATCTCAGAAAATATTCCTTATATTGTAAACTGGAGAAATGCCTTTTCGAATATTCACAAGTTCCGTTTCTGGGGTACATAGTTTCCGGCACCGGTCTGCTGATGGATCCAAAAAAAGTAGAGGCCATTATCAGCTGGCCATTACCAACTGGCCTCAAGGCTACTCAACGGTTCATCGGGTTTGCCAACTATTACCGTCAGTTTATTAAAGGATTTTCGTCCATCATCTGTCCCATCACAGCTTTAACCCGCAAAAGTGCCTGCAACAAACCGTGGCCTGTCGAAGCTATACTGGCTTTTAAAACTCTTAAAGAAGCATTCCTTTTGGCCCCTATACTCAAACAGCCTGACCAGGGGAGACCATTTTTTCTTGAGGTAGATGCTTCTTCGGTAGGAATTGGAGCGGTACTGTCCCAGAGATCTTCTTCAGGTACACTGGAGACTTGTGGATTCCTGTCTAAGAAATTTTCCGGGGGTGAACTAAATTATGGAATCGGCGACAAGGAATTGCTGGCCATCAAGATTGCTCTTGAGGAGTGGCGCCACTTGCTGGAGGGTGCCTTACATCCCGTCACGGTAATGACAGACCACAAGAATCTTACTTACCTCCAGGAGGCACAATGTCTTAACCCCCGTCAGGTTCGCTGGTCTCTCTTCTTTTCCAGATTTCAACTTATCCTGACTTTCCGTCCCGGTTCCAAGAACTCTAAGGCCGATGCACTTTCCAGGTCCTTTGATAATACAGATGCTCTCCCCTATCCAGACAAAAAGATGATTCTAAATCCGATACAAGTAGTGGCTATTACCAATTCCTCAGCAACCTCTCCCCCTCCGGGGTATTCGTTTGTGGAACCACATCTCCGCTCTAAATTACTATGTTGGGCACACGAGTCCAAATTTGCTGGTCATGCCGGTTACAAAAGAACGAAGGAATTCCTTTCCAGATACTACTGGTGGCCTAAACTTGCTTCGGATGTTCAGAGATTCGTATCTGCATGTTCGGTTTGTGCCCGCCATAAAGTGCCAAGACAAAGTCCTCCTGGTCTTCTTCGTCCTCTTCCTATTCCTGACTCTCCCTGGACCAGCATCACAATGGACTTCATCACCGATCTCCCTTTGAGCAACGGCTACAATACCATCTGGGTCGTGGTAGTCCACTTTTCTAAAATGTCACACTTCACTCCTTGTAAAGGTCTCCCTTCAGCTCCTAAACTCGCAGATCTATTTTTAAAGAATATCTTCCGTCTCCATGGATGTCCTCAGGAGATCATCTCTGATAGGGGTGTACAATTTGTCGCTAGGTTCTGGAGAGCCTTTTGTACTAAGTTTGGAGTCAGTCTCAAATTCTCCTCCGGATACCACCCTCAGACAAATGGACAAACAGAACGAGTGATTTAGGACTTAGAGTGTTTTCTGCGGTGCTTTGCCTCTGATCATCAAACGTCGTGGAGTGAGCTTCTGTATTGGGCCGAATTCGCCCACAACAATCTTCTACATTCCTCCTCAGGTCGTTCACCATTCTTCATTATCTATGGCAGACATCCCACTCCTCCTTTCTTATCCGAGGCTCCATCTTCTCTAGTTCCGGCGGCCGACACTTTCATCCATGACTTTTCTCCAATTTGGTCTCAGACTAAAACAGCACTTTCTACTTCAGTACAAAGACAGAAGAGAGCGGCTGATCGTCATAGGAGAGATTCTCCAGTCCTGAAGGTAGGAGACCGTGTTTGGTTGTCTACTCGCAAACCTTCGACTTCAAGTCCCATCCATGAAATTGGCTTCTAAGTTTATTGGTCCCTTTGCCATATCACAAATCATCAACCCCGTTTCTTACAAGCTTTCATTACCCCGTCCCTCAAAATCCATAACACATTTCATATTTCATTGCTGAAACCTCTAATTCTCAACGAATTTTTCAAAGAACCTGTTCCTCCTCCACCTGTCAAGACATCTTTAGGTGATGAATTCGAGATCGAGAGGATTCTGAAGAGACGTTTCTTCCAGCGCAAACCTCAATATCTGGTACACTGGAGGGGCTACGGTCCTGAGGAGAGATCTTGGGTCTCAGAGGCCGATCTCCATGCTCCTCGCCTTCTTGCTAAATTTCTGAAGAAAGTTAATCCTTCTCCGAGAGGGAGGAGGGGAGGGGATACTGTCAGACGCCGTCCCCGCTGATTCCCTGTCAGATGGGGAACGGACATCTGACTTCTCTGTCGGCTGCCGCGGGACTCCGCTTCCGGGTACTCGAGCGCAAGCGCCCTGTTCTCAGTCCCGTTTCTAGGCAACGGGACGCCGCTTCTCCTACCAGTTACGCCTCCTCCTCTCCGCCAATCACTACAGTCAGCCCTCTATTTAAACCTGTCTCTGGCGCCATTAGGGTGCCAGAGTAACAGGTTCACCACCAGTGTTCCTGGCTTCCTTATTCTCCATACTCCTGAGTATCCTGCTTCCTGATTACCTGTTGTGACCCTGGCTTGCCGACCATTCTAATCTTCTGTGTGACCCATTCTGTACTGTGACTTCGGCTTGGCGACTATTCCTTTGGATTACCATTTGTACCTGATATTCCTGATTGCTGTGACCCAGAACCGTCTGACCTTTCTACACCACACTGGTGACTGGCTAATAGGACCGCGACCTGCGTGCCCTGTGCAGCAAAGTCCAAACCTCCTTGCGGGGGTTCACCAGGGGCACGTTAGACTCCGCGCCTGTTAGACCAGTTGCGCTAATACCGGTTAGTGTTTACTCCTCTCCAGTATCCCTAGGCCTACGGCCTGACAGTGGTGAAGAGACAGCAGAGTTGGAGGATTGGGAGGAAGTTATTTAGACATTATTTTGAGTTGTAAATCAAGTAATTTTTTTGAGTAAAATGTGAATTTCCATACTGCACATGCACATCCAAAAATGATATGCATATACAATATATGTATCATGATCTTTGTGTATTCCTGACATGCATCTCCTTATGAAGACAATGTGGATTGAAGAGGCTTGCAAAAATAGGCCAGATTCAATAAAGGCATGTTAATGGTAATGCAGGTTTTCTTACAGTGGGCTTGATCCCCTTACATAATTGAGCCCAGTGCTGAACAGGCCCATTAATATAGGAGGACCTACTCTGCTTGGTCATAGCCAGGTGCTGTTTGTGGCTTTTCCAAGTTCCGCAATTTTTTCCTGACCACAGCTATACCACCCTCTCTGCGCTTTAGCGGTAACCAATCCAATGTTCACTTTTGGGAGGAGCAGGAAGTTTTTATTTATTTATTTTTGTTTTTTTTTAAATATGCAGTAAAATGACAGTCATTAGGATCAAGTTGTTCATGACTGGTGTTTCTAGCATACGGGCGCTCCATGATATGCTTAAAGTGCATTTTGATGCACTTTAAATGTATCTTTATGCAGACATATTCTAACACACTAATTTGATATGAATATCTTAAAATACGGACAATTCAAAATAACCACATATTTGTGCCCTTTTTGTAGCATGGTTTTTATGTGTACATGGATTTTATGTGTACGCTTTAAACACACATATGTGTTGATCTCTTAATTACCCTCAATAAGTACGGAATATGTTGGCACTATATAAATAAATGATGATGATGATGATGATGAAGATGTACACATCCATCTTGGTGCTAAATTTACTCAATGCGCATGTGCACAACTTGCATCTGTATTTATAGTTGCATATCCCCGATAGGCATCTTAGGAGTGTAAGCATGGAAGAAGGCATGCAGGTGAAAGTTAAGCATGGCCTTTCATATGCATCTTATACAGATATTGAATTATGTTAGATATGAGACTTTTTTTATTCTTTATATAAACCGGGTACACACTCTTACCATGCATTTAAGCAGGGTGAAAAGGTGCTAAAGTGATAACCAGCATCAAGCTATGTCAAGCTGAGCTGATCACCTGTGGAGGGAGTGTGCAGTTTATTTATTTATTTATTTATTTTTAAATATACATAAAAATTACTATTATCACCATCAAGTTGACTGGCTTCTCTAGCATATTATCAATTCATGATATGCTTAAAATATGTCTTGATACTCTTTTAAGTTATCTTCATGTGGGTGCACTCTAACACACTATTTCGAGCTACATATGACTTACAGCAGCAGGCCTTTGAGGCCCTCAATAGATAGGTCTTCTAAGAGGTGTATATGAAGATATGGCCAAGGCTTACAAGGCTGCTTCTCCAGGAGGAGTGCTACATGTGAATGCCCCTACTGTAATCAACATACATGTCCCTGATCCACCTCTCCTGGCATAAGGGGCCCACAAGTTACTCAAAGCTAAAAAAAATGTGGCCCCATTTTGATGTTTATATGAATTTATTTAAGTCTAAATCCCTACTATTAATTTATAAAGTAAAAATATCTGCAGGCCTAATTGTTAGTGTTGACATTATCTATGTAGCGGGGATAAATAGGTATACAATCACAAAACAATTATTGTTAAAGACAAGAGTACTGGGCATTACAAACGAGCTTCCCTAAACCTACCAAATACAGATTGAGGGAAGATTTGAAAGAGGAATAATTATGTCACTATCCAATAATTTGCAGTCTAGAAAAAAGACTTTATCTGAAGCATCCTACATGAAGTGTTTCTGCTTCTTCTTTTGCAGATGCCAACAGTGTCTTTGTTTCTTTTACTTACTCCTCAAGAGATGAGAATCGTAAAATCAACATCATTAATGAGGTGAGATATGGGAATCGTGTTTTTAGTTAATTGACAGTATATTTCATATATGAATTGGTAGTCATAGATATTTTCTCTTATTTATAGATCAACAGTCTTCTTCAATCCAGATTTCCAAATCAGAATGTGACAGCTGTCTGGAAACATGAAAGATCATTAACCAATTAGCACTTATGAAGCATCGGATCATCCTCTGTTAATAATCTCTCATTCCTGTGACTTAGAAAAAGTAGAATAGTATTTTTACTTCTTGTTATACTGAACTATAAGAGGGAATGATTAAAAGAAAAAATGGACTTTAGAAAATATTCCATTCCAATTCATAGCTCTACAATTAGAGTAAATATTGTGTTTATGATGTTCAGTTTTACTAAATCAAAAGTTGCACTTAACAGTTCCAAATAAAAAAAATGTTTTCCATAGTGAAATAAAGTAATTTTTTTTATTAAAGCGTTGCAGAATATGCCTGCTACCCATTTTTGGCTTGGATTAATTTAAAGAATATATACACATTTATTATGCAATGAAAAGATATGTGTTATGGGATCTGGATCGAAACCTTGGATATAATCAGCATATTTCCACCTCCACTCCATTTCTTAAGTCCAAGGTTTAGATGCAGCTTGGTAAGTGATACAAAAAAAAATTCCTACAAATGCTACAGTATAAAATAGTGCATGTGATATGCTAGCTATCTTTAAATGCAAATGGGTTAAGACTCTGCTTTAAACTTACTTGACTTGGATTTTTATTTTAGAAGATGCAGGTAGTGTTTTTCTTATAAGGTACATGATACTAGTGTTGCTATTGTAAAGATACCCTAAATTTAAACAAAGGTGGATGAATGAATGTTGTGGTGTCAATGGCACCTCTATATGAAACCATTTCCTGCATAGGTTTAGCATGAGCCCTCACATGTCTACTTTGCTAGTGAAAGGAGCAGGGTCATCTAAAAGCACAAATTCAGTGTGGCTTCCAGCTTGTCTCCATTCTCCTTTGCCTGCACCCTGCCCTCACTTACAAAATCATATTAGTATACAGGTCCCTGCCTCCCACAAACTCACCAGACATACAGTATATCTTGAAACCATCTGTGCTATGTAAGCATTCTAATTGATTTCAACACAGTACTAGAGCAGATCTCAACTCACCATGTAACTTTAATTGCGGAAATGCCCCTATCTTTCCATCATTGTGCATAAGCTTATGGAGCAAGGTGGCAGCATTTGTGGAAGAGTGACAGTTTGCACAGCTAGAGATTAGTTGAGTGAAGAGAATGTTGGTCCTAGAGAAGTACAGAGTAGGAAGATTGTGTTTTAATTTCATTTTTACTTTGCAAAATGATTTGAATGTCACAAAAGGCATGAGTTGGTCAAGATTAAGCCTACTTTGTTTTTTATATTTCAAAACAATACAGAAGGGAAAAAAGCAAAACAAAACAATGCAAAATTCCAGGATAAGGATCAATCCACAATCAGCACATAAAACACAAAACAAAACAGAATTAGCACTGTAGAGCATAATACCGTATTGACAATATAATACACCAGATTACTAAAACGTGACCTACACACTTGGACTCAACACTCCTGAGCAGGATATCAAATCTTCAGTGAAATAACATAGTAAGCGCCTCTGGTCAACTATACATAGGAAGCATACCTGTAGTATGGTGGGAGGACCCAAGACGGGGGAGGGGAAACATTCAACCAGAGTTAAAGTCAGCAGCAAGGGACTGGACCACATATTTCAATTTTGCCTATCTGGCCCACACTTAAAAGTATTTCGGCATAGCATTTCATGACTGATATGTAGCATGCTCATTCCCCACAGCCTCATTAACCAGGGTCACCCAACCCCCAGTCAGGTCCCTCCCGGCCATCAACTTTCTGGTGATAATAACCTTAGCCAGGGCGAGGAGATAAACTCCCAGCCCAAACACACATGCCCTGGGAGACAGTAATGGAATTCCAATTCCTGTATCCCATATGCCCGTCACCACTCTTGATCAAAAGTCTCCAACCGCAGGGCAGCACCAGAGCAGCTACCAAAAGGTTGCAGAAACACCTCCACATTTTGGGCAGTTAGAATCAAGTCTAGCAACAATCTGAAGCAGCCTGCGTGGAAAATAATATACTCTATGTAGGATATATAGCTGAACCTGTCATTATCTGGTACAAGAGGTGGCCTCTCTAGCACTGTCAAGCATACAGGTTCAGTCCTCATCATTCAAAGGACCCAGATCCATCTCCCATCCCATACGTAGGCCATTTCGTTTGTCAGGAGTAAGAAGAGAGAGAATAGTAACGCAAAGTATGGAGATGGTCTTATTGGATCACTCCTTTCTGAGGAGCGAGTGAAGAGGGATCCGGATGAAAGATGAGAGATGTGCTGCCAAACTGTGCCAACAAAGCACATCGAAGAGAAGTCGAAGATAAGTGTAGAAAAGACAATGCCGTAGGGGGAAGTCCAACTGCAACTGTGTGAATGACTTAAGGGTGCATTAGGATATAACTGTCCCAGGGAGGTAACCCCCACAGCACGTCATGTCTCAGTTTATAAAGCTCAGGGAGAGTAGAATTAAACCAAAGTAGGGTATTAGGGTCCATTCCCACAGTCACCATCATCCCCCGATCACCTTCCAAATCAACAAGGCTTGCCAAAGCAGTGGTGAGATCATCCCATAGCCCGGGTGCCCAGTAGAGCATGCATGGGCGGCCTGTCAACCCTGTCCACCTGCTAAGGAGACTCAGTAGATCAGCCATCAGGGAGTCCCTAAGCCATCCCCGTATATATGTGCCAACTATGCAGCAAAGTAGCAGGCTCTAAAGTCAGAAAGTTCCAAGACCCCAGAAGCAGGGGAGCAACATAGAGAGGTCAATTTGATTCTTGTCCGTTTCTTCCCCGAGTTCAGAATGGACAAGTGCATGTTAATCTGGGGAAAAAGTCAGGGGAGTGGTACAATGGGTGCAGGAATTTTGGCTGGAGAACCATTTTAATTAAAATCAGCTGTCCAGACACGGAGAGGGGCAGTTTCGTACAGGTAGAAATCTTGGCCTGAAGATAACTGGTCACTGTGCCTATATTCAATGGTATATAATGGTCTATTCGGTATACCAGTCCTTGAGGCATGGAGTATCGTGGCATTTACATCTGGTAGGAATAACCGCCTTAGTCGCGTTGCTCAGGTGACTGAGCTACAATTTTTTAAATACATAAATAGGGATTTTAAACAAGTTAAGGATCCATAAATCTGGTTCTGAAGGAACTTCATAGTTTAGAATAGTCTTAACAGTATGAACTACCTCAATCCAAAATTACTGAATGCAGGGGCATTCCCACCAAATGTATAGGTAACTCCCCAGAGCACCTCCAACATATGTCTGAGGTATTTGGGTATATTATGGGCAGCACGGTGGCGAAGTGGTTAGCACCTCTGCCTCACAGCGCTGGGGTCATGAGTTCAATTCCCGACCATGGCCTTATCTGTGTGGAGTTTGTATGTTCTCCCCGTGTTTGCGCCGGTTTCCTCCGGGTGCTCCGGTTTCCTCCCACACTCCAAAAACATACTAGTAGGTTAATTGGCTGCTATAAAAAAAACAATTGACCCTAGTCTGTCTCTCTCTCTCTCTGTCTGTGTGTGTATGTTAGGGAATTTAGACTGTAAGCTCTAATGGGGCAGGGACGGATGTGAATGAGTTCTCTGTACAGCGCTGCAGAATCAGTGGCGCTATATAAATAAATGGTGATGATGATGATGATGATTATCTGAAGTAAACTCGGATGTCTATACAAACGTGTCAATATTTTATATTGTGTTTCCACTACAGAGATACGGATGGAGCATACATGGGTAAGCTGGAAGACCTGCTGCCCTTCTTCTATAGAGATGTTTCTATTTAAATCTTGTTCCCAACATCTGGTGAAATGTGGCAGGGATTGAAAAATATTATCTACATTCAGTTTATATAGAGTAAATATGCTGTGATAAGGGGTAGAAATAGAGACATGTAAAGTCTCAAAAACAGTAGGGTCTCTGCATATTATCTGTATTCGTCTTGCAGATTGTAAGAAGTGTCAGAGCTGCAAGTACCTCCAAAATTCAGCATTCTTATCTATCAGTTTCCAAATAAATACATATTGACCATATGGGTCCAGCTACAACTCCTCAAGCACAAATCGCAAATTTTTCCTAATCAGTACTGAGATCCCCCATGAGTGTGCCGAGTATACTGAATGATAGGCCCACCCCACCCAGATCTTCTTCAAAACCAGGACCTGACCTCTACCAGATGAGTCTTCCCCAGGCACGCTATGTCAGGGTTGTACTTTTTGGTTTCAGTAAGTACCAGGGATCTTTTAACACGGTCATTGAGTCCTCGGACATTCCTGGAAATAACCCAGAGTCCCTCAAACCCTACCCTAGTGGGGTCCAACATTTATCCCAGTGCACATATCAGTTCCTCCCCCTCAAGGTTTGAGTTGAACACACATAGCAAGGGAGACTAAACAGTAACAGCGTATCTCAGTAAAATTTATTTGAGACTATCAGAATTTGAGAACATATGTCAGTGTAAAAATATATAGCATATTAAGGTCAATCTTGTCCAGTTTGGAATAAAATACAAATCAGTAATAAAGAGTGCAATCACCCCCACTTAGAAATACCCGGATACCTAGAAAAACAATGGTACACTTAATCCCTTAAACATTCCTAACCTCAACTAACAAACTAACTAAGATTTATCCACATCTAACTTGTAGCAAGGAGCTCTCCCACAATATAACCCTCACTTACTGTTGAAGGAACATCCCTAGAAAACAAAGAATTTGCATTAATATAGCATTCTAGATCACTAGTCTAGCAGAACCTGAGTCAGAAACAACTGTCTCAGTTACATGTCTCTATCTCGCCTGAAATCCACCGGAGGTCTACCATCCAGCCAGTCCATCGCATCTTTGTATGCAGGGTTGAAATAAGTGTGGTCATCCGCCACCACACAGCTGCGCAGGGCACAGCAGGGAATACAGAAGCTGTAGGTCCAGAAGTCTCTGCTTGACTTAAACAAATTGGGCTCTATTTTTCTGTACTTTAAGTGCGAAATCAGGGAAAACTTGCGTAGGTTGGTTTTCATATTGTAAGGGGCCCTTGGTCCAAGCCAATCAGAGTACAGCATCCCTGTCATGATAACGTAGCAGCTTGGCTATAAATGTCTGAGCTGGAGAACCTGGCTGTGGGAGCTGAGGAGGAAGTCGGTGAGCCCGAACTGCGAAATGTCCAAATAAAGCCTCTTTCCCGAATACGTCTATCAGCCAGGATTTCAAGAAAGTCTCCGGATTAGAGCCATCCACTCTCTCAGGGAGGCCGAAAAGACTCAAATTATTCTAGAGCAACGTCCTTCCAGATCAGACAGTTGTTGTTTGCAGATATTAACCTGGGTAGTCAGTTCAGCAATGTCTCTCTTCATGATGGTGGTGGTATCATCAATGGTAGAAATCCATTGCTCATATTTTGCATGACTTAAATGATAAGGGATAGGTCTGCTTGAACTTCTCCAATACAATCTGCAAGTCTCTTCTTTGAGGAGGTAATGGCTAGAAGGACATGTTGGGTAGAGGAAGAGGAGGGTGAGTCAGCAAGTGCCACAGGCAGTTTTCAAGTCCCATTAGCCTCTGCAGAGGTGGAAGTGGAAGAGCCGCATGCATACTTTTCAAGCAGCCACGTGCTGTGTTGGCTTTCCCCATTATAGCTACTCAGGAGGATGAAATAGCAAGCACTGAAGGCTCTAAGTTGGTCTCTGCAGCAATACACAAGTCCAGCAGAGGGCAGCACAACTCCAGACCCACAGCCCAAAGGAGCTTACAGTAATAGTGAATGAAAGAGAACGTAAACAGGAGTGCAAAAAGAATCCTTGCCACAGCTGAATCCCACAGATCTTGTAGTTGGCAGCTCCTCACCCCAATCCCAAAGGAGTTTACAAATATATAAAATGGATAAGTTTTCAACAGTTGAAGTCCCAGGCTTCCTATAGCAATGCAAAGGAGCACTATGACCCCAAGATAGGAATGATTGAGAACATAATCAGGAGTGCAAAAAGAGTCCTTGTCACAGATGAACCCGAAAGATCCTGAATATTACTGGATGGACCGCCTATGCCTGCCTGTCTGTTGTGTTACTGGGAACCAGTTGGGCTTGCCTTGCCACTGTTCCCTTTTCTTTATCCCAAATGTACCCTCTAACCGCAGTAAGAGGGGTTTTTGCTGCTGCCACCACTGGACTCCTTTGCGGCAGTCCAGAACCGCGTCTCTCTGTGTAACTCTCGCTGCTAGTGTACCCCCTTGCTAGTACACCTGGGCTGGTATCCCTGATGGTTCTCCCTGGCCTATCACAGTGGCCAGAGCTGCAGGTAGCGGGCAATGCGTTGATACTGGAATGCTGGGTCCCAACCTCAGAACAGCTGGATAACGGATTAGATTTGGACTAATCTGCAGGTCACAGGAAATACAGCAGAAAAATAGGCGTCAAAGTGGGTTGCTTAAACAGTGATGTTTATTAGTCAGGAAGTCCTGAAAAGGCCAGTTACACTAGTTTGAGGTTATAATGATAACCAGAAAGTACAGATGGTATAATACATTTCAGTGTAAAACAGGACTCTTTAAATAGAATTTTGGACACTAACTTGGCATGGGTGTGGTTGTCAGAACGCCGACACAGCAATGTTAAAATAGTGATGACTATAAGGGCGAGAAGCACAAAATCTAGACTTACCATCTAACAGACAGCCACTATTTCCTCCATGCTTAATTACTGGCACATGTAAAATGTGACTTTCAGAAACCTCTCCAGGAATAAATTGCATCACTTCTAATAGCCAGAGTGAAAATGATGGTTTTAAAGCGATTAATTATTTTACTGTCACTTCGCGATACATGTTCAGGGGTGACCTTTCACCTTATGCACGGCAGACAGAGGTTAATATATATCCACTATAGCAACCAATCCACTCACAACACATTCTTGATCAATCATACACCACCAAAGTCTTCATAAAGCCGCCCCCATCGACATTCTTGTACTGCTTGAGAAAGTCCACTGCTGGACGAAACGCGTTGGGAGGAATCATATTTCCCACGTGCATCTGTGTCTCTTTTTTCTACTAAATCTTGTAAGTGCGGTATTTTCATCACTTAATAAAGTTGTGTTAAAAGTACATCACTGTAGAATCTATTTTTTCCCTGAGTTCGGCACCCGTGCATGAGAGGCATACAGAGCAGAGACAACATCCGGCGACCATACCACAGCAGATGGGGCGTACTGTTTATGTGTGCTAGACGGACGGACTGACACGTTGTGATACTTTGGCCAGACCCACGGAATTATAACCACCACCATCATTGCAGCAGTACAGGCGCAGAACCAATCAACCTCAGGTAATCGCGTCAACTAATACTGTTTTACACGGTGGAACCAGAGGCACGGTACTCGATCCCACTACGCACACCTGTATCATCACCACCGTATTCAGCGTTTACACCTCAAGCTCTCTCCTCCACCTACCCAGATAATTGCACAGCCACCACTGTATACAAAGCAGCAGTCAGCATCTCCACTGGCACTTCAACTCCTTGACTCATTACTAATAAGACTGTTTCTGTGATCCATCAGGGTTTCCTCACCCCCCCCCACATCACCCTACTGTTCAGATTTGTACTAGTGTGCTCAGTGAACAAACTTCCCATACAATATTTAGGAGTGTGGTTTACTCCTCACTCAGCAGCTCGTACACTATCCATCTCAATTGCCATTGTGCATCTACCACCCCTTGTTTCCATTTGTACCAATCAACCATCGGTGTGATAGCATGACAATTATCCCTTAATACATTATGGTCAAACATCCGGATAGATACAAACATATATCCACAAGGCTTGAAAAAGCAAACAAAAAACCAGGGAATTATAGACCTGTAAGCCTGACATCAATAGTGGGGAAAATACTGGATGGTATTTTAAGGGATAGTATTCAGGATTACTTGGTGCGCAATAGAATTATTAGTGGGAATCAACATGGATTTGTGAGGGATAGGTCATATCAAACTAATCTAATTAGTTTCTACGAAGAAGTTAGTGGGAACTTAGACCAGGGCAGCACAGTAGATGTTGCCTACTTAGATTTTGCAAAGGCCTTTGATACAGTGCAACACAAGAGGTTGGTTTACAAAATAAGAGAACTGGGTCTAGGAATCAACATTTGTACTTGGATCGGTTAGAGAATAGGGAACAGAGAGTTGTGATAAATGGAAAATTTGGTCAAAAGTCTTAAGTGGAGTACCTCAAGGTTCCGTGCTGGGTCCACTCCTTTTTAATATATTTATTAATGACCTTGGTGATGGTTTAAAGAGTAAAGTTTCCATTTTTGCAGATGACACTAAACTCTGTAAGGTAATAAAATCAGAGCAAGATGTAGCTTCTCTACAGAGGGACTTAAATAAACTGGAGGATTGGGTGGCCAAATGGAATATGAGGTTTAACATAGATAAATGCAAGGTTATGCATTTAGGGATCAAAAACAAGAACACAATCTATAAATTAAATGGAATTAATTTAGGAGAATCTATAATGGAAAAGGGTTTGGGAGTGCTCGTAGCCAGTAGACTTAGCAAAACATGCTCAATGTCAAGCAGCAGCTAAAAGGGCAAACAAAGCATTGACATGCATAAAAAGGGGCATAGATGCAAGGGAAGAGGGTATAATTTTGCCACTGTATAAATTGTTGGTTAGACCTCAACTTGAATATGTAGTACAGTTCTGGGCACCACTCTATAAAAAAGATAATTTGGAACTAGAAAGGGTTCAGAGAAGGGTGACAAAATTAATAAAGGGTATGGAGTCATTAAGTTATGAGGAAAGGTTAGCCAGTTTAGGCATGTTTACTTTAGAAATGAGGCGTCTAAGAGGAGATATGATTACTATGTACAAATACATTAAGGGTCAATACAGAGAACTTTCATGGGAGCTTTTTACCCCAAGGACTACACACAGGACACGTGTTCACCCCCTAAGTTTAGAGAAGAGGAAATTTCACAACCAGAAAAGAAAGGGGTTCTTTACAGTAAGGGCAATCAAGATATGGAATTCATTGTCAGGGAAGGTTGTGATGGCAGATTCAATAGATATGTTTAAGAAAGGGTTAGACAAATTTTTAGCGGAAAAATGTATCCAGGGATTCGACCGTTAATTAAAATTAAGGATAGTAGTGGATATAGGTTAAAAATAGGACTGCAATATTGTGTCTGGGGGGATTTTCACAATTGAAACAGATTGGCGGTTGCTTACTCTGGATCAATTTCAAATATAAGTGAGGTATCGCAGGAGATCCAAATAGGTTGAACTTGATGGACTGGTGTCTTTTTTCAACCTCATCAACTATGTTCTTTCATCTTTACATTTTTCTTGTTCCTAAAGAAGCTTGGGGTCAGTTTGTATTTCAAAGTGTTAGATCTTCCAAAAATCAGAGTATGTTTTTTCAGACAGAAGTGGTCCCAATATCGTATCACATTTCAGTAATCTAAAATCTGTATTTATTATTTTTCTGACCTGGTGTGAGCAAGAATTGCATTTTGAAAATAAAAGATAAAGATCTTTCAGAGGATTTTTGAGACATTTTTTCATAATGAGCTTTTGAAATTAAATGTGAGTATCTATCTAACATCAAGATCTCCTCAAAAGTGGATCTTAGCAGTTCTAAATTGTTTCTTTTCAACAAATGATCTGTGAAACGGGATCATTTGTTTGTGAAAGGAATGCTCATTAGAGCAATTTCTCCTTATACACAGAAGTTGCGCCTTTGAGCTATTTTGTTTCCAGGTATTTATATTGCTATTACGAAAATCTAAAAAATTGTTGCAGTCAACCTTTTTGTGATAGGTCTCAGTAGCAATCACAGTATTACAGAACGAGAGGGCTATATCCAAAATATTAATGTGTTGTGAGTGAAAAGTGCTAGAGAACTTTAAATGATACCTATTATTATTCAAATGTGCAACAAAATCAGTGATAGAATCAGAATCCCCAATCCAAATAAAAAATAAATCATCAATATATGTGCCATACATGACTAGGTTTGCCTCGAATTGGTCAGTCCAGATAAAAGTGGGCTCAAATGCACCCATATACAAATTCGCAAAACTTTGTGCGAGCCTAGTCCCCATGGCTGTCTCAATTGTTTGAAGACAAAACTAGGCATCAAATAAAATATGTGACAAAAATAAAGCAATATATTGCAAAATAAAAGTATGACATGCCTCCCCACGTTTCTCAGGCACGAGTAAAAAATAATTGCTTGTATATCTGTCGAATGAGGATTGTTACTGTAAAGAGATTCCACATTACAGTTCAAAAAGTGAAAGCCTACTTACCAATGGATATATTTAGAAATTGAGATATATTGAGAAATTGAGTGGTATCTTTGATGTATGTTGGACCGGAGAGACACAATGTGCTTACGTAATGCAAAATCTATAAAGTGAGACAGATTCAAAGTCATAGAGTCAGCACCAGAAACTATAGGTCGACCCAATGGTTTGTCAAGTGTTTTATGAATTTTTGGAAGGTGATAGTATGTGGCTACCAGTGGATGTGGATCAAATAAAAAAGCCAAGTATTTCAGTATATTATCCCCTTAGTCAAACTTAATCAAGCGGAAACTTAAGTCCAGATTGAAATTGATTTGTAAGGTTTGTTTAAGTTTGGGATAAATATTTGTTGTCATCTGTTTAATAGTCTCAATTAAATAATCTTCCATAATTTAAATAATAAGCCCGGCCACCTTTCTCTACAGACTTGATAATAATAGAAGTATCTGCCATCAGATTTTTTTTATAGCTTTTCTTTCTTCATGACACAGGCTATCTCTCAAATTTCCCTTATCTGATTTAATGAAGAGTTTCCTGAAGTCATAATATAGTTTGATAAAAACTTTCTATTAACACACTTTTGTGTTGAAGTTTTTAGAATTCTGATTTACTCCTAAACTGAGGTCATATCAGGGGATTAGGGGCATACCATGGCTCAATTGTCTTGTATAAAATAGATCCCTTGCTCTCATTCAGGAGGAAAGCCCGAATACCTATGCAACTCCTATCTAAGTTATTTAAGAAAGTATTTCGCTATAATTTTCTCCTACTCCTTTATTCATACAGCTGGGTCCATGGAGGAAAGAGTTTTTGCAGATAAGCTATTAAATATTTTTTATTTGGTGAACATTGGAACATTTTTCATATTTACAGCACTCTAGGTTGATTTGTTCTTTTTTCTTCTTTGCAGCAAAAAATCATTGCACAGTTTGCAAATCACCTTTTTTCATTTGGAGGATATGGATTAAAAAAATCAAGAATGTGTGAACATCTCCTGAAACTCTTAGAAGCCCATACAATAGTCTCATATATGTTACCTATGGATATAGAGTGAGGTACTTCCCTGGGACAGCTATACAGTCAAGTCCATAAATATTGGGACATCGACACAATTCTTATATTTTGGGCTCTATACACCACCACAATGGATTTGGAATGAAGCAAACAAGATTTGCTTTAACTGCAGACTTTCAGCTTTAATTTGAGGGAATTTACATCAAAATCAGGTGAACAGTGTAGGAATTACAACGGTTTCTATATATGCCTCCGACTTTTTAAGGGACCAAAAGTAATGGGACAAACTAAACAATCCTACATCAAACTTTCACTTTTTAATACTTTGTTACACATCCTTTGCAGTCAATTACAGCCTGAAGTCTGGAACGTATAGACATCACTAGATGCTGGGTTTCATCCCTGGTGATGCTCTGCCAGGCCTCTACTGCAAATGTCTTCAGTTCCTGCTTGTTCCTGGGGCAGTTTCCCTTCAGTTTTGTCTTCATCAAGTGAAATGCATGCTCAATCGGATTCAGGTCAGATGATTGACTTGGCCATTGCATAACATTGCACTTGTTAGCCTTAAAAAACTCTTTGGTTGCTTTTGCAGTATGCTTCGGGTCATTGTCCATCTGCACTGTGAAGCGCCGTCCAATGAGTTCTGAAGCATTTGACTGAATATGAGCAGATAATATTGCCCGAAACACTTCAGAATTCATCCTGCTGCTTTTGTCAGCAGTCACATCATCAATAAATACAATGGAACCAGTTTCATTTGAAGCCATACACGCCCACACCATGACACTACCACCACCATGCTTCACTGATGAGGTTGTATGTTTTGGATCATGAGCAGTTCCTTTCCTTCTCCATACTCTTCTCTTCCCATCACTCTGGTACAAGTTGATCTTTGTCTCATCTGTCCATAGGATGTTGTTCCAGAACTGTAATGGCTTTTTTAGATGTTGTTTGCCAAACTCTAATCTGGTCTTCCTGTTTTTGTGGCTCACAAATGGTTTACATCTTGTGGTGAACCCGCTATATTCACTCTTGTGAAGTCTACTCTTGATTGTTGACTTTGACACATATACACCTTTCCCTGGAGAGTGTTCTTGATTTGGCCAACTGTTGTGAAGAGGTTTTTCTTCACCATGGAAAAAAATCTTCTGTCATCCACCACAGTTGTTTTCCGTGGTCTTCCGGGTCTTTTGGTGTTGCTGAGCTCTCCGGTGCGTTCTTTCTTTTTAAGAATGTTCCAAACAGTTGATTTGGCCACACCTAATGTTTTTGCTATCTTTCTGATGGGTTTGTTTTGATTTTTCAGCCCAATGATGGCTTGCTTCATTGATAGTGACAGCTCTTTGGATCTGATATTGAGAGTCGACAGAAACAGATTCCAAATGCAAATGTCACACCTAAAATCAATTCCAGACCTTTTACCTGCTTAATTGATGATGAAATAAGGAGGGAATAGCCCACACATGTCCATGAAATAGGTTTTGAGTTGATTGTCTCATTACTTTTGGTCCCTTAAAAAGTGGGAGGCACATATAGAAACAGTTGTAATTCCTACACCGGTCACCTGATTTGGATGTAAATACCCTCAAATGAAAGCTTAAAGTCTGCAGTTAAAGCACATCTTATTAGTTTCATTTCAAATCCATTGTGGTGGTGTAGAGAGCAAAAAATATGAGAATTGTGTCGATGTCCCAATATTTATGGACTTGATTGTATGTATACAGGGTAGATTGGATAGGAACTGCCTAGAAAAGTTAGGTGAAGCAAAGAACATCTCACAAGACTTTTACTTGTATTGTAGAGATATGTAGTACCATTTTAGAGTAATATGTCTCATTATTGCATTTGAAAAGCAGTAATTTTAAAAGTGACATTATTCCACTTGAATCATTCATTTCAATTTCATAGTTCTTAAAAAATAATAAATTACTGTCAAAGTAGTGTGATTTAGATCTTTTCTGGTAAAGTGAACAAGATACAGGGGTATATTTACTAAAATGCGTTTTTGAAAAAGTGGAGACGTTGCCTATAGCAACCAATCAGATTCTAACATATTCACATATTCAGACCCGAAGTTTAGTAAATATACCCCACAGTCTTTTGTATGAATTGACAAAAGCTGGATGAAAATTTCAATTCTTATCTCATCCAGATCTACAGCATTCCAACTTTCAATAAAAACGTTATAACAAATTCTGATACAATTGGAGGTCTGACACTTGTTGGTATCTGCTGTTGCTGGCAATTAAAAAATGATAATATATAAATATATATGCACAAACAAGTGAGTTATCACAACAGTAGACAAAATGTGACTATTTTTTTCTCCAATTGGTATTACACTTCTTATAAGACATATAATGAATGACACATACAGCATTTTTTTCTCATACTGTTTGGGGTATATTGAAATGTAACAGTAAGTCTCTGACTACTTTTTAGAACCTGGAGTAGTAAAGAACCTGACCACATAGTATATCACAATAACGTCTATATCTTTAAGCTGACAGATTCCTGATGGAAATGCAAGTTCCAATTTCTGCAACTCCTTCAGAGTCTGCCAGACACTGCACACTTAGAATAGTCTTGAAATATTGGTAAGACAACATAGATGGCTTTCTGGCTGTTTGGCCAAAGAAATCCCATGTCATTTCTTGACATGAAGAGATGATATAGATGCTTGAAATTACTTTTATTATTATTAATTATTGTTGTTGTTATTATTACTGTTATTATTCAATTTTTATAAATCAGCCCTCATTTGTAAGAATGTGCAATTTATATATGGTGCACAGACAATAATTGCTAAAGCTCACCAATAGAAAATAGTGTGGAGGGCCCTGCTCATGAGACCTTACAATCTAAATTGAATAAGTGAGACACAAGATGGGCTGAGATGGGTAAAGCACGTTAAACATGCAATAAATTTAATACTTAAAAGAAAAAAGATGAACTTAGAACAGTCTGGTTAAGCTTCTCTGAAAAGGTCAGTATACAGTGACCACTTAAAAATTGAGAAGCTCTGTGACAGTGTAATGGAGTGAAGCAGAGAGTTCCAAAGAAGAGAAGCCATTCTAGAGAATTCCTGTAACTGTGAATATAAGCATATAACAAAAGAGGTGGTGAACAACAGATCTAGGGTGAGTGTGGTGAGCACTGTTTTCTTTTTCTTTTTGTTTTTTGTTTGTTTTCTGTTACTTTGAATTTTATCTTTGGAAATAGAGGGAGGAAGTGCAAGAATTGGTTGAACAGGACAGCTGAGCAGGGCTGCCACCAGAAATTGTGGGGCCAAGTACAAATGTAACAGGCAGGGACCCCTTTCCTTCTTTCTCTACCCCACTCCCATTTTTAAGTTGTCCTCTACCCAACATTTGTTTTCCCTTGGTCTCTTCAGTAACCCCCATCCCCATATTTTTTAGCAGTAGTTTATTTACCTCTCTGCTTCTTCTTGCTGGCTCTTTATGGCTCATCTCCATTGACTGCGTTGTGACAAGATTAATTACATAACATCAGCGATGTTGCAGAGAACTTCTCTGCCTTTCGTGACTCTCTGTCTGGGAGCCGGGCACCTGTCTCTTGGGAAGACATGCAACTGGAGAAAAAGACAGCAGTCATAGGTCTCCAACATCTTGGGAGTAGAGGCAGATGTGCTAACTACAAAGGGCCCACTGCAGCATCCCTTAATTCAGCACGGAAGCCTCTCCCCACCTGTCACATTTCAGGAGCAATTGCTTCCTAGAAATGGAGTCTGCTACCTACCTTCATTCACTGCGTAGGTCCTACTTCCCTAATAAATCCTTTTGAGCCTCATAATGCTGTTGGACCTCGTGCTGCTGTATTCCCTATACCCCTCTGATGGCGGCCCTGCAGCTGAGAAAGTGCATTTGGTGAGGTGAATAAACCTGCCAATTGCATTTACAGTGGACAGCAACAGAAAGGAGAAGTCTAGCAAGAAGAAAGATACTGTAGTAAAGCTGAGATATAAAAAGTGCATAAACTAAGATCTTTGTGGCATTGTGTGTAAGAAGGGAGGACATTTTAGAGATATTGCATAGGTATAAGCAGCATAATTTGGTCAGTGATTGAATGTAAGTTGAGGAATTGAGATTAGATTCAAAGATTTATTTAATCTTTCTGCACATGGAAAGTAGGTGTGATGAATTGGTAGGACATGGGAAGCATGAGATGTGGAAATATTACATGAGTTTACTTTAAAGCGGTTTTCGAGACAACAATGATGAAATATCAGATATGAGTTAGTAATATGAGAATGTACAGCAGCAATGAGCTGAGGAGTAGAGAGGTCAATTTTACCATTATAAGATAGCACTTATACTAACATGTGTGGCACTAAATATGTACTTTCAAACAGAGGATGAATATAAGGAGAGATCTGAGTCAGTAAAATAAAGAGAATATATAGTTTTTAGGAGGAAAGTATACTAAACTGAGTCAAAAGATGTTGAAATGTCAATGAGTATTAACAAAGAATAATAGCCTTTGAATTTAACAGTGAACAAGTTATTAGTCAGTTTAGTAAAGATAGTTTCAGTGGAGTTTAGATTAGTCGCACACAAATACAGTCACAGGTAGACTGTCATCTCCCAGGTAATGAGAATCCTCACTGGTTTGTACTTTAGTATCCTTGCAAAGTGAGGAAGTATCTGACAGTTCAATTCTCCCTACTTTCCCTGTGGGTCACAGGCCATCTAGGCATTTTTTCTTTGCACACATTCAGCCTGATTTACAGTTTAGTTCCATATTATGGGTGTCCCTTCCAAAAGTCTTTTTTTTTGCATAAAATATGTATTTCCATACTGCATGGGGCTGCATTTCCATTCATCATCATCATCTAAGTTTTTTTTTTATAACTCAGCACAGAATATGTAGTGTCACTCAATCAGCAAAATAAAAACAAAATAATATATAGATAAGTAAGGGGAATGCAAAACAATAGAAAAGGCCGAAGAGAAGAAGTTTGCAATAATCAGGGCAGAAGATGACAACAGCGTGGATGATGGTCTTGGAGGCATCCAGGGATAGGAAGGAGTGAATCTTGGCAATGTAGCAAACGTGCAGTTGACAGGATTAGGAGAGGGATTGATGTGAGAATTGCAATTGAGGTTGGAGTAAATGATGACCCCCAAGAAGCGCACATTAAGAACAAGGGAGAGGTGCGACACCATCAACCTTAAAAGAGATAGGAGGAGGGGATGTGACAGCGGGTGGTGGAAATTCCTTTGAGAAATCTGGCAAATAACAAATGCATTCCATGCTCTAGAAAAAACCTACTATGTGGTGATAGCCCTGGGGCTCGTCCTAACACCGCTGACTGGTGGGTGTTGGCGTAACTAATAATTAAAGTTAAAAAAAAAATATTTACATTTTTTTTAAAACATTTTTTTGTAGTATAATATTTCAAAAAAAGATGGTACCACAAACCACTTGGGTATTCTGTTTATTGTAGAACTACAAGTGGCAGCATACCCAAGGTTGCCAGAATAGAACTATTGACACCCAGTTCTCACTTTCACTTGTAGTGACTCATAGTAAACTACTTTAAAAGGGCATACAAAATAGAAAAAGATCTTTCCTTTATTATATTCCTAAATAGAAAAGGGAGTATCTTACTTATTCTCTTCCTTCTTATTTTTTTGTGGTAATCCAAAGGTTAAAACATTCCTTTTAGACAACAATGATCTGCTTCTTGCAGTGCTGCATCATGTACGACACGCTGGGGACCTGTCCGTAAAATAACTAATACAGAGCGTCTCTTGGTTAGAGCGTGAAAAACCATTCAAATTATTTTTGTATAGACCCATGTGATGTCTCAATGAACATCATTGTGTCAATGAGATTCATTGATACATTTTATCTATTGATATAATAAAATTCAGACCCACTGAAACATGTGGTTCGACAGTAGTACCTAGGAGAACCCACCCCACAAAAAAAACTCTGAATTAAAAAACATTTTAATGTAAATTTCAAAAAATCATTTACATTTTTATTATACTCCTAAATCAACACAGAATCTTCTTCCTTTGCTGCTGAAGTAGTACACATGGATTTAAAATAGAAAACCATAATAGAGTAAAGCTACTTGCACCTAGCGGAGCTACCACGAGCATGAATGAACCTGATTGACCATGAGGGGTCAATATGCGATTAGTAATTCGAAGTGGATTTCCCATGCTCCAGGCAGTCAGACGGAATCCGCTCAGATTGGGAGACAGTGTATTGACCCCTTCATCCTATATCATTTTGGCTACGTTGGGAGCAAATAACATCCTTCTATTATGGTTTGTTATTGGACTACTACAGGAATGAAGAAGATTGCCGATGGATTTATGAGCAATAATATAAAGATAAAAAAGAGGTTTATAAATGTTTTTATTTTAATTAAAATGATTTTTAATTAGGTGTTTTTTTCCCATTATTTAGCACTATGTATAATTACATATTCCAGCAGGACCTAGCAGCCAGAACATGCTGGCACTTCTAGTTCCTCAAGATTCAGCATGCTCTGGCCTTCCATGGATAGATGGCTCCACAACAATGGAGTTCCATGGCTCTGGAGACTCTGTTGAAAAATCATTCTTTCTACGATTCATGGAGAGTTGGTGATCACTTAGCCAAGGACTTCACTTTCTACTCTCGAGTTCATGACCTATATACCACAACTCATATGATATTGCTAGGTCAATCTTTTTGCTGCAATATACTGAATACTTGTATATGTCCTCTTACCTGGTTTAATCATGATCCCGTGTAATTGGAAGTTTCTTCACTTTCAAACCATTCTTTTCCTGGCAGCTTAATGAATCCCTCTTTTGTGACAGAATAAACTTGCCTGCTACCCTGCCTGCTACCTTGGAGCTGCAGGGTAGCAGGCAGAGCATTGTTGGGTCCCAACCTCAGAACAGCCAGATTACGGATTAAATTGGTTTAATCTGTAGAACACAGGAATTACAGCAGTTAAGTAGGTGTCAGAAGTAGGTTCCTTAAGCAGTGATGAAGTCCTCAAAAACTCCTTACAAGGACAGTTACACACTAGTTTGAGGTACTTGTGATCATCTCGAAGTTACAGATGAAATAATATATAGCATGGTCAAACAGGGCTCTTTTTATACAGTTTCTCACCCACATGTTGGCAGGGGGTAACCCAGACCCCTCGATCCTAGGTAGCTCCACATAGTATGATTTATTACATCTGATGTTTGCCCTCAGAATGTAATATTCTCTAGACTTGGAGATAATACAATGTTAAACTTAACAAAATTTACATCAATCTGTGATTTCCAAAATCACTTGCTGTTCCATTCAGATGAAAAGACTTAATTAGCATGGGATTGCCTGCCTTCAGAAGTTACAAAAACAAATTTCCTCCTACATGCCATATAGCCTCAGAAATTAATACATTTCCATTTTTTAAAATTATCAGTGATGCAATGATATACATTGGCGCAATGCTCTTCTAATTAAAAAAAATTATACAATAAACTATCTATAAGTGATCCAGCCACAGTATTAATAGTTCCAAACATTATATTTGAATATGATGCAATTGGTTTTTGAAAATGAAGCATCCAGTTCTGCAAACTGGTAGAAAATGCACTGCGAGTTTAAGGTTCAGAGTTGAAGTGCCACAGCATTCAAGGTGTGGCCACTCCATGCAACAAACAAATACTAACTGGCAAGCAGTACTGAAGTAAATTGTTCTCATTTGAAAGTAGAAATCAGTGTTAAAAGTAGAGATGCTCAGGTTCGGTTCCTCGAGAACCGAACACACCAAAACTTAGCAGATCCGAGTAGCGAGCCGGCTGAGTACTTTAACGTGCCCTCGGAATTGAAAACGAGGCAACACGGTATTGTTACGTCATCGGCTCTCGCGAGTTTTGGATACTATAAGCAATGCCCTCCACGGTGATCCAGACAAATTTCACAGATTAACACAGAAGGGCTAGCACGGTTCTTGGCAGTCTTTAGTACAGTTGGACAGCGTCATAGCTAGAAAAGAAAGAGGAGGGGTAGCAGTGTTCTTCAAAGTCTCCAGAA
Source organism: Mixophyes fleayi (assembly GCF_038048845.1). Classification (NCBI taxonomy): domain Eukaryota; kingdom Metazoa; phylum Chordata; class Amphibia; order Anura; family Limnodynastidae; genus Mixophyes; species Mixophyes fleayi. Next base: position 131,686,941 of record NC_134404.1, on the reverse strand, counting down.
GGAGAATCTTGCAATCCACATTAAGAAGGGCGATGGGGCACCAGTTCTCAATCTTGGAATTGTCCGATCCCTTGGACAATACTATAAGGGCAGATGTCCTCATGAAAGGAGGGAGTAAACCCTTGCCCAGGCACTCATTAAACACTTCCATAAGGCGAGGGCCAAGATGTTGACAAAGGCCTTATAAAACTCGGATGTCAGGCCATCCGGTCCTGGGGACTTCTTCATAGACGACTGTCTATGGCAGCCTTGACCTCATCTACCGTTATATTACCATTCAGGGTGCCAAGCGCAGCATGCAGGTTATTCACACCAGGAGTTTCCTTCAGAAATTGTTCCATCTTCCCTCTGTCAAGTGATTTCTCAGAGAGGAGGCCAGAGTAGAAAGAGCCAATGATGCCAAGAATGCCCTCTCGAGACTCTTGAAAGACACCCCGCTCTTCACACAGTCCTCTCACCTCCTTAGCATTGATCGAGTTCCTACAGCTCTGGTAGGGGTCTGGCGAGTGGAATTGACCATAATCCCTCTCCAGAACTAAGCAAGCATACCGATCATACTGACACTTCTTCAACCAAAACTTCACCCAGGAGATCTCCACACCGCCTCCCTCTTCAGAGATCAAGAAAGCAAGTTTCCGCCTAAAATCTGGGTAGGTATTAATTTTTACCAAGTTTCTTTGACTTACAAGGCAGTGGAAGAAGCTCAGAGTTCGCTTCTTGCAAACCTCCCACCACTCTGACCTACTCCAACCGGCCTCCAAAAGTGATTCTTGGGTTTCAAAGAAGTCCCTAAAGGACTGTCTAATCTCATCCTCCTTTAGAAGCCCCTGCCTTTCTGAGGGGTTTCTGAGGCGTTCAAACTGACACACAGACAAACATGATCGCAGAACTCCACAGGCCTCAGCACAGGTGCCGAAGTCGCAGAGCCCTCCTTAACAAAAAACCTGTCATTCCTAGACCTAACCCTACCTCTATAAAAGGTGAAACCCGTGAGGTCTGGGGAATGGCGAACGTGCACATCCACCAGACCTGTTTGTCTAACCATGCTAACAAGAAAAAGGGAATCATAGCCCAGTATAGAATTGGATCCTCCCCTGTCTTTGGGTCTAATTATGGTGTTGAAATCATCTCTAAAAACTACCTGTCGGGCTATAAAAAGGTAAGGCCTTACCTCTCTGAAAAGGCACTTCCTGTCCCACTTAGATTGCGGACTGGCATAGATGTTAATTAACCTGAGGTCGCACCCCTTTAGAGTGACATCCAGAATCATACATCAACCTACTTCAAGGGACCCCGCCTCCACTCACGCTTGGCTTTCTGGAGGTCCAACAGTCGACCTACCCTAGTCTCTTGCAAAAATAAAAAATCGACCTCAAGCATGTCGAAAAAATTATAGGCCATGTAGCGAGGTCGTTCGGACATTATAGATGCCACATTAATGGTGGCAAATCTAATAGGATGGAGAGCCATCATTCTAGGTTATAGAAGTAGTCCCACTAAGTTCCACTTTACTCATTTTGGCTGTGTCCCACAGAGGAGACCAGCTCTTTTCTCGACTCCTTTGAAGGAGGCATTGAAACTTGAGTCCTCCCTCCAACACTCTTTTTGGAAATGTCAACCACACCTGGCCCACCATCACACTTTTCCATATCAGGAGGGATGGATTTAGCTATGACTACCTCTTCAGCAGAGCCCTTAAGGGGCTTAGGGAACAGCAATTGTACCCAAGGAAATGCCTGAATGAGTACTAACCTCTGGAGTCTCTACATGGGTTGGTACTTCCCCTGGCATTATAGTGTTAAGGGCAAGGGAACTGAAGCAACTCAAAGAACAGGATCCATCCTAGATGTTGAAGGGACCACTGAGTAATCTGCCTACCTCTTCCCCCTACCATTCCCCTTGCCTCCTCCTACCACCAACCCAACCCCTACACCAACAGGGAGTTCATCCACCTCCAACTGTGGGGGGTTCCTAGGTAACTTCTTCACCTTCTTCCTCTGACGCTTAGGCCTAAGTTTCAAATCACTTTCTATGTCCCTACAAACTTCTCCCTCTTCCTCCTCTTCACTGGAAATAACCAGAAACCGATTTACAACCACAATGTCCCCTGATTTGTTGGACTCCTGCTTCCTCCTTCTATTTTTGCCCACTAGGGTCCATTCCTCTTTCTCCATCTCCATTTCGGACTCTGAGACGTGATCGGGAGTGGCTTGTGCCTTATACTGAGATCTGCCTTGCACAGCCTCCTCCCTTACATGCTCCAGAGTACTCTCCATGTTTTGTTGCAAAACTATTCCCTCTTCAATCACAGGGCTCACTACTGATGGGGTCACAGTGGAAAATACAACTGAAGAAACTTTATTATGCTCCGCCAGCGGGCATCTACTCTATGGGTGACCATCTTCACCACAAAGGTTGCACTTAATTGCAGTACAATCCCTTGATGTGTGCCCTATCTCCTGACACAGAGAACACTTCAATTCTGTACAATTATTGCTAAGGTGCCGAAAAGACGCACACTGGTGGCATAAACGAGGCTGCCCGGGGTAGAAACACTGGATCCTATCCCGACCTATGTAGGCTGCAGATGAAAGATGCAGAGTACGCCTCTCACTCTGTCGCAGCCGTACAGTCCTGGACCAGGCCCCACCCCAGACATGATGTTCTGGATCCGGCACCCTACTTAAGAGTGAAAGTAGGTCTGCGTAACGTTTAACCCAAAAGGACAGATCTGCCACTGACAAAGACTCGTTATGGATTAGTATTGTAATCCTAACCTGCTCTTGTCTAGTAACTGCGTAGGCCCTATATCTTAGCCAGGGACTCTGCCCTTTAGCAGAACCCCATATATTCTAGAATACCTGAAAACCCCCATAGGTGGAAAAACTAATGTCATACTTTGGGGAGCCTAAAGGATGTATGCAAGCAAACAGATTACTAGCTACAAAGCCCAGTGTAAAAAATTGATTAAGAAAATCAGGCCTAGAGGGAGGGGGGGGGGGTCTCTTTACTTATCTATTTTAATTGAACAACATTTTGCTGTTTTGGTGGCACTCCTCCTAACACAGGCTGTGGAGTCATAACCCGCTTCCCTGTTAATACCCCAGCATATGACACAAGGGTTGGCCTACCCACAGCACCTGAAGTCCCAGGTTAAGGCTCTAAAGAAGTAACTGGAGGATCAGGGATCTCCCCACCACCACCCCTAGGCATAGCAGCAGCCACAGACATAGCAGGAGCCAAAACAGATTCAGCCACACTAATTGCAATATCTTTTACACACTGAGCTCCACTGGGTACCAGCACTAGGTGAACTAGCAAATGCAGGTCTCTCACCACTTATCTCAGTGTCCAAAGCACTTGGTGCCTTAGTCTCTGAACCAAGTTTATTTACACCTGTGGTAACGCTGGCTGCTGCAGACATTAGTTCTCCAAGAGACTCACTTATTGCAAGATCAACCTGAGCCTCCTCCTACTGCACAACACAGTTGACTGCTGACACAGATGCGACAGAGTCCACTACAGACTGCGCCATACTTTCAGTCGCACCAAAGCCGCCATCTTGGGTTTTGAATTTTACCACCGGACCACCAGGGAGAGGAGTGACCCCTGACTGAGGTACAACAGGGCCAACTACAGACCCTTTAGTGCTCCCAGTCACCGCTGACAAATCACCATCTTGGACTTCAGGTGACTCTTTTACTTTAAGCACTGTAAGGCCCACTACAGACCCTACTGCACTCATGACCACACTATGCGATATCACACCTTCTTCCAATGCCCTTATGGAACAATAAAGGGCATTTTCTCCTTCCATATTTTCCATCTCTGCCACAGGGATATTAGCAGGCAGAGGGACTGAGGCAGATTGTGAGGTTGTATTTACAGAGACAGGATCCACACATTTTACAACTTCACGTGCAGGACCCACAGTCAGCTGTATCATACCTTGGGATGGATCAGTAGTAAAAAAATCAGCAGATGTTAATAGCTGACTACTCTCCCTCGGATTGCTGGCATGTTGCTGGTAATATGCCATTCTCTTATGCAACTCCTCCAGGTGAGATTCTTTATACTTTAGATTATCTACCAATTCATCAATAGCCCTCTGCATTTCCACTCTGTCACGGGTAAACAACTTATTTTTCTTTAGCTTCTTTTTAGCAACTCTCTGTTGCAATCTAGCAACTGAAGTATCTTCCCTTTGCACTTCTTCCTGCAGATGCTCTATTTCCACTCTGTCTCCCCAAGATAGATATTCTCTGGAGTCAGTCACTGACCGGGCATCCCCCAAGGCTTCAGCCTTCTGACGACCCTGACTGGATGAAACAGGCGCTTCCACCCCAGGATCCAGCCCACCCCCTGAATCACTCTCTCCCTCTAATGTGGTAAGTTGAAAACAGGGGGTTACCTTTGCTGCAGATTTCTTTTCTTCCACAGGCTGCACCAAGCCAGGAGATTTAACTTCAGCTTTATCCTGATCACTTCTGGAAGTCATAGCTGAAACAAACACCTCCTCTCTGCACAGCTGCTGGCATCAGTCTAAATGATCGTAATCCCTCTACGTCATCTGCAAAAGCCTATGTAAAAGTGCATAGTGTTTTTAAGTCCAAGAAACAAAAATGTAAAAAAACACCTTTTAGCTTGGTAAAGAAAAAAAAAACCTGTAATCCAGGCAAAGTTATCTGCAGAAACAAATAAAATTGCCAACATACCATTCTACACACGCAGTGACAAGGAAAGAATGAGGCCTTAGCCTTTCTATATGAGTGCTAGTTCTGCAACTGTCACTGAGGCATCTTCTTGTAAGATCAGTAATGACCAAGCAAGACCTTCTCATTCTGATTCAAAAAGTGGTACCCAAATGCTTTTACGTATAAAAGCCAAGCTGGAAGAAAACAGTAAGGCATTAGAGGAAAATGTATGTTCAGATTTAGAAATCACACAAATCCCTGAGGAGAGTCTATCCACGAGTGCTATGTGTAAGCCTGATCTTTCTGATAATGTACCCATAAAGAAGGCCCCTTTCAGCATTTCTGCAGATGTGTGCATGAACAGCCCAAGTGTAGTCGGTGATACACAAATTGAGGATGCCACTTTGGAATTGCAACAGGATGAGGGGGATATTTGTGTAGCTGACAAGGGTGCTAATGAGGATGTTGATGAGGATGATCTTCTTTGTGTAAGTCCTGCACCAGTGGAAGCAGTTCTTGCACATGATAAGAAGAAGGCCATTGTCATGCCTGGGCATAAGATGAAAAAATCTACCTCTAATGTGTGAAATTATTTTTACCCAAACCCTGACAACAGTACTCTAGCCATTTGTAGCGTTTGTAAAGCCACAGTCAGTTGAGGTAGGAACCTTAACCATCTAGGAACTTCATCCATGTTACGCCATTTGATGTAAGATCATGGCAAGCTGTTGGGAAAATCGGAAACTTATGCTAAAAAAATAACAACAAGCAGTCCAGCATCAGCTATGTCCCTTCTATCAGCTAGATCCCGACACCTACAATCTACACCCACAACAACGTCCTCATCACTATTCTCAGTAACGATCAAAGTTAGTCCTACATCCAAGTTGCAAAGGATAGATGATTCCTCCACTATCCTTTATTCCTCACAATAATTCTTCAGCTTTAGTCCCACTGCTGCTGCTGCTGCTGGGGGTGGATCTTCATCCAGAAGCAGACCAAAAAGAAGACTACAACAATTGACTGTTAAACAATCCTTTGCAAGAGGAAGCAAGTATGAAAACCAGTCGCAAAGAGGATCACAGATGCCATGGCGACTATGCTAGTACTAGATCTGCATCCAATATCCACTATTAATGTAGCTGGTTTTAGACAGTTACTTCAGGTCTTGTGTCCCCGTTACCAAATTCCATCATGACACCATTTTACTAGAAAAGCTATTCCTCACCTCTCCATGAAGGTTCGTAAAAATTTAATTATTGGGCTATAAAATGCCATTCTACCCACTTTACACTTAACCACAGATATGTGGACATGCGGAACTGGGAAAACTAAAGATTATATGATTGTGACAGCCCACTGGGTTGGTGATTTGCCTTCACCAGCAGTAACAGCAGCAGCATGTACCCAAGTATGTTAAATTTTTTCAGAGGCAGGCTTCTCTGTGTATCACCAGTTTCACTAAGAGGCATAGAGCTGACAATCTGTTACAAAAACTAAAGGATGTCATTGCAACATGGCTTATCAAGGTTGGACTTCCCTCAGGATATGTCATTTCTGATAACGCCACCAATATTGTGAGAGCATTACAGCTAGGTGAATTCCATCACATTCCCTGTTTTGCTCACACAATAAATTTGGTGGAGCAGAGCTTTTTAAAAAATGACAGGGACGTGGAGCAGATGCTGTCTGTGGCCCATAAAATATCTGGACATTTCCGACATTCAGTAACAGCATGTAGGAGATTGCAGCAGCTACAAGAGCAATTTAATTTGCCCTGCCACCAAGTGAAGCAAGAGGTGGTAACGAGGTTGAATTCCACCCTGTATATGTGTCACGGGCACTAGGAGTTTTACCCAGAATTCACCATGTGTAGCTACACTTACCAGAAGTGCGGACCTCTGGTTAGTGTGGTAAATCAGTGGAACCATACAGTAGAATAGAGGAAAGGAATGTCAATAGTATAATTGCTGAGTCTTGGCACCGTGGAACTGTGATGGTACAGCAGTTTAGTACACAGGATAAAATGAGGAAAGAGTCCATGTCACTCACTGGACTGTGAGTGCTTCTTCCCGGACATTTAGGAACCGTGGCCGTCCTCCATCCTGAGGGTCTGCGCATGCGCAGCCCTTTCCTATCCTTCAGTGTATGTCCCTTTAACTTAATTGGCAGATCAGGCAACACTCCCTATATTAAGCACCTGTGGTCAACACCACGTTGCCTGATCTTGGAGTCTCATTCCCCATGAGTCTCTGAAGGTGTTCCTGTGTTTCCTCGTGTATTCAGCGCTGCTGATTCCTGTGGTTTCCAAACCACTTCTACCTCTGTGGTTTCCAAACCACTTCTACTACTGTGGTCCCCATACCACTTCTACCATCAAGTGTATCATCGTGACTGTTAGCTGATTCCTATCCGCTGCCTCCGTGCACTACAGTCTTCTATACCACTTCAACGCTATCATATATCATTGTGACTGTTTGCTGATTCCTATCCGCTGCCTCCGCGCACTACAGCCTTCTCTCCACATCCACTCACCTGTTCATCATCAAGTCTGTGAGCTGATTCCTATCCGCTGCCTCCGTGCACTACAACCTCGAGCTTGCAACTCGTCTGTGTTTCATCATCGTGACTGTTATCTGATTACTACCCGCTGCCTCCGTGCACTACAGTCTCCAGCTTGCAACTCGTCTGTGTTTCATCATCGTGACTGTTATCTGATTACTACCCGCTGCCTCCGTGCACTACAGTCTCCAGCTTGCAACTCGTCTGTGTTCATCATCGTGACTGTTAGCTGATTCCTATCCGCTGCCCCTGTGCACTGCAGTCTTCATCTCATCTCATCTCTCCCGTGTTTCCTCGAGACTGCTGCTATTATTGCCATCCGCTACTCTCCGTGATCAACAGCTCCTGGTCTACTCTGCTCTCCCGTGTTCCATCGCTATTGGCACCTGTTGGTTGCTACTGGTTACCTCCGTGTGTCCGCAGAGTCCTGCTGCTGCTGTCAGCGCTATCGTCCATCTACTGCTGATCCGCTCTCCACGCCTTCCTGTGTCCCGCTGGTCTCTACCCTCCTGTCAGCATTGGATTCGTATCTCATCAGCTATTCCTCTGCTAGATCATTACCATTCTCCTGGGTCCTCCATGAGTCCAGTTCCACGTTCTACTGATTCCTGTGGATTCGTGTCCCTGTTGGTCTACTTACCTGTGCGCTGCACCTACTAGACCTCTGCCTCATCCATCCAGGGACTTCTCATCCTGCCGGCTTCCTGCCTCTCAGGTATCGCTGCACTCCTGTCTGACTGCCTGCTTCTGAACCACGGTATGCATACTTCTCATTGACTGTGCTGGTGTATTGCATATCTTGCTGGACTGTGTTGGTTCTCCTCTGGAGTCTGCTATCCGCTGAGTCTATTGCCATCATTGACTGTGTTATCTTGTGCCGGATTACTTCAAGAGACTTTCTATATTTGCAGTGCTGTTCAGTCATTTATATATATTGTGCATATTACTGTGGATCGTGTTTAAGGTGCCCGTGTATATCCTGTGTTGCAGTCTCTCCCCGTGCACCTCCTCACATATATGTTCAGTGGTACAACTTGCTAGAGGCAGACCACTGATCCCTGTTTCCTGTATCACCTGTTCCAGTATCCTCACATAGCAGTGGTACAACTTGCTATCGCAGACCACTGACTACCCGGATACCTCCATTTGGATTCCATTCCTTCACGCAGACAGCGGTACCACTTGCTATCCGCAGACCGCTGACTCTCATCACCTCCTCGTTTCTGTTGGACATTCCTCCTCACTATAGCAGTGGTACAACTTGCTATCGCAGACCACTGACTACCTTCACGTGCCCTTGTCCATACAGTTCCTCGTGTATTATTACCTCCCTATTACCAGTGCTGCTAGTCATTGACTTTCCCGAGCATCTCATCATCTACCATTTCCTGTTCCGTGATCACCCTGCTACCAGAGTACCCTATTACCATCTACATTGCTCTGGTAAGCCTACCACCTGGTGATCCCTGGGTAAAGACTCCTAGTGCCCGTGACAGTAAGATCAGGCCATGACAGACCCAGATACGGAACCTACCACCAAAGAGATGCTGCAGCATCTGGTCAGCCGTGTGGAGCAACAGGATGCCCGCCAACAGCTGTTACTTCAGTGTTATCAGTCATTAACCTCCCAAGGAACATCTGGACAGACTGTGACAGCTACTACTGAGGCTCCTGTGCTTTCCTCCGTTTCCCCAGTGCCATCCCAGGTGTCTACAGCTTCCACGCTTCACCTGCCTACTCCGTCAAAGTACGATGGAGACCCCAAAACTTATAGGGGTTTCCTTAACCAATGTTCAGTCCATTTTGAGCTCCAACCTCAAACTTTTTCTACCCATCGTTCCAGAGTGGCCTATCTTATCTCTTTGTTTTCAGGACAAGCCCTGGCTTGGGCCTCCCCTCTGTGGGAAAGAAACGATCCAATATTACAAGATAGTGCCAAATTCATTTCTACATTCCGAAGTGTGTTCGATGAACCAGGTCGTGTGACCTCCGCTGCTTCCAGCATCCTCCGTCTGCGACAAGGATCTCATACAGTAGGCCAGTACGTCATTCAATTTAGGATCTTAGCCTCTGAACTTCAGTGGAATACTGAAGTCCTAGTTGCCGCCTTCTGGCAGGGGCTCTCCGATAAAATTAAAGATGCACTGACTACTCAGGAGCTTCCTTCGTCACTTGAAGATTTGATCTCTCTATGCCATCGTGTTGATATGAGATTTTCGTGAAAGAGAGGCTGAGAAAACAACTTCTGCTAAAGCACCTCTTCGTTCTAACCCTCAATTTCGTCCAGTTTCACCCTCTGTGATTCCCATGGAGATAGGACGTTCCAAATTATCTTCAGAGGAGAGGAAACGAAGAGTAAAGAATAGACTCTGTATCTATTGTGCTGATTCCACTCATATCCTCAGCTCTTGCCCTAAGAGATCGGGAAATGCCAGGCCCTAACTAGTTCTGGAGAGGTGAAGTTAGGGTCCCTGGAGTCCTCTCCATCTTCTATGAAATCTAAAGTCTGCGCTTTTGATGTTACGATTTCCTTTGCTACCAAAACCTTTGAGTCACAGGCATTGATTGATTCCGGAGCAGCAGGAAATTTTATTTCCAAATCATTAGTAAATCAATGGTCTCTACCAGTGATTACCTTAAAAACACCCATTACTGTGACGGCTATAGATGGATCACGTCTCATCAACGGTCTCATCACCCAGAGTACGTCTCCAGTAACACTTCAGATTGGTGCCCTGCATCATGAAGAAATATCGTTTTTAATCCTTCCTGTTACGACAAGTCCGATTGTCTTAGGCCTTCCATGGCTTCAGTGTCACTCTCCCCAGATTGACTGGCGCACCCCTCAAGTTACGTCTTGGGGGTCTGAATGTTACCATCGTTGCCTTTCCCAAGTTATTCCTCTCAAAGTACAGCAATCTTCCATCTCATCTACCTCACCGGGACTCCCTCCTCAATATGCTTCATTTACTGATGTGTTTGATAAAGCTCAGTCTGAACGTCTTCCTCCTCATCGTTCTTGGGATTGTCCGATCGACCTTCTACCTGGCAAGACTCCCCCCAGGGGCCGGGTCTATCCACTCTCGTTACCTGAGACTCAAGCCACATCTGAGTACATACAGGAGAACCTCCAGCGTGGGTTTATTCGACCTTCCACCTCTCCCGCTGGAGCTGGGTTCTTCTTCGTCAAAAAGAAGGATGGATCATTACGCCCTTGCATAGATTTTCGTGGACTCAATGCCATTACTATCAAGAATCGGTATCCCATTCCGCTGATCACTGAGCTATTCGATCGCATCAAGGGAGCCCGTATCTTTACTAAGTTGGATCTTCGTGGTGCCTACAATTTAATCAGAATCCGTTCCGGTGACGAATGGAAGACAGCGTTTAACACCAGAGACGGGCATTACGAATATCTGGTAATGCCTTTCGGGCTGTGTAATGCCCCCGCTGTTTTTCAAGGCTTCATCAATGAGATCTTTCGGGACTTATTATATGTATGTGTCGTCGTCTACCTGGACGACATATTGATCTTTTCACAGGACCTGCCTTCTCACCACCAACATGTGGCAGAAGTCCTCTCCAGGCTACGGAAAAATTCGTTGTTCTGTAAATTAGAAAAATGTTCATTCGAATTGCCCCAGATTCCATTCTTGGGGTATATAGTTTCCGGAGTTGGCCTGAAGATGGATCCAGACAAGGTGAATGCTGTACTACATTGGCCCCAGCCAACTACTCTTCGTGCTATCCAGCGTTTTTTAGGTTTTGCCAATTACTATAGACGCTTCATTCAAGACTTTTCTTCCATTGCATCTCCTATTGTGGCCCTGACTCGGAAAGGGGCTAATCCTAAGCAATGGTCACCTGAGGCTCTTCAAGCCTTTCAAACTCTCAAAGAGTCCTTCTCTTCGGCTCCAATCCTTCGACAGCCTGATGTGACACTCCCCTTCTTTCTAGAAGTAGATGCCTCTAATGTGGGCTTGGGAGCCATTCTCTCTCAACGCTCGGAACAGCAAAAATTCCATCCTTGTGCCTTCTATTCTCGGGGTCTTCTGCCCGCAGAGAAGAATTATACTATCGGGGACAAGGAGTTACTGGCTATCAAAGCTGCATTAGAGGAATGGAGATACTTATTAGAAGGAGCTCGCCATCCGGTGACGATCTTCACGGATCATAAGAACTTGTCATATCTCCAGTCTGCCCAATGCTTGAACCCTCGTCAAGCAAGATGGTCTCTTTTCTTTTCCCGTTTTGAATTAATAATAACCTTCAAACCAGCTGCCAAGAACAAAAAAGCTGACGCTTTATCTAGAGCTTTTGTGACGTCCTCTGATATAGAAGAGGTTTCCAACCATACTATTCTAGACCCCAAATGTATCTCACTGGCTGCTTTATCCACCAAAACGCTACCATTTGGGAAGACCCTCGTGCCTCCTACTCTAAGGAGGAAAATCCTTTCGTGGTTCCATGCCTCTCGTTTTTCTGGACACGCCGGTGAACACAAGACCTTTGAGATTCTCTCTCGAAGTTACTGGTGGCCTATAATGAGGAGAGACGTCAAAGAGTTCATTGCTTCCTGTGAGTTATGTTCCCAGTTCAAATCCTCCCGCAGAACTCCAGCAGGGTTGCTGCGACCACTACCCATTCCGTCCAAACCGTGGACCCATATTAGTATGGATTTCGTTACTGATTTACCACCTAGTAAGAATCATAACACTATTTGGGTGGTGGTGGACAGATTTTCGAAGATGGCTCATTTCGTCCCTCTGTCTGGTTTGCCTTCCTCGTCTATCCTGGCTGAACATTTCATTAAAGAGATCTTCCGTATCCATGGATGTCCGTCTGAGATTGTGTCAGATAGAGGAGTACAATTCGTTTCCAGATTCTGGCGAGCCCTTTGTAAAACCTTGGGCATACGATTAGCACTCTCATCTTCTTACCATCCGCAATCTAACGGACAAACTGAACGAGTCAATCAAGATCTTGAGACTTTTATAAGGATGTTCTCATCAGCCAATCAAGACAACTGGGTAGAGTTGCTTCCTTGGGCTGAATTCGCCCATAACAACATGTACCATGAGTCATCATCCAAAACTCAATTTTTTGTGGTCTACGGTCACCATCCGACTTTTCCGGAATTTCCTGCCCTCCCGCCCACCCAAGTTCCTGCGGTGGAGACTGCTTGTCAGACCTTTAAAAATATCTGGTCTCAGGTCAAAACCTGTTTAAAAAAGACATCTATCAAATATAAATCTTTCGCAGATAAGAAGAGGCGGGCTATTCCACCACTAAAAATTGGAGATCGTGTCTGGTTATCTACCAAAAATATTAGTTTGAAGGTTCCATCTATGAAATTCGCCCCTCGTTTTATTGGTCCATATAGGATCATTCAAGTAATCAATCCAGTATGTGTGAAACTTCTTCTTCCTAAGAATCTTCGGATTTCTAATGCCTTCCATGTGTCCTTACTCAAACCTCTTATTATCAACCGTTTCTCAACTCCTCCCTCAGCTCCGCAGCCAGTTCAAGTTCATCAGGAGGAGGATTTCGAGATTACTGAGGTACTAGACGCAAAAATTTCGCGAGGAGTCCTCCGTTTCCTCGTTCATTGGAAGGGCTTTGGTCCTGAGGAGCGCTCTTGGATCAAAGTTGAAGAACTTAATGCTCCTGCCCTTTTGAAGAAGTTTTATTCCAAAAATCCGGACAAGCCCGGTTCCAGGCATTCTGTGCCCACCTTTAAAAGGGGGGGTACTGTCACTCACCGGACTGTGAGTGCCTCTTCCCGGACATTTAGGAACCGTGGCCGTCCTCCATCCTGAGGGTCTGCGCATGCGCAGCCCTTTCCTATCCTTCAGTGTATGTCCCTTTAACTTAATTGGCAGATCAGGCAACACTCCCTATATTAAGCACCTGTGGTCAACACCACGTTGCCTGATCTTGGAGTCTCATTCCCCATGAGTCTCTGAAGGTGTTCCTGTGTTTCCTCGTGTATTCAGCGCTGCTGATTCCTGTGGTTTCCAAACCACTTCTACCTCTGTGGTTTCCAAACCACTTCTACTACTGTGGTCCCCATACCACTTCTACCATCAAGTGTATCATCGTGACTGTTAGCTGATTCCTATCCGCTGCCTCAGTGCACTACAGTCTTCTATACCACTTCAACGCTATCATATATCATTGTGACTGTTTGCTGATTCCTATCCGCTGCCTCCGCGCACTACAGCCTTCTCTCCACATCCACTCACCTGTTCATCATCAAGTCTGTGAGCTGATTCGTATCCGCTGCCTCCGTGCACTACAACCTCCAGCTTGCAACTCGTCTGTGTTTCATCATCGTGACTGTTATCTGATTCCTATCCGCTGCCTCCGTGCACTACAGTCTCCAGCTTGCAACTCGTCTGTGTTTCATCATCGTGACTGTTATCTGATTACTACCCGCTGCCTCCGTGCACTACAGTCTCCAGCTTGCAACTCGTCTGTGTTTCATCATCGTGACTGTTATCTGATTACTACCCGCTGCCTCCGTGCACTACAGTCTCCAGCTTGCAACTCGTCTGTGTTCATCATCGTGACTGTTAGCTGATTCCTATCCGCTGCCCCTGTGCACTGCAGTCTTCATCTCATCTCATCTCTCCCGTGTTTCCTCGAGACTGCTGCTATTATTGCCATCCGCTACTCTCCGTGATCAACAGCTCCTGGTCTACTCTGCTCTCCCGTGTTCCATCGCTATTGGCACCTGTTGGTTGCTACTGGTTACCTCCGTGTGTCCGCAGAGTCCTGCTGCTGCTGTCAGCGCTATCGTCCATCTACTGCTGATCCGCTCTCCACGCCTTCCTGTGTCCCGCTGGTCTCTACCCTCCTGTCAGCATTGGATTCGTATCTCATCAGCTATTCCTCTGCTAGATCATTACCATTCTCCTGGGTCCTCCATGAGTCCAGTTCCACGTTCTACTGATTCCTGTGGATTCGTGTCCCTGTTGGTCTACTTACCTGTGCGCTGCACCTACTAGACCTCTGCCTCATCCATCCAGGGACTTCTCATCCTGCCGGCCTCCTGCCGCTCAGGTATCGCTGCACTCCTGTCTGACTGCCTGCTTCTGAACCACGGTATGCATACTTCTCATTGACTGTGCTGGTGTATTGCATATCTTGCTGGACTGTGTTGGTTCTCCTCTGGAGTCTGCTATCCGCTGAGTCTATTGCCATCATTGACTGTGTTATCTTGTGCCGGATTACTTCAAGAGACTTTCTATATTTGCAGTGCTGTTCAGTCATTTATATATATTGTGCATATTACTGTGGATCGTGTTTAAGGTGCCCGTGTATATCCTGTGTTGCAGTCTCTCCCCGTGCACCTCCTCACATATATGTTCAGTGGTACAACTTGCTAGAGGCAGACCACTGATCCCTGTTTCCTGTATCACCTGTTCCAGTATCCTCTCACATAGCAGTGGTACAACTTGCTATCGCAGACCACTGACTACCCGGATACCTCCATTTGGATTCCATTCCTTCACGCAGACAGCGGTACCACTTGCTATCCGCAGACCACTGACTCTCATCACCTCCTCGTTTCTGTTGGACATTCCTCCTCACTATAGCAGTGGTACAACTTGCTATCGCAGACCACTGACTACCTTCACGTGCCCTTGTCCATACAGTTCCTCGTGTATTATTACCTCCCTATTACCAGTGCTGCTAGTCATTGACTTTCCCGAGCATCTCATCATCTACCATTTCCTGTTCCGTGATCACCCTGCTACCAGAGTACCCTATTACCATCTACATTGCTCTGGTAAGCCTACCACCTGGTGATCCCTGGGTAAAGACTCCTAGTGCCCGTGACAGTCCAAGTGCCTTAGCACGCAGGTAGCATATAGCAGGCCAGTACTTGATAACTGGATAACGTTAGGCAAAGACCAATCAACAATATAGTAGAAGAGTCAGCGACTTGCAGCTACAATACAGAGGCATTTGTAGACTTTAGTCCAGCTAATAGGTACCATACAGAGTAGTAGCTATTTCACAAGGAAACATGAATGGTCTACAGCTGGTAAGTTTCACCACGGATATGTAGAGAAGACTTGTCCAGCGCAGGTGTGTAACAGAATAGCGTGAGTGGTCTGTAATTGGTAAGTTTTACCACTGATGTGTAGAGAAGACTTGTCCAGATGCAGGCGTGGAATGGAGTAACGTGAGTGGTCTGCAATAGGCAAGTTGTACCACTGATGAGAAGGGAAGACTTGTCCAGGTGCAGGCGTGGAACGGAGTAATGTGAGTGGTCTGCAATAGGCAAGTTGTACCACTGATGAGAAGGGAAGACTTGTCCAGGTGCAGGCGTGGAACGGAGTAACGTGAGTGGTCTGCAATAGGTAAGTTGTACCACTGATGTGAAGGGAAGACTTGTCCAGGTGCAGGCATGTAACGGGGCAACGTGAGTGGTCTGCAATAGGCAAGTTGTACCACTGATGTGAAGGGAAGACTTGTCCAGGTGCAGGCGTGGAACGGAGTAACGTGAGTGGTCTGCAATAGGCAAGTTGTACCACTGATGTGAAGGGAAGACTTGTCCAGGTGCAGGCATGTACCGGGGTAACGTGAGTGGTCTGCAATAGGCAAGTTGTACCACTGATGTATAGAGGAGACTTGTCCAGGAGCAGGCAGGTAACGGAGGTAGCGAGAGTAGTCTGCAGCGGGTAAATTCCACTACCGATGTGGAGAGAAGACTTGTCCAGAAGCAGGCAGGTAACAGAGGTAGTGAGAGTAGTCTGCAGCGGGTAAGTTCTACTACCGATGTGGAGAGGAGACTTGTCCAGGAGCAGGCAGGTAACGGAGGTAGCGAGAGTAGTCTGCAGCGGGTAAGTTCTACTACCGATGTGGAGAGGAGACTTGTCTAGAGCAAACGGATAACAGGAGCAGAAACAGGAAACACCTCAGAGTCTCAAGGAATGAGAACCAAGAACAGGTAAAGGTAATAGGGCAACAGGTGCCTTAAGTACTGAGAGGTGATTAATTAACCAATGAGACTAGAGGCGAGGTATTAACAGTGTAGGGTTTCTGCACATGCGCAATCTTAGTCAAGATGGCGGATGGCCGCGGCTCAGGAGAGGCGCCAGCAGGAGCGAGAGAGACCCATGTCCCAACCTAGAGGCACTAACAGTCCGGTGAGTGACAATATGCTTCTGAGGATGGAGGAACAGTGAAAAGCCATCCACGCTTATTCCACAAGCCATGACAATGGGAAAGGAGGGGGGATGTTTTTTACTCAAACGCAGTGGATAATTCTTTCCATGTTGTGAAAAGTGCTGATGCCATTCAAAATAGTCACCTGTAAATTGAGTTCAGACACTGCTAGCTTGAGCCAAGTGATTCCCTTAGTTAGCTTGAGAAACTGAAGGAAGAGCTGAAACAAAGCAATTACGTTAATTTTGTCGGACTTGTAGATCAAGTACTTTATTCGCTTCACCAAGATCTAAGACTTATCAAAATCTTGAAATCGGATCACAACTGAATGTGCTTGATCCTAGGTTTAAGAGCTATGTGTTCTCTTTGTTTCTAACTGAACCAGATCTCAAGAGATGCATGGAGCTCCTGGTGAGCAAGATGACAGCTCAAGTGTTACATGACAGGATGACATCTCCCCCTTCGGTTTCTCAGTCAACTGCTGCTAGGAAAAAACTTAGTCATGTAGTGGCTTCTTGTAACCTCAATCTTAGAGATGCTCAAATTTTTAAAATTGCTTTTTTTTACCAGTTTCTTGAATCAGTTATTAAGTTTCAATGAGTTCCATGATGTGGGCAGAATACATAGTGAGCATTGACAACAGCAAGTACTCCTAAGAAGTGGAATATAAATATAAAGTTCAATGGAGTGCAGAGTATACTGCTAATGGTGGGCCACGGCTGTTATAGAGGAGAGTAGAAACAGTCAGCGGAGTTAATGGTTCAAGCGGACACATAGTGAGCATTGACAAAAGTGAGTACCACTAAAAAGTGGAACATAGTGTAAGTTCAATTGAATCAAAATATGCAACCAATGAAGAGACACAGACTACCTCAAGTATGTAGAACGATTCAGCAATAGTCAACGATGCGTGTAGAGCAGACAGCAGCCATTGGTCACAACGATTGCTATGAATGAGTGGAACAGGAGCACAGAAATCAGAGGAGTCCAGATATGCAGCAAAGGATGAGCCACAGCTTACCACAGGGATGTGGAACAAGTCAGCAGTAGTCAGCGGTGTATGCAGAGTAGCTAGCGGGCGTAGATCTCAGCGATTACCACAGATGAGTGGACCAGGTGAGCAGAGATCAGCGGACTCCAGATATGCAGCAAACAATGAGCCACAGCTTACCACAGGGATGTGGAACGAGTTAGCAATAGTCAGTGGTGTATGCAGAGTAACTAGCGGGCGTTGATCACAGCGATTACCACAGATGAGTGGACTAGGCGAGCAGAGATCAGCGGACTCCAGATATGTAACAAACGATGAGCCACAGCTTACCACAGGGATGTGGAATGAGTTAGCAGTAGTCAGCGGTTTATGCAGAGTAGCTAGCAGGCATAGATCTCAGCGATACTGTGGATGAACAGAACAGGTAAGCAGCATAGATAATAATGGGAACAGGCAGCTGAACCAGTCCAGGTGTAGACTTAAAGAACCAGCAATAAATAGGTGAAAGGAGGAACCTTATAAACGAGGACTGGCCACTAGCAGAGCTGACTAAAACCACAGGTGAAGTAATCACAGATGCAAACCGTGGCTGACAGCCTGTACCAAGAAGAGGTTTAAAGTGAGACTCAGTGTTTTGAGGCTCAGGTGGAGATACCTGGGGAGCAGAGTGTGACAGCCATCCTACTTTGTCATAATCATGCCATCCTTTAAAATCAATCATATACATGCTATCCTACTTTGTCATAATCATGCCATCCTTTAATATCAAGCATATACATGCCATCCCAGCTGTTTTAGTCATGTCAAATGTATTACAGATTTTCTGATTGTCTTGCTAAAAATGAAATCTTTAGAAACAGTAAAAATATTAGTATAGACCAAAGTGTGCACCGCGGTTCCCAGGGGTGCCGCGGCGCTGTCACAGAAGTGCCTTGGCCAGGAAGAAAAGAAAAAAAACACTTACCAATCCGGCGGCACCTGGGACCTAGCATCCCCCTCCTTTCTTGCTTCTCACTGAATGTCGGGCGTGATGTCATCACGTCACAACATATTCAGTGAGAAGTAACGGGAGAGAGGAGAATGCTGAGTCCCAGGGTAATAAGACAGAAGAGAAGACAGAAGAAATAGAAGAAAGAAGGCCAAGTATGGTAAGTAAAGAAAGGGGAGGGGAAATAGTGATAGGAAACAACAATGGAGGGGGCAGAGTGAGGATGAAGAGGGGCAAATTGAGGATGAAAAAGGGCAGAGTGAGGATGAAGAGGGGCAGAGTGAGGATGAAAAGGGCCAGAGTGAAGATGAAAAGGGGCAGAATAATGATGAAGAGGACCAGAGTGTGGATGAAGGAGGGCACAGAGTGTGTGGATGAGGGAGGGCACAGAGTGTGGATGAAGGAAGGCACAGAGTGTGTGGATGAAGGAGGGCACAGTGTGTGTGGATGAAGGGGGTACAGAGTGTGTGGATGAAGGAGGGCATACAGTGTGTGGATGAAGGGGCACAGAGTTTGTGGATGAAGGGGGCACAGAGTGTGGATGAAGGAGGGCACAGAGTGTGCGGATGAAGGAGGGTACAAAGTGTGTGGATGAAGGGGGCATAGAGTGTGTGGATGAAGGTGGTACAGAGAGTGTGGATGAAGGGAGCATAGAGTGTGTGTGTGAAGGGGCACAGAGTGTGGATGAAGGAGGGCACACAGTGTGTGGAGGAAGGAGGGCACAGAGTGTGTGGATGAAGGGGGCACAGAGTTTGTGGATGAAGGGGGTACAGAGTGTGTGGATGAAGGGAGCACAGAGTGTGTGTGTGTGTGTGTGTGTGTGTGTGTGTGTGTGTGTGTGTGTGTGTGTGTGTGTGTGTGTGTGAAGTGGCACAGAGTGTGGATGAAGGAGGGCAAAGAGTGTGTGGATGAAGGAGGGCACAGAGTGTGTGGATGAAGGAGGGAACAGAGTGTGTGGATGAAGGGAGCACAGAGTGTGTGTGTGAAGGGGCACAGTGTGATGATTTTTGTACATGTTGTTATTTTATTTTGTTTGATCTTATTCCGCTTAGTATTAGCTGTAAATTATTCTGTGACAGAAATATAATTGAAAAAAATATATAAAAATATTCTTTTCCCTTGGATTTATGTGTATTATTTTTGCAAACAACGTACTAAGTATTTCTGTCCTGACCTAAATACTTATTATGTTATTTTGACCCAACTACTTATAAAACGGTACTGCTCGGTAATTATTTTGGAGGGGGTGCCTTGAAAGAATTATGAAGACTCTAAGGGTGCCGCAAACTGAAAAAAAATTGGGAACCACTTGTATAGACTATAGAGAAATGTTTTTCTACCTGTAAATAATGTGTATCTGTATTTCTGATTGATCTTGGATTCTTAATTTGGGTGCTGCTGGATTCAGGACTTGTCTTGTTTTTCAGATTATTTTCCACTTTGCAAATGAGGCCCAGTGTGTTTTCTGTATTGCAATATTCAAGAACATTTTATCACAAATGCTTTTGCAAATAAATTTCAACCCTACACGCCCCACTTTTCTCTGTATTCCCAACATTTTGATTATTCCTATATTTCTATTGTTTAAGTCTTTATTATTTATGCCTTTGTTTTTCAAACCTTCACAAAACAGAGCCAGACTAGGGGGTAAATGTATTAATGTCCGGATTCTTCAACTCCGGCGTGTTCAGCGTCTTCGGCGATTAAATTTAAAGGGGCCTTCCCTTTACAATGCAGCGCCACTTTAAATTTAATCGCCAAAGACGCTGAACACGCCGGAGTTGAAGAATCCGGACATTAATACAGTTACCCCTAGGAGTGCATCTGCGATTTTGGTTCATGATTGAGAGGTATTTCTGATTAGACTTTGTCTGGGCCATTGTTTGATCCGACCTGTATCAGGGACATTTAAGGCACAGTTCTCCTGCTGTTACACAGTAGCAGTAATAAACTAACTCTGCTGAGTTCTGGACCTACACACTGAAGTTTTGCTGTAGTGTCTGGTGTCAGCCATGAACAATAAATCTTCCTTGCCAGGAGACAATGTTTACTATTATTTTTAGGAGAATGAGCAAAAAATGTAAATAATTTTGTTGTGGAATTGCCGTATGGCCTTCATTTTTTTTATTATATTTGGTATTTTTATTATTAGGATCTTGGGGTTAAGACATTTGTGCAGCATAATTAATTATTTTAATGAACAATTCCTTGTCTCATTTGAGCTGTGTATTCATGCCTCATCCTTCATGCCTCATCTCACATCCCTCATGCCTCATCTCACATCCCTCATGCCTTATCTCACATCACTCATGCCTCATCTCACATCCCTCGTGCCTCATCTCACATCCCTTATGCCTAATCTAACATCCCTTATGCCTCATCCCTCATGCCTCATCCCTCAAGCCATATCTCTCATGCCTCATCTCACATCCCTCATCTCACATGCCTCATCTCAAATGCCTCATGCCTCATCTCACATGCCCTAATGCCTCATCTCACATGCCCTTATTGCCTCATCTCACATGCCCTTATTGCCTCATCTCACATGCGCATTTGTTTCTCTCCCCTCTCCCCTCACCCTCAAAATGACAGGCTGCTGCGGCATTGCACGCTTTACTAACCTCCTTTACAATGAGTAATGCTGCTCCTGCATTCTTCATGTAGCTCCTCTGGGCAGCAGGACATCTTCAGCACCTCCTATATTCTCGGTTCTTCTTCCCACATGACTAATCTACAAAACATATTAGACCGCATGTGCAGAGAGGCGCAGTAGCGTCTGGTTTCTCTGCACTTCAATCAGCTGGCCTGGCACTCCGAACAATGGACCGGTCGGGATGGTGGCTAGCCAGCATCGGGGCCTACCTGGGGATACCCCGACTCCCCGCCAGGCCAGTCCAACGCTGAATAGATAGACACTTATAAATATATTGTTTGGAAAATATATTGTTTGGAAAATGAATTGTTAGCGTAGGTAATCCTTCTATATTTATTTACCTTTCACAATAGATGCAGATGTACAGTTTTGCCAAAGCATAAAACCTCATGTGTGTATTAAAATAACAATATTGTAGAGTCTAAAACACAAATGCTTCATTTTGTGTTATTATCTCTTTAACGTCTAAATTGTGCTTCGCCATTCTTGTCTCACAATCAAGGTGTAATATTTTTTAAGACACTAAAACACATATTAAGAGGAAAATATAAAATGAACAGTATGTATTTTGTATCACAGGACAGGCCATCGAAGAGGTATCCCTGCCCCATCTGTTTACAAGGCAGAACCAGCTCCTTCTGTGTATATAAAATATATGGTGGGCCTGACCAAAAATGTTAACTTAAAATAAAGCTGAACATCAACATTTTGTGCATTGCTTGGAACATGAAAAAGAGCCCTATCCTTTATTTGAAGTAACTTATATTTAACATCATTATGAATATTCTGTCCATGACATTGGCTGACATGAAAGGCATTCTAAATGGCTTATTTGCGCATAACTGTTTTGACTTTAGTCA
This sequence comes from Mixophyes fleayi, assembly GCF_038048845.1. Lineage (NCBI taxonomy): Eukaryota > Metazoa > Chordata > Amphibia > Anura > Limnodynastidae > Mixophyes > Mixophyes fleayi. The sequence continues at coordinate 131,665,013 of NC_134404.1, read as the reverse complement.
ATATCACAATATGTGTATTCATTTTACCCTTTCAAAGTTTACCCAAGTAAAGATTGATATTTTTGGTTGCTCTAATCTCTTGGTTCACAAGTTCATAAACTTGGCTGTGTCTGTTTTATTCAGTTAGGCATTACCTCAACAAACATGTACTAACAGGAATGGATAGCATTGTGACCTGATAGTTTCATAATATAATTCTAATATAACATTTTTGTTAACTGTACAGCAGTTTTCAAACATAGAGGGAAAAGTATTAGAGACAGACTAACAGCAAAAGAAAATGTGTAATTATAAAAGCTTAATAGTAATAGTAATTTGTTTCTATACTAATATCAAAGTTTCCTACTCTCCCAGATTGTCTGGGAGACTCCCTTATTTCCGGGAGTCTTTCCGGAATCCCGGGAGAACAGAGCAACATCCTGGATTGAACCCACTTCATTAGTGAAGTGGGTGGGGGCAGGGCTTAGTAACGCATTTTTCGCATCATTTTGGCCTGCCCCCTATTGTAATTTGGCCAAAATGGTGACATTTGCTTAGGTGGTGGGGCCAAATTACTTCATTCATCGAGCCCTGCCCCAACACGCCTACTTCCCCCTGGATCTCCCAGAGGCCATTGAGCAAAAGTTGGCAAGTATAGCTAATATATTAGTTAGTAATATTAGTAATTTCCATAGATTTAGTAGGAATACATGATACAACTAACTTAAGATAACTAAAGTGAGATACGTAGATTTGTGATGCCTAACTATTTAAATGCCATTGAAAGACTATATCACATTATACAATTATTAGTTATATTTTTGTGCTTTATATATAAATGCACTTATAGACATACTTGCCAACTCTCCCGGTATGTCCAGAAAACTCCCGAATTCTGGGTATGTCTCACAGACTCCCGGGAGAGCAGGCAATTCCCATCCTAGTGAAGTGGGCAGAATGTGAGCCTCAATGATGTGATTTGCAGGGAATCACATCATTTTGGCCCAGCTCCCGTGAAAAAAGGTCGATTTCATCACGGGGGCAGTGCCAAAGTGACGTGATTGGCCATGACCTGCCCCCTTCCACCACACCCACCTTCGGGGATCTCCCGAAGATAGAAAAATAATAGTTGGCAAATATGCTAATAGGTAATCACTTACATTATGTCACTGAACTCTTTAAATATATTGCAGGAACTATGCTATATTATAGCAGTAGTACTAAATATGGGATGTTATAATATGTAATACAGTGCTTTTTATTTGTAAGTTTTTATACTTTCACCATCTTCAGTAATTCTTAGTGGGGAATGAGCATATTACTGTGGTGTGTTTGTTTGTATACATGAAAGCAGGTTACAGTTAAACTGGAACTAAAGTCAAAGGGCCCGATTCATCAAATGCCGATTTTGTTTGTATAATCCCAAATTTAATCTGCCCATTCCTAGAACCAAACCATATGCAACTAAATGCAGCAACGTTTAATTCACCTTAGTACGTGAAGGACATTTACTACAGCTTACAATTACAGAGAGGGAAAAGAGCGGGGAAGGGGTGTTCACCCGTAGTCAATATACAGTAAGGGCGTTCCGAATTCAAGTGCATGCAGCTTCATCCGATTCAAGATTTGGGCATCTCAAAGGTACTTGATTTTCTGCCGTATCTCTTGCTTCAGCTACAGGGCTAGTCTACATAGTGTTTAACGTGTTTGCAATCAGGAACAACTGTAAAAATGTATTTTATGTTCAGTATTAAGAACATCCTAATAAATGCATTTCATGGGAAAACAAATATAAACAAAACATTTTTTCAACTGTTTTATCACTAATGCCTAAGTTATGAACAGGTGGCTTTAGTTGATTTTTTTTTTGTGTGTTCTTCTGAAAATTTATACTCCACAACATTCTACCTTCAGCCTACAGCTGAACTGGGTGATCAAGAGATGCATGTAAGTTATTATACCACTGTCTACCCA